>NW_026775122.1:0-311000 GCF_963082965.1 Carassius carassius | reverse complement strand
TTATTAGTAATATCAATATTTTAAACCCCCCAGGGATTCTTTAAATAGAAAGATCCAAAGATCTGCATTAATTTGAAATAAAAAGCTTTCTTAACAATATAGATTGTACCATTCTTTTGGGGGGAAAGAAATGACAGAAATTAATGCCTTTTTTTTAGCAAGGATGATTTAAATTGATTAAAAGTGATGATAAAGATTAAAAATGTTGATGATGAAAATGTAATATATATATATATTTCAGATAAATGCTGTTCTTCTGAACTTTCTATTCATGTAAGAAACTGAAAAGATTGTACTTGGCTGTTTTCAACATAACATAACAACAACAGTAATAATAATAATAATACATTTTTCTTGAGCAGTAAATCATCATATTATTCTGATTTCTGAAGATCATGTGACACTGAAGACTGGATGAATGATGCTGAAAATACAGCTGTGCATCACAGAAATAAATTACAGTATATATTCAAATATATAGCCTTCCTGATGATGTTCGGGGTTCAGACACACTCTCTCTGTTTAAATCTAGATTATAAACGCATCTCTTTCGCCAAGCATTCGAATAATGTATCTTAAATTGTGAGTGTAGTTGTATCTGATCAAATGCGCATTCTTATTCTTTAGCTTGGGTTAAACTAATTAATTTTACTCTGTTGGAACAGCAGCTATGCTAATGATGTCTCTATGTGTCTCTGTTTCTGCTGGGATCTTCATCCCGTGGTATCTAGGATTTACACAAGCTCCAGTCTGGATCCAGAACACCTGAGAAGAGATGATGCTGACCCTCAGAGGACCCCAGATGATCCTAACCCTGAATCAACAAACAGAACTAACAACTATTGCTACATGTGTGACTGCATCATATAATAATTATTAATTATTAATAAAATTAATAATGTTCATCGTCTGGCTGACTACGTCTTGTATGAATTTTTCTACAAATCCTGTCATACGTGCACAAACGGACAGTCACCACTTATAAGCTACTACTAAATATTGTAGAAACATAATTTTCTGTAACAATTTGTATTGTAAAAAGCGCTATACAAATAAACTTGAATTGAATTGAATTGAAATAGAAAGCAGCTGATTTAAAATAGTAAGAATATTTAAAATGCTACAGTTTTTGCTGTACTTTGGATAAAATAAAGGCAGGCTTGGTGAGCAGAAGAAATTCTCAAAAAACATTAAAAATCTTACTGCTGAAAAACATTTGACTGGTAAGAGTATTTTAAATAAAATATTTATTTACGGAGTTTAATAATAGCCGTTACTAACATTTAGTGTTTACAAAACTGAGCAAGATAAAATAAAGCAAGTCAATACAATTAATTAACACACTAAAGTACAGTGTAAACAAGGCCAATACTTCTGATGTTTTATTTAACAAATGGAAATCAATTAAATAATTTAAAATTGTAGATTAAACAACAACAGCTACAATAATATTAATAATAATACAATTTGTGGAAGACACAGAAAATAAAACAAGCCTTCGACCTGTTTAAGAAGATCCTTGCTCCTATGTTGCGTTGCCAAGAGATGTTCAAGAGAGGCAGTTCTCAACAGATCTGTCCATCTATGGTCCAACACGAAGACCAGCCGTTCTGAGGGGTCCAGTGTGAGCTGAACGAGGGACGCAGTTATGGCAGATGGTGTGGTGTTCTACAGAAGATTAACAGCATTACTTTATTAAAATATTTGTCTCGGTGTTGTGTGCACATATGAGACAGACAGTTTACACACATAAGTGCCTGTATGAATTATTTATTTACCTGCATCCGGAAGAAACCCTTCTGACCTTTGATCCTCCGCTCTCAAAGTGTCTGGTGTGATGTTATGGTGGAGTGAGACGGGTGGATGGGTCTTGACACAGCATGCATCATCTTAACATTCCTGAAATATAGATTCAAATTAAATATATCAAATGTATTTTATAATTCATAATATATATATATATATATTATATATATATATGTATGTGTGTGTGTGTGTGTGTGTGTGTCTTTATTTTTACAATTTTTTTTTATATTTGAATATATTTTCTAATCATTGTAATTTATTCCTGTTATGAAAAGCTGAATTTTCTGAATTATTACTCCAGTCTTCAGCATCACGTCAACCTTCCGAAAATAATGTGCTTTCATCATTGTAGTGACAATGATAATATCAACATTGATTACAATAAGAAATGTTTTGTGAGCAAATAATCATATAAATAATGATTTCTGGATCATATGACACACTGAAGAGTATAAATGATGCTGAAGAATTCAGCTTTGCATCACAGGAATAAAGTTAATTTAACATAGGAAATAGTTATTTTAAGTTGTACCACACAGTAAATGTTGACAATTTATATATATATATATATATATAAGGGTCATCAAGGGTGACGACGCCTGCCCACATGCGTTTCGTCAGCCCCCCCCCCCCCCCCCCCCCCACTCCAAAAGGGAGGAGTAAAACTCACAAAAGTCCCCTCGGTCCACCAATAACCACAAGCCCAATCAAGACAATCTCTTTATCATGCCTCCATCTGAAAAGTTGGAGAAAATCTTATATGAATAAAAGAGTCTTTTAAAGAAATCCCTTATTCCGAGGTCACCGTAGCCACCAGATCCAGTCTGTATCCAGATCAGTGGGCCGCTTCAGTCACCCGGATCCAGTCAGTATCCAGACAAGATGGTTGATCAACACCTAGAAAGGACCTCTATGGCCCTGAAACACCTCTAGCCCTATCGGACAACTAGATGAGCCCCAGATACAGATCCCCTGTAAAGACCTTGTCTCAGACGACCACCAGGACAAGACCACAGGAAACAGATGATTCTTCTGCACAGTCTGACTTTTCTGCAGCCTGGAACTGATTTGCTGGTTTCTTCTGACCAGAGGAGAACTGTCTCCCCGACTGAGCCTGGTTTCTCACCGGTTTTTTCTCCATTTTTTCACCGATCGAGTTTTGGTTCCTTACCTCTGTCGCCTCTGGCAGGCATAGCTGGGGACACTTCATGTACAGCGGTATCGTTGACTTGATTGCAAATTATTGCACAGATACTATTTAAACTGAACTTAGCTGAATGATGACATCACCGATATCAATGACGAAATGCCTTTAACTGTCATTTTGCTTTATTGACGCACTGTGTTCCTAATTAATGTTGTTCAGTTGCATTGACACAATCCTTTTTGTTTAAAGCGCAATTTAAAATAAAAAAAAATAAAAAAGAGTCCAAACAATGACCCCTGCAACGGGTAGTGTTCCAAATGTTATGCGACTTTAGCTAATGATGGGTCCATCCGGAATTTGACGGTGCTAGGGCTGTGTCAGCATCAGAAAAAGCCATGCATTGTTCAGTTATGTCGGTGCAGTAGCGTCGGTTGGGGGAGAAACGGCAGCATGCGCAGCTCCTTGTTAGTATAGTGGACAGTATCTCCGCCTGTCACGCGGAAGACCGGGGTTCGATTTTCCGACGGGGAGAGCTAGCTCTTTTCGGCTTGCAAAAAAACAATCCATCCAAAAGTTTTGGGAGGAGCCACAGGTCACAGAAGTTCTGCTTCGACATCAGCCCGAGCCAAAGGACATGCGTTGGCCGGGAATCGAACCCGGGTAAACTGCTTGGAAGGCAGCTATGCTCACCACTATACCACCAACGCAGTCAGCCACTTGCGCCGTCGCTAAGAAGGCTCGAAGTGCACGAGTCGCCGATAGGGCTAGAGGAGCTGATGAGATCTTTGTTTGGACCCGTCACTAAAGAGAGCCTTCCAGAATTTGCATTCCGTCACGTACAAGAAAGTGCTGCCTTCCCATGCCAGCTAAATAAACACTAAGTGCTGACAGCGCAAACGCAGAGAGTGCAAATACAGACGATGACCAGTGGCACGCCCTCCTGCAGCGTGTTGGCGGACGGCCAAATTGATTCTGCTCTTGACATTTCGATGTAGCTCTGCTGTGAGCAGAGCACCCAAATATACAGGTCACTCGCAAAAGTTCCCCTCCACGGAAATCTTTAGTAAAAGGCGAAAGATTTATGCGACAATGAAGAGAAACTCGAGCTGTGTCTACGAACCCTCGGGCCTGTGCGCTGCCTCTGGTAAACCACTACGCTCGCCAAGGGTCATCAAGGGTGACGACGCCTGCCCACATGCGTTTCGTCAGCCCCCCCCCTCCACTCCAAAAGGGAGGAGTAAAACTCACAAAAGTCCCCTCGGTCCACCAATAACCACAAGCCCAATCAAGACAATCTCTTTATCATGCCTCCATCTGAAAAGTTGGAGAAAATCTTATATGAATAAAAGAGTCTTTTAAAGAAATCCCTTATTCCGAGGTCACCGTAGCCACCAGATCCAGTCTGTATCCAGATCAGTGGGCCGCTTCAGTCACCCGGATCCAGTCAGTATCCAGACAAGATGGTTGTACAACACCTAGAAAGGACCTCTATGGCCCTGAAACACCTCTAGCCCTATCGGACAACTAGATGAGCCCCAGATACAGATCCCCTGTAAAGACCTTGTCTCAGACGACCACCAGGACAAGACCACAGGAAACAGATGATTCTTCTGCACAGTCTGACTTTTCTGCAGCCTGGAACTGATTTGCTGGTTTCTTCTGACCAGAGGAGAACTGTCTCCCCGACTGAGCCTGGTTTCTCACCGGTTTTTTCTCCATTTTTTCACCGATCGAGTTTTGGTTCCTTACCTCTGTCGCCTCTGGCAGGCATAGCTGGGGACACTTCATGTACAGCGGTATCGTTGACTTGATTGCAAATTATTGCACAGATACTATTTAAACTGAACTTAGCTGAATGATGACATCACCGATATCAATGACGAAATGCCTTTAACTGTCATTTTTCTTTATTGACGCACTGTGTTCCTAATTAATGTTGTTCAGTTGCATTGACACAATCCTTTTTGTTTAAAGCGCAATTTAAAAAAAAAAAAAAAAAAAAGAGTCCAAACAATGACCCCTGCAACGGGTAGTGTTCCAAATGTTATGCGACTTTAGCTAATGATGGGTCCATCCGGAATTTGACGGTGCTAGGGCTGTGTCAGCATCAGAAAAAGCCATGCATTGTTCAGTTATGTCGGTGCAGTAGCGTCGGTTGGGGGAGAAACGGCAGCATGCGCAGCTCCTTGTTAGTATAGTGGACAGTATCTCCGCCTGTCACGCGGAAGACCGGGGTTCGATTTTCCGACGGGGAGAGCTAGCTCTTTTCGGCTTCCAAACAATCCATCCAAAAGTTTTGGGAGGAGCCACAGGTCACAGAAGTTCTGCTTCGACATCAGCCCGAGCCAAAGGACATGCGTTGGCCGGGAATCGAACCCGGGTAAACTGCTTGAAAGGCAGCTATGCTCACCACTATACCACCAACGCAGTCAGCCACTTGCGCCGTCGCTAAGAAGGCTCGAAGTGCACGAGTCGCCGATAGGGCTAGAGGAGCTGATGAGATCTTTGTTTGGACCCGTCACTAAAGAGAGCCTTCCAGAATTTGCATCCCGTCACGTACAAGAAAGTGCTGCCTTCCCATGCCAGCTAAATAAACACTAAGTGCTGACAGCGCAAACGCAGAGAGTGCAAATACAGACGATGACCAGTGGCACGCCCTCCTGCAGCGTGTTGGCGGACGGCCAAATTGATTCTGCTCTTGACATTTCGATGTAGCTCTGCTGTGAGCAGAGCACCCAAAAATACAGGTCACTCGCAAAAGTTCCCCTCCACGGAAATCTTTAGTAAAAGGCGAAAGATTTATGCGACAATGAAGAGAAACTCGAGCTGTGTCTACGAACCCTCGGGCCTGTGCGCTGCCTCTGGTAAACCACTACGCTCGCCAAGGGTCATCAAGGGTGACGACGCCTGCCCACATGCGTTTCGTCAGCCCCCCCCCTCCACTCCAAAAGGGAGGAGTAAAACTCACAAAAGTCCCCTCGGTCCACCAATAACCACAAGCCCAATCAAGACAATCTCTTTATCATGCCTCCATCTGAAAAGTTGGAGAAAATCTTATATGAATAAAAGAGTCTTTTAAAGAAATCCCTTATTCCGAGGTCACCGTAGCCACCAGATCCAGTCTGTATCCAGATCAGTGGGCCGCTTCAGTCACCCGGATCCAGTCAGTATCCAGACAAGATGGTTGTACAACACCTAGAAAGGACCTCTATGGCCCTGAAACACCTCTAGCCCTATCGGACAACTAGATGAGCCCCAGATACAGATCCCCTGTAAAGACCTTGTCTCAGACGACCACCAGGACAAGACCACAGGAAACAGATGATTCTTCTGCACAGTCTGACTTTTCTGCAGCCTGGAACTGATTTGCTGGTTTCTTCTGACCAGAGGAGAACTGTCTCCCCGACTGAGCCTGGTTTCTCACCGGGTTTTTTCTCCATTTTTTCACTGATCGAGTTTTGGTTCCTTGCCTCTGTCGCCTCTGGCAGGCATAGCTGGGGACACTTCATGTACAGCGATATCGTTGACTTGATTGCAAATTATTGCACAGATACTATTTAAACTGAACTTAGCTGAATGATGACATCACCGATTTCAATGACGAAATGCCTTTAACTGTCATTTTGCTTTATTGACGCACTGTGTTCCTAATTAATGTTGTTCAGTTGCATTGACACAATCCTTTTTGTTTAAAGCGCAATTAAAAAAAGTCCAAACAATGACCCCTGCAACGGGTAGTGTTCCAAATGTTATGCGACTTTAGCTAATGATGGGTCCATCCGGATTTTGACTGTGCTAGGGCTGTGTCAGCGTCAGAAAAAGCCATGCATTGTTCAGTTATGTCGGTGCAGTAGCATCGGTTGGGGGAGAAACATCAACATGCGCAGCTCCTCGTTAGAAAAGTGGACAGTATCTCCGCCTGTCATGCGGAAGACCGGGGTTCGATTCCCCGACGGGGAGAGCTAGCTCTTTTCGGCTTCCGAACGATCCATCCAAAAGTTTTGGGAGGAGCCACAGGTCACAGAAGGAGTTCTGCTTCGACATCATCCCGAGCCAAAGGACATGCGTTGGCCAGGAATCGAACCCGGGTCAACTGCTTGGAAGGCAGCTATGCTCACCACTTTACCACCAACACAGTCAGCAGTCAGCCACTTGTGCCGTCGTTAAGAAGGCTCGAAGTGCACGAGTCGCCGATAGGGCTAGAGGAGCTGATGAGATCTTTCTTTGGACCCGTCACTAAAGAGAGCCTTCCAGAGTTTGCTTCCCGTCACGTACAAGAAAGTGCTGCCTTCCCATGCCAGCTAAATAAACACTAAGTGCTGACAGCGCAAACGCAGAGAGTGCAAATACAGACGATGACCAGTGGCACGCCCTCCTGCAGCGTGTTGGCGGACGGCCAAATTGATTCTGCTATTGCATTTTGTTGTAGCTCTGTCCTCGGTCCACCAATAACCACAAGCCCAATCAAGGCAATCTCTTTCTCATGCCTCCATCTGAAAAGTTGGAGAAAATCTTATATGAATAAAAGAGTCTTTTAAAGAAATCCCTTATTCCGAGGTCACCGTAGCCACCAGATCCATTCTGTATCCAGATCAGTGGGCCGCTTCAGTCACCCGGATCCAGTCAGTATCCAGACAAGATGGTGGATCAACACCTAGAAAGGACCTCTATGGCCCTGAAACACAGCGGAGACCGGGACAACTAGATGAGCCCCAGATACAGATCCCCTGTAAAGACCTTGTCTTAGACGACCACCAGGACAAGACCACAGGAAACAGATGATTCTTCTGCACAGTCTGACTTTTCTGCAGCCTGGAGCTGATTTGCTGGTTTCTTCTGACCAGAGGAGAACTGTCTCCCCGACTGAGCCTGGTTTCTCACCGGGTTTTTTCTCCATTTTTTCACCGATCGAGTTTTGGTTCCTTGCCTCTGTCGCCTCTGGCAGGCATAGCTGGGGACACTTCATGTACAGCGATATCGTTGACTTGATTGAAAATTATTGCACAGATACTATTTAAACTGAACTTAGCTGAATGATGACATCATCGATTTCAATGACGAAATGCCTTTAACTGTCATTTTGCTTTATTGACGCACTGTGTTCCTAATTAATGTTGTTCAGTTGCATTGACACAATCCTTTTTGTTTAAAGCACTATTTAAAAAAAAAGAGTCCAAACAATGACCCCTGCAACGGGTAGTGTTCCAAATGTAATGCCACTTTAGCTAATGATGGGTCCATCCGGAATTTGACGGTGCTAGGGCTGTGTCAGCGTCAGAAAAAGCCATGCATTGTTCAGTTATGTCGGTGCAGTAGCGTCGGTTGGGGGAGAAACAGCAACATGCACAGCTCCTCGTTAGTATAGTGGACAGTATCTCCGCCTGTCACGCGGAAGACCGGGGTTCGATTCCCCGACGGGGAGAGCTACCTCTTTTCGGCTTCTGAACGATCCATCCAAAAGTTTTGGGAGGAGCCACAGGTCACAGAAGGAGGTCTGCTTCGACATCAGCCCGAGCCAAAGGACATGCGTTGGCCGGGAATCGAACCCGGGTCAACTGCTTGGAAGGCAGCTATGCTCACCACTATACCACCAACGCAGTCAGCAGTCAGCCACTTGCGCCGTCGTTAAGAAGGCTCGAAGTGCACGAGTCGCCGATAGGGCTAGAGGAGCTGATTAGATCTTTGTTTGGACCCGTCACTAAAGAGAGCCTTCCAGAGTTTGCTTCCCGTCACGTACAAGAAAGTGCTGCCTTCCCATGCCAGCTAAATAAACACTAAGTGCTGACAGCGCAAACGCAGAGAGTGCAAATACAGACGATGACCAGTGGCACGCCCTCCTGCAGCGTGTTGGCGGACGGCCAAATTGATTCTGCTATTGCATTTTGTTGTAGCTCTGTCCTCGGTCCACCAATAACCACAAGCCCAATCAAGGCAATCTCTTTCTCATGCCTCCATCTGAAAAGTTGGAGAAAATCTTATATGAATAAAAGAGTCTTTTAAAGAAATCCCTTATTCCGAGGTCACCGTAGCCACCAGATCCATTCTGTATCCAGATCAGTGGGCCGCTTCAGTCACCCGGATCCAGTCAGTATCCAGACAAGATGGTGGATCAACACCTAGAAAGGACCTCTATGGCCCTGAAACACAGCGGAGACCGGGACAACTAGATGAGCCCCAGATACAGATCCCCTGTAAAGACCTTGTCTTAGACGACCACCAGGACAAGACCACAGGAAACAGATGATTCTTCTGCACAGTCTGACTTTTCTGCAGCCTGGAGCTGATTTGCTGGTTTCTTCTGACCAGAGGAGAACTGTCTCCCCGACTGAGCCTGGTTTCTCACCGGGTTTTTTCTCCATTTTTTCACCGATCGAGTTTTGGTTCCTTGCCTCTGTCGCCTCTGGCAGGCATAGCTGGGGACACTTCATGTACAGCGATATCGTTGACTTGATTGAAAATTATTGCACAGATACTATTTAAACTGAACTTAGCTGAATGATGACATCATCGATTTCAATGACGAAATGCCTTTAACTGTCATTTTGCTTTATTGACGCACTGTGTTCCTAATTAATGTTGTTCAGTTGCATTGACACAATCCTTTTTGTTTAAAGCACTATTTAAAAAAAAAAAAAAGAGTCCAAACAATGACCCCTGCAACGGGTAGTGTTCCAAATGTAATGCCACTTTAGCTAATGATGGGTCCATCCGGAATTTGACGGTGCTAGGGCTGTGTCAGCGTCAGAAAAAGCCATGCATTGTTCAGTTATGTCGGTGCAGTAGCGTCGGTTGGGGGAGAAACAGCAACATGCACAGCTCCTCGTTAGTATAGTGGACAGTATCTCCGCCTGTCACGCGGAAGACCGGGGTTCGATTCCCCGACGGGGAGAGCTACCTCTTTTCGGCTTCTGAACGATCCATCCAAAAGTTTTGGGAGGAGCCACAGGTCACAGAAGGAGGTCTGCTTCGACATCAGCCCGAGCCAAAGGACATGCGTTGGCCGGGAATCGAACCCGGGTCAACTGCTTGGAAGGCAGCTATGCTCACCACTATACCACCAACGCAGTCAGCAGTCAGCCACTTGCGCCGTCGTTAAGAAGGCTCGAAGTGCACGAGTCGCCGATAGGGCTAGAGGAGCTGATTAGATCTTTGTTTGGACCCGTCACTAAAGAGAGCCTTCCAGAGTTTGCTTCCCGTCACGTACAAGAAAGTGCTGCCTTCCCATGCCAGCTAAATAAACACTAAGTGCTGACAGCGCAAACGCAGAGAGTGCAAATACAGACGATGACCAGTGGCACGCCCTCCTGCAGCGTGTTGGCGGACGGCCAAATTGATTCTGCTATTGCATTTTGTTGTAGCTCTGTCCTCGGTCCACCAATAACCACAAGCCCAATCAAGGCAATCTCTTTCTCATGCCTCCATCTGAAAAGTTGGAGAAAATCTTATATGAATAAAAGAGTCTTTTAAAGAAATCCCTTATTCCGAGGTCACCGTAGCCACCAGATCCATTCTGTATCCAGATCAGTGGGCCGCTTCAGTCACCCGGATCCAGTCAGTATCCAGACAAGATGGTGGATCAACACCTAGAAAGGACCTCTATGGCCCTGAAACACAGCGGAGACCGGGACAACTAGATGAGCCCCAGATACAGATCCCCTGTAAAGACCTTGTCTTAGACGACCACCAGGACAAGACCACAGGAAACAGATGATTCTTCTGCACAGTCTGACTTTTCTGCAGCCTGGAGCTGATTTGCTGGTTTCTTCTGACCAGAGGAGAACTGTCTCCCCGACTGAGCCTGGTTTCTCACCGGGTTTTTTCTCCATTTTTTCACCGATCGAGTTTTGGTTCCTTGCCTCTGTCGCCTCTGGCAGGCATAGCTGGGGACACTTCATGTACAGCGATATCGTTGACTTGATTGAAAATTATTGCACAGATACTATTTAAACTGAACTTAGCTGAATGATGACATCATCGATTTCAATGACGAAATGCCTTTAACTGTCATTTTGCTTTATTGACGCACTGTGTTCCTAATTAATGTTGTTCAGTTGCATTGACACAATCCTTTTTGTTTAAAGCACTATTTAAAAAAAAAAAAAAAGAGTCCAAACAATGACCCCTGCAACGGGTAGTGTTCCAAATGTAATGCCACTTTAGCTAATGATGGGTCCATCCGGAATTTGACGGTGCTAGGGCTGTGTCAGCGTCAGAAAAAGCCATGCATTGTTCAGTTATGTCGGTGCAGTAGCGTCGGTTGGGGGAGAAACAGCAACATGCACAGCTCCTCGTCAGTATAGTGGACAGTATCTCCGCCTGTCACGCGGAAGACCGGGGTTCGATTCCCCGACGGGGAGAGCTACCTCTTTTCGGCTTCTGAACGATCCATCCAAAAGTTTTGGGAGGAGCCACAGGTCACAGAAGGAGTTCTGCTTCGACATCAGCCCGAGCCAAAGGACATGCGTTGGCCGGGAATCGAACCCGTGTCAACTGCTTGGAAGGCAGCTATGCTCACCACTATACCACCAACGCAGTCAGCAGTCAGCCACTTGCGCCGTCGTTAAGAAGGCTCGAAGTGCACGAGTCGCCGATAGGGCTAGAGGAGCTGATGAGATCTTTGTTTGGACCCGTCACTAAAGAGAGCCTTCCAGAGTTTGCTTCCCGTCACGTACAAGAAAGTGCTGCCTTCCCATGCCAGCTAAATAGACACTAAGTGCTGACAGCGCAAACGCAGAGAGTGCAAATACAGACGATGACCAGTGGCACGCCCTCCTGCAGCGTGTTGGCGGACGGCCAAATTGATTCTGCTATTGCATTTTGTTGTAGCTCTGTCCTCGGTCCACCAATAACCACAAGCCCAATCAAGGCAATCTCCTTCTCATGCCTCCATCTGAAAAGTTGGAGAAAATCTTATATGAATAAAAGAGTCTTTTAAAGAAATCCCTTATTCCGAGGTCACCGTAGCCACCAGATCCATTCTGTATCCAGATCAGTGGGCCGCTTCAGTCACCCGGATCCAGTCAGTATCCAGACAAGATGGTGGATCAACACCTAGAAAGGACCTCTATGGCCCTGAAACACAGCGGAGACCGGGACAACTAGATGAGCCCCAGATACAGATCCTCTGTAAAGACCTTGTCTTAGACGACCACCAGGACAAGACCACAGGAAACAGATGATTCTTCTGCACAGTCGAACTTTTCTGCAGCCTGGAGCTGATTTGCTGGTTTCTTCTGACCAGAGGAGAACTGTCTCCCCGACTGAGCCTGGTTTCTCACCGGGTTTTTTCTCCATTTTTTCACCGATCGAGTTTTGGTTCCTTGCTTCTGTCGCCTCTGGCAGGCATAGCTGGGGACACTTCATGTACAGCGATATCATTGACTTGATTGAAAATTATTGCACAGATACTATTTAAACTGAACTTAGCTGAATGATGACATCATCGATTTCAATGACGAAATGCCTTTAACTGTCATTTTGCTTTATTGACGCACTGTGTTCCTAATTAATGTTGTTCAGTTGCATTGACACAATCCTTTTTGTTTAAAGCACTATTTAAAAAAAAAAAAAAAAATAAAAAGAGTCCAAACAATGACCCCTGCAACGGGTAGTGTTCCAAATGTAATGCCACTTTAGCTAATGATGGGTCCATCCGGAATTTGACGGTGCTAGGGCTGTGTCAGCGTCAGAAAAAGCCATGCATTGTTCAGTTATGTCGGTGCAGTAGCGTCGGTTGGGGGAGAAACAGCAACATGCACAGCTCCTCGTTAGTATAGTGGACAGTATCTCCGCCTGTCACGCGGAAGACCGGGGTTTGATTCCCTGATGGGGAGAGCTACCTCTTTTCGGCTTTTGAACGATCCATCCAAAAGTTTTGGGAGGAGCCACAGGTCACAGAAGGAGTTCTGCTTCGACATCAGCCCGAGCCAAAAGACATGCGTTGGCCGGGAATCGAACCCGGGTCAACTGCTTGGAAGGCAGCTATGCTCACCACTATACCACCAACGCAGTCAGCAGTCAGCAGTCAGCCACTTGCGCCGTCGTTAAGAAGGCTCGAAGTGCACGAGTCGCCGATAGGGCTAGAGGAGCTGATGAGATCTTTGTTTGGACCCGTCACTAAAGAGAGCCTTCCAGAGTTTGCTTCCCGTCACGTACAAGAAAGTGCTGCCTTCCCATGCCAGCTAAATAAACACTAAGTGCTGACAGCGCAAACGCAGAGAGTGCAAATACAGACGATGACCAGTGGCACGCCCTCCTGCAGCGTGTTGGCGGACGGCCAAATTGATTCTGCTATTGCATTTTGTTGTAGCTCTGTCCTCGGTCCACCAATAACCACAAGCCCAATCAAGGCAATCTCTTTCTCATGCCTCCATCTGAAAAGTTGGAGAAAATCTTATATGAATAAAAGAGTCTTTTAAAGAAATCCCTTATTCCGAGGTCACCGTAGCCACCAGATCCATTCTGTATCCAGATCAGTGGGCCGCTTCAGTCACCCGGATCCAGTCAGTATCCAGACAAGATGGTGGATCAACACCTAGAAAGGACCTCTATGGCCCTGAAACACAGCGGAGACCGGGACAACTAGATGAGCCCCAGATACAGATCCCCTGTAAAGACCTTGTCTTAGACGACCACCAGGACAAGACCACAGGAAACAGATGATTCTTCTGCACAGTCTGACTTTTCTGCAGCCTGGAGCTGATTTGCTGGTTTCTTCTGACCAGAGGAGAACTGTCTCCCCGACTGAGCCTGGTTTCTCACCGGGTTTTTTCTCCATTTTTTCACCGATCGAGTTTTGGTTCCTTGCCTCTGTCGCCTCTGGCAGGCATAGCTGTGGACACTTCATGTACAGCGATATCGTTGACTTGATTGAAAATTATTGCACAGATACTATTTAAACTGAACTTAGCTGAATGATGACATCATCGATTTCAATGACGAAATGCCTTTAACTGTCATTTTGCTTTATTGACGCACTGTGTTCCTAATTAATGTTGTTCAGTTGCATTGACACAATCCTTTTTGTTTAAAGCACTATTTAAAAAAAAAAAAAAAAAAAAAAAGAGTCCAAACAATGACCCCTGCAACGGGTAGTGTTCCAAATGTAATGCCACTTTAGCTAATGATGGGTCCATCCGGAATTTGACGGTGCTAGGGCTGTGTCAGCGTCAGAAAAAGCCATGCATTGTTCAGTTATGTCGGTGCAGTAGCGTCGGTTGGGGGAGAAACAGAAACATGCACAGGTCCTCGTTAGTATAGTGGACAGTATCTCCGCCTGTCACGCGGAAGACCGGGGTTCGATTCCCCGACGGGGAGAGCTACCTCTTTTCGGCTTCTGAACGATCCATCCAAAAGTTTTGGGAGGAGCCACAGGTCACAGAAGGAGGTCTGCTTCGACATCAGCCCGAGCCAAAGGACATGCGTTGGCCGGGAATCGAACCCGGGTCAACTGCTTGGAAGGCAGCTATGCTCACCACTATACCACCAACGCAGTCAGCAGTCAGCCACTTGCGCCGTCGTTAAGAAGGCTCGAAGTGCACGAGTCGCCGATAGGGCTAGAGGAGCTGATGAGATCTTTGTTTGGACCCGTCACTAAAGAGAGCCTTCCAGAGTTTGCTTCCCGTCACGTACAAGAAAGTGCTGCCTTCCCATGCCAGCTAAATAAACACTAAGTGCTGACAGCGCAAACGCAGAGAGTGCAAATACAGACGATGACCAGTGGCACGCCCTCCTGCAGCGTGTTGGCGGACGGCCAAATTGATTCTGCTATTGCATTTTGTTGTAGCTCTGTCCTCGGTCCACCAATAACCACAAGCCCAATCAAGGCAATCTCTTTCTCATGCCTCCATCTGAAAAGTTGGAGAAAATCTTATATGAATAAAAGAGTCTTTTAAAGAAATCCCTTATTCCGAGGTCACCGTAGCCACCAGATCCATTCTGTATCCAGATCAGTGGGCTGCTTCAGTCACCCGGATCCAGTCAGTATCCAGACAAGATGGTGGATCAACACCTAGAAAGGACCTCTATGGCCCTGAAACACAGCGGAGACCGGGACAACTAGATGAGCCCCAGATACAGATCCCCTGTAAAGACCTTGTCTTAGACGACCACCAGGACAAGACCACAGGAAACAGATGATTCTTCTGCACAGTCTGACTTTTCTAAAGCCTGGAGCTGATTTGCTGGTTTCTTCTGACCAGAGGAGAACTGTCTCCCCGACTGAGCCTGGTTTCTCACCGGGTTTTTTCTCCATTTTTTCACCGATCGAGTTTTGGTTCCTTGCCTCTGTCGCCTCTGGCAGGCATAGCTGGGGACACTTCATGTACAGCGATATCGTTGACTTGATTGCAAATTATTGCACAGATACTATTTAAACTGAACTTAGCTGAATGATGACATCACCGATTTCAATGACGAAATGCCTTTAACTGTCATTTTGCTTTATTGACGCACTGTGTTCCTAATTAATGTTGTTCAGTTGCATTGACACAATCCTTTTGTTTAAAGCGCAATTTAAAAAAAAAAAAAAAGAGTCCAAACAATGACCCCTGCAACGGGTAGTGTTCCAAATGTTATGCGACTTTAGCTAATGATGGGTCCATCCGGAATTTGACGGTGCTAGGGCTGTGTCAGCGTCAGAAAAAGCCATGCATTGTTCAGTTATGTCGGTGCAGTAGCGTCGGTTGGGGGAGAAACGGCAGCATGTGCAGCTCCTCGTTAGTATAGTGGACAGTATCTCTGCCTGTCACACGGAAGACCGGGGTTCGATACTCCGACCGGGAGAGCTAGCTCTTTTCGGCTTCCGAATGATCCATCCAAAAGTTTTGGGAGGAGCCACAGGTCACAGAAGGAGTTCTGCTTCGACATCAGCCCGAGCCAAAGGACATGCGTTGGCCGGGAATCGAACCCGAGTCAACTGCTTGGAAGGCAGCTATGCTCACCACTATACCACCAATGCTGTCAGCAGTCAGCCACTTGCGCCGTCGCTAAGAAGGCTCGAAGTGCACAAGTCGCCGATAGGGCTAGAGGAGCTGATGAGATCTTTGTTTGCACCCGTCACTAAAGAGAGCCTTCCAAAATATGCATCCCGTCACGTACAAGAAAGTGCTGCCTTCCCATGCCAGCTAAATAAACACTAAGTGCTGACAGCGCAAACGCAGAGAGTGCAAATACAGACGATGACCAGTGGCACGCCCTCCTGCAGCGTGTTGGCGGACGGCCAAATTGATTCTGCTCTTGACATTTCGATGTAGCTCTGCTGTGAGCAGAGCACCCAAAAATACAGGTCACACGCAAAAGTGCCCCTCCACGGAAATCTTTAGTAAAAGGCGAAAGATTTATGCGACAATGAAGAGAAACTCGAGCTGTGTCTACGACCTCTCGGGCCTGTGCGCTGCCTCTGGTAAACCACTACGCTCGACAAGGGTCATCAAGGGTGACGACGCCTGCCCACATGCGTTTCGTCAGCCCCCCCACCACTCCAAAAGGGAGGAGTAAAACTCACAAAAGTCCCCTCGGTTCACCAATAACCACAAGCCCAATCAAGGCAATCTCTTTCTCATGCCTCCATCTGAAAAGTTGGAGAAAATCTTATATGAATAAAAGAGTCTTTTAAAGAAATCCCTTATTCCGAGGTCACCGTAGCCACCAGATCCAGTCTGTATCCAGATCAGTGGGCCGCTTCAGTCACCCGGATCCAGTCAGTATCCAGACAAGATGGTTGATCAACACCTAGAAAGGACCACTCTGGCCCTGAAACACCTCTAGCCCTATCGGACAACTAGATGAGCCCCAGATACAGATCCCCTGTAAAGACCTTGTCTCAGACGACCACCAGGACAAGACCACAGGAAACAGATGATTCTTCTCCACAGTCTGACTTTTCTGCAGCCTGGAGCTGATTTGCTGGTTTCTTCTGACCAGAGGAGACCTGTCTCCCCGACTGAGCCTGGTTTCTCATCGGGTTTTTTCTCCATTTTTTCACCGATCGAGTTTTGGTTCCTTGCCTCTGTCGCCTCTGGCAGGCATAGCTGGGGACACTTCATGTACAGCGATATCGTTGACTTGATTGCAAATTATTGCACAGATAATATTTAAACTGAACTTAGCTGAATGATGACATCACCGATTTCAATGACGAAATGCCTTTAACTGTCATTTTGCTTTATTGACGCACTGTGTTCCTAATTAATGTTGTTCAGTTGCATTGACACAATCCTTTTTGTTTAAAGCGCAATTAAAAAAAAAAAAAAAAAAAAGAGTCCAAACAATGACCCCTGCAAGGGGTAGTGTTCCAAATGTTATGCGACTTTAGCTAATGATGGGTCCATCCGGAATTTGACGGTGCTAGGGCTGTGTCAGCGTCAGAAAAAGCCATGCATTGTTCAGTTATGTCAGTGCAGTAGCGTCGGTTGGGGGAGAAACGGCAGCATGCGCAGCTCCTCGTTAGTATAGTGGATAGTATCTCCGCCTGTCACGCGGAAGACCGGGGTTCGATTCCCCGACGGGGAGAGCTAGCTCTTTTCGGCTTCTGAACGATCCATCCAAAAGTTTTGGGAGGAGCCACAGGTCACAGAAGGAGTTCTGCTTCGACATCAGCCCGAGCCAAAGGACATGCGTTGGCCGGGAATCGAACCCGGGTCAACTGCTTGGAAGGCAGCTATGCTCACCACTATACCACCAACTCAGTCAGCAGTCAGCCACTTGCGCCGTCGTTAAGAAGGCTCGAAGTGCACGAGTCGCCGATAGGGCTAGAGGAGCTGATGACATCTTTGTTTGGACCCGTCACTAAAGAGAGCCTTCCAGAGTTTGCATCCCGTCACGTACAAGAAAGTGCTGCCTTCCCATGCCAGCTAAATAAACACTAAGTGCTGACAGCGCAAACGCAGAGAGTGCAAATACAGACGATGACCAGTGGCACGCCCTCCTGCAGCGTGTTTGCGGACTGCCAAATTGATTCTGCTATTGCATTTTGATGTAGCTCTGTCCTCGGTCCACCAATAACCACAAGCCCAATCAAGGCAATCTCTTTCTCATGCCTCCATCTGAAAAGTTGGAGAAAATCTTATATGAATAAAAGAGTCTTTTAAAGAAATCCCTTATTCCGAGGTCACCGTAGCCACCAGATCCATTCTGTATCCAGATCAGTGGGCCGCTTCAGTCACCCGGATCCAGTCAGTATCCAGACAAGATGGTGGATCAACACCTAGAAAGGAACTCTATGGCCCTGAAACACAGCGGAGACCGGGACAACTAGATGAGCCCCAGATACAGATCCCCTGTAAAGACCTTGTCTTAGACGACCACCAGGACAAGACCACAGGAAACAGATGATTTTTTCTGCACAGTCTGACTTTTCTGCAGCCTGGAGCTGATTTGCTGGTTTCTTCTGACCAGAGGAGAACTGTCTCCCCGACTGAGCCTGGTTTCTCACCGGGTTTTTTCTCCATTTTTTCACCGATCGAGTTTTGGTTCCTTGCCTCTGTCGCCTCTGGCAGGCATAGCTGGGGACACTTCATGTACAGCGATATCGTTGACTTGATTGCAGATTATTGCACAGATACTATTTAAACTGAACATAGCTGAATGATGACATCATCGATTTCAATGACGAAATGCCTTTAACTGTCATTTTGCTTTATTGACGCACTGTGTTCCTAATTAATGTTGTTCAGTTGCATTGACACAATCCTTTTTGTTTAAAGCGCAATTAAAAAAAGTCCAAACAATGACCCCTGCAACGGGTAGTGTTCCAAATGTTATGCGACTTTAGCTAATGATGGGTCCATCCGGAATTTGACGGTGCTAGGGCTGTGTCAGCGTCAGAAAAAGCCATGCATTGTCCAGTTATGTCGGTGCAGTAGCGTCGGTTTGGGGAGAAACAGCAAAATGCACAGCTCCTCGTTAGTATACTGGACAGTATCTCCGCCTGTCACGCGAAGGCCAGTCGTGGATAGGTGTAGAGCGCTGACTAGCCAATAGGAACGAAGGCAATTCCAGGGAGGCGGGACGAAAAAAATACACAGAATTAGAGGTTCGAATCCCGTCTCGGCCACAAATACCATTAAATTAGTTTGTATTCGTTTTTTCATCTAGATAAACTGTAGGTACGATTAACATATAATAAACGAACTTTGTGAACAAAGATAAAATAAATATTGTAATAATTGTTGTTTTGTAGGATGTAAAAAATGTGCAACGATCTTAAGAAACAAATTTATTTTTAATATAGAAAATTGTGAATTATTAAAAAGAATATTTTGATAATGTTTCAGGCCTTTATTTTTAAAGAGACATCTATTTATATTTGTATAACTGTGTACAGAAAACCCATATATATGTAATATAACTAACACTCACAAAAAAGTAAGTTTTCCATTTTATTTATAGTAAAGTAATTACTTATATACTTATTATAAAAATGATAAGAAAAACTAACCAAAATATATAATGATTAAATAAATATATCTTAATAAATTTTAATAAATATTTACATTATAATAGGGAATAGGTATTTTTAATATAGAACAATTAGAATAATTAAAAAAGAACATTTGGTAATGTTTCAGGCCTTTATTTTTAAAGAGAAATTCATTTTATATTTGTATAACTATGTACAGAAAACCCATATATATATATATATGAAATATAACCAATAACAGCAAAAAAGTAAGTTTCTAATTTTTATCTATAGGTCAGTAATACATATATTATATAAAACTGAAAAATTTAATTATTAAAGTACAGTACTTACTAAAATATTTAATAGTTAAATAAATAAACATTAAATAATTATATATTAAACAACAACAATAATAAAAAGAGAGAACACAGGAAAACAATTAAATTGTGTTTTAAATTAAATAATTATGAACAATTATGTATATTTAATAGTAACAGTGATTAACATTTAGTGTTTTCAAATCTGAGCAAGATAATAACAACGCAAGTCTATAAAATTTACTTATAAAAAAAACACTAACAATGCAAATAAGGCCAATGTTTCAGGTATTTTAAAGATCACAAATGGGAATAAATAATTTAAAATTACAGATTAAACAACAGTAATAATAATAAAATCTACAGTTGTGGATAACACGGGGGAGAAAATACAAGAAACACATATTTTAAATTAAAAAAGAGTTTAATAGCAACAGTTATTAACATATAGTGTTTATGAGGCAAGATAAAATAATGCAAGTCAATAAAATAAAAATAAAAACACTAAAATACAAGGCAATACAATAAAATATATTACTTTTGGTATTTTAATGAACAGAAATAGAAAACAGAAATAAATTAAATAATTTACAATTATAGATTAAATAACAATAACAACAATAATGATAATATAATCTAAAGTTGTGGATAACGGGGGGGGAAAAAACAAGAAATGAAATAATTATGTAGACAGTTTAGTTATAACAGTTATTAACAATGCAAGTCAACAATATAAAAACCCCACTAAAATACAATGCAATAGAATAAAATAATCATTTCGGTATTTTATTGAACAAAAGGAAATAAATGAAATAATTAAAAAAACAAACAAATTTTAATAAAATTTTTTTACAAGTGCAACAAAATATATATACATATAAACACAACCTTGTGCAAGGAATGTCTTTGTCAAATGACATGCCCAGATCTCAAATACTGTTTTGTAGCACAGTGAAGTCATTTTTTCTTTTCCTTTATCCACCTCTGCTTCTCAGTCTCATAGAATGGAGACTGCTGAAAGTCTCTCCATGACATTTCTGCACTCATTCCCTGAGCCTGGTAAAGAGAAAACACTTTAGCAGGACAGTAAATGTATTTGCCTGCCACTCCAGGTAAACCAGTGTGAATATGAGGACTGTTGGGTCCTTGTTTCAGTGGCAGGTGGCAGAATCTGCACAGACGACCAGTAGGATGCTCTACTGCTGACTTCCGCTTGCTTCTCTCATCAGTGACCCTCTTCCTTTCTGCCCCTCTCTGCTTGGAGGCCTCCAGTTCCCGCTGAAAAAAAGGAGTCTCTGCAAAGTCTTCAAAAGGCATTCTGGGGTTGGTCAGGCCCTCTGCTGAATATGTGTCAAATACTTTCTTGGAGCAGTAGAAGTATTTAACATCACTACCTTGATAGAAGAAATGTATTGAGGAGCCATCACCCATGTATCGAGACTTAGGCTGGCCACAGGCTAAACAGGATCTGGTTTGCTTTTTTTGCAGCGCCTGCAATTGTTGTTGCTGCTGAACTGCCTGCTGCTTCTCTATGATGTCCTTCACCATCTTCTCGAACGCTGTCTGGTCCAGAGGGACAGCCTCAGGAACAGCCTTTGCAGGTGGATTGACTGGGGCAGGTGGCAGTACTGTCACTGGGACTCTGATTGTTTCACTGCCTGAGTGAAGACGCTGCCATAAATGCTGTGTCTCCAAGAGCTTTTCTGGGCTGGTGTTGAGAGAAGCATTAGTGTTCTTTTTTTAAGCAAGGTGTTTTATGTACCTGCTTATGTGCTGCTTTGTGGTGGAATGCAGAAGGCTGTTGGGGTCAGTACAGGCACTCTGTACCATAGCAGCATATTCAGCATCCACCTTTGTAAGGAGATCCTTGCTCCCATGATGCTTGGCCAGCAAACCATCAATTGCATTTCTCATTGGATCCGTCCATCTGTTATGGTCCAACACAAAAACTCGGCCACCGGTCTTAATAGGTCCAGTGCGAGCAGCACAGGGAGAAGCAGCTACAGGCAGTGGTGATGTGCTTGGGAGTTCTAAAAGAGATTCACAAAATTACTAATTTAAGTATTTGTTTTTTGTGTCCATAGATGAGGCAGACAGATTACACACATTGACTCCTGTATGTATTATATAGTTACCTCCAAATAAAAGACACTCCTCAGATGTTTGTTCCTTCACTGTCACAGCACTTGGTGTAGGAAACTGGTGAAAAATGACAGGCTGTGAGGTAGCCTCTGGTTCTGCAGCAAGAGGGGTCTCGGCAGAAGAGGTATCCTTTAAGCATTCCTAAAAAAATGAGTGCAATATGCAAGTGAGAATTATAAATGTATTATTTTTATAAAAAAAAAACTGTTATCAATTTTTTTAAAGGCTTATCTGAGATGGGAATGGAAACGGAACGCCAGATGAAGACTCCTCTTGCATCTCCACATCTCCTAGGTCTGTCTTCCTGCTTTTGTGCTTGTCAAAGTCAAGAGGCACAGGTCGACAACCTGGCTCCACGTATTGCAGGCCAAACCTCTCTCCTGTGTCCCTGCTGGAGATGTGCAAGGCTGGATATTTGGGTTGCCCTGTCACTCTTATAGATGCCCTGTTTAACTCCATCATCAAAACAGGGTCAAACACTCCAGGTAAGACAACCCCAGGCTGCTTCAGGTCCACCAGCCGCTGATAATTCCAGCGTGCCACACCAGTCATACCCTGTGCTTGGAACAACTCAGGAGAGACACGATTGCCTGTTACCCACTGAGCCTGGTGGAAATGAAACCCCTCCTGCTGTGAAGTGCCTCTCACAGGGATCCAAATCGGCACAGCAGCTCCATCACCCTTGACATGATTCAGCTGTAGGGTTCCACCATATCTGTAGAGGATTCCTTCCTCCACCTCAGGATCACTCAGGCAGCCTCTAAGGATGTGGATACGCTGAATCCACCATAATTTTAACATTGAGGGTTTGAAAAGGAAGATGTTGTTGGGATCCTTTGCCAGATAGAAATGGTGTAACACCTCTTCCACCCTTTGAACCAGCTCTCTGGGATGTGGCACTTTTGTCCTGCAGTGCTCTCTGATGTGCAGCTTGGTGGGATTAGCAGGCTCGATACCACAGAATCTGTATGCGTTCTTCAGTTTCTCCAGGTCACTCTGATCAACTACAGAGAAGGCAGAAGAGAGGAACTGGCAGAAGGAGCCATACAGAGGATGGTGCTCCGAAACACACTCCCTGGTGAACCGCCGCATACAGTGAAACAAGTCCAGTTTAACAACCATGTCCTCGTTGAACTTCCTGCAAGCGGCATGTAAATTCTTGAGGTTTCCTGATGTAACCTCTGCCACAATAGCTTCTGTGGTCCTCCAGGCTTCCCACTGCTGGTGCTCATAAGGTCCTGGGTCCATCACTCTGAAAGCGGCACAGCAGTCCCTAAGTACATAAAGGAGAAAGAAAAATACATTTTAATGTATTCATAACCTTTGCTTACACCACTTGATGTAATGTTTGGTTAGATGTGATGATTTATACCTGTCCACCCACTGGTACTTGGCCTTGGGAATACCAGCAGCACTGTAGCGATTGGATAGCCCACAGTACATTGACTCCAATGACTGCTCACTTTCACTCTGCAGCATCACCCAGGACAGAATCATCCAGTTCTCGTTCATCACAGCATAGGATGACATTGTGCCAGATAAGAGGGTCACTTTTCTAGCAACTTTGCGTGTGTGATCTGACCTGAACACCTGTCCAAAAGTGCCTTGTAGGAGCTGAGTGAGAGCTGCTTTCTGCCGCTGATATTCATGAAGGAGGCACTCTATTAAATAGTGTGCAGAGACAGACACCCCATTCCACCCATCAGTGTCTCCGTAATCCCCAAACGGTGCAGGTGTGTCATCCTTCCTCAGTGCCCCAGTGATGGTTTTCTGACCATACATCCCTGCTTCAGCATCCCTGACATTCTGCACACTGAGAAGGTAAGCCAGATGTGCTCTTTCAAATTTAAGGTGAAGCACCTCAGACAGCTGGTTGGCCATGTCATTAGGGGATTTTCCAGAGCGCCTCAGTTCATCCATCACTGTTTTACAGATTGCCTTCTTATGGGTGAGGAAGGCTGGCAAGACGTTTCTGAATCGCTGTGGTAGAATGTCCAGCCACTGAGGTTTATCAGCAAACCAGTATCTTTTGCATGCCTTACAACACAGACGTGAAGCAAGGATGTAAAATTGCCCAGTAGTAACAAGGATCACTCTGGGTCTTCCCACACCAGAGGACACAACATTTGGATTTTGACATCTGTAAAGACAAGGCAGGATGTAATTGTTCCTAAGCCTTTCCATTATACTGTGCTCAGGTTTCCAAATGAAAAAGGGATGGAGTTGGAAGTATTTGGGTGATGGAAGGCCAGTGTTTGTCTCTATAAGCTCAGGCTGAGGTGGATAGCGCCACAAGGAGACCATATTCATGAGGTGTCTTACTGGGTGTGATCCTGGCCAGAGCCCCATGGATTCCATCTCTGTCTTCATCCAAATTCTTTGATGAAGAGAGCAGTTCCAGCGGCTGATATCTTGCAAGTAGCTAGGAACAGGTGCTTCTTTCTGTACAGAAGGCATTGATGCAGGAGCTGTAGGTGCTGATTGTGCAGCAGGAGGTGGTACAGGCCCATCAGTCTGTGAAGAAGGCATACTGGGACTGGGAGAACTAGAGACTGCATGTGATGTCGACAGAACTGGATGGAACACAAAAAAAAAAAAAAAAAAATATATATATATATATATATATATATATATATATATATATGTGTGTGTGTGTGTGTATTAACAATGATTGCACATGATGTGTATTTAACTGTCTTTACCTTTTTTGTAGCTGAGAACAGGGGCTTCAGTCAGTGCAGATGGCATTGGTGCCGGTGTTGATTGTGTTGCTGCAGGTGGTACAGAGCCTTCACCCCGTGAAGAAGGCCTACACACAGGAACTGATGTTGATGGAGGCTGTGGCAGACCTGCATGGAACAGCACAAGGAGGAAATAAAAAATATATTAAAACACTGAATGTACATGATGTGTATTCAATTGTCTTGACTACATTAAATGACTCATTTAATGTAATGCATGAATCATTGTTTATTCTATTATTCTATTTATTCTAGGAATGCAAATTCTAATAATGTTCAAAAGTCTGTAAGTAAACATTCCACTTATAACAACAAATGACACTTTAAATACCATGCATACAATTCATGAAGTGCACTCACCCTCACCACTGGTATGTTCAACCCTTAATTATAGTTAGAACAAAAAAACATGTTTTTTAGAACAGGCAAGAACACTGCCAAAGCAACAAATAAGATAATTAAATTCAGAAATAGAGGATGAGTCTGTATGTAACAGAATAAGCCTCTGAATCTGATTTGGAAAGTAACCTGCTGTAGACAAGTGTGTGGATTCCGTGGCTGCAGATGATCCTGAAAATTAAGCATAATTTGAACATTTTTGCTCCAGTATGTGCAATTGCATGTGTCAAAAACATGCTGAACTTGAAATGGCTCTGAATAACACACATGACGTGACTCTTGATTCACTTACTCAGCTTTGTGAGATACTTTGTTGGAGACAGACTCAGCATTATCCTCTCCAGTTCTTCATCCTCCTCCATCACTATAAAACAAAATCAATGGATCAGTAGGCTTTAAGTAACAATATAAGCAAATTTGCATGAATTTTATTAACTTACCAGGCTGATCAGAAGCAGTACTAGAAGGAACAAGTGGTCTTGCAGTGGAAGCTGATGGTGAGGGCAACGGAGGAGTGTTTATTGTCAGCTGTTGTTGCTGCTGTTTTAAAAGATACTGCTGCAAGTTGTACATTTTGCTGCCTGGAACACACTTCTGCTTCATTATAAAGAAAGCATATCCATCTGCCCTGGTATCCCAAATTTGTCTCCAAGTGTTTTGAGCTCTTGTTCCAAATCCAACAGTATTGTCTTCCTCTATCAAAACTGGCAATGGATCTGGCCTTTGAGACAGATACTGTTTAAGATCATCAATTTCCTTAAAGCTTCTTGAGTATTCAATAAAGTAAATTAGACTATCTTTGCAAGGACCCTCTGGGTTGAACTGCCCAGCCTGTTCTTCTTCCTCAACCTTATTGGACAGGTACAAAGCATAGCCGACATCATTCTCTAGTAACCACCTGAAAGACTGGCCCTTGTATTTGCCAAACTGTAGAATGTATTCTCCCAACACCTCTTGCTTGTCAGAGACATCCCCTCCTCTCTGTAAGACAACAGAACGGGCATTCATCCTGACCAGATCTTCTCTTTGAGGTGTTGACTTGTTCTGCAGTGAAGGGTTGTCTTTATTTTTTTTTGCCTCTTCTGATGGGTCCCGGCGTAAATGGCCTGATGGGCCTTTCCTGAAAGACACCTTGTATCTCCCGGGGAAAAAAAACTGTTTTCTTCATGTTGCAGTTCTGAGATCATGGCCACATAAAAATACTTAATATAGTGAAATAAGACAGTTATCAGCAGCAGTTATATATATATATATATATTATTATATATAAGTTATTTTAACTTGCCATAATATTTCATAATATTACAGTTTTTTAGCTTAATAAATGCAGCCTTAGAGCATAAGAGACTTATAAATTTGTGTTATTTAATATTTATTTAATCCACTCAATATATGAGTACGTATATAAAATATTTATTATGAAAATGTATACATGTATATATTAAAACAAGTTTAACTAATTAAAAATGTTGTTTTATATACACACAGTTTAAATTATACCATTAAATTGCACAAGTACAATGTAATATATATAATAATATAGAATATATATGTAATAAATGTAATATGTGTGTAATACATATTAATTACATTATGAGTATCATATTGCATTGTTAACATTTTCAAAAAAACATTTTTAAGTACTTAGAGATCAATTATGAAACCTTCACTCTTACAAAGAAACTATAACAATTATATAAAATAACTGCTGTATGTTCAACTATGAGTTTGGTTTAATATTTCCTAACATCACAAACCATTCAACACAATTAACAATACCATTACATGAGAATATACATGTCATTTATATGATAATGTATTTACAATACAGAAAGTTAATATTGCTAAAGTAACGTAGCATTTAACTTAACTTACCTTCTCGCTTAACATTAATTGCGTTGATCTCGAACTCTTACGTAAAAACAGCGGTCACCTGAGGTAAAACTTTTGCGACGGTAGTTTAGACAGTAAATGCTTGCCAGCAAACTTGTTTTGTTTTGTACAACAATTCGGTAAACAGATATCTCTCCGATCGTGAAACTGGTCTCCTCCCCTCCTCCACTCACTACGAATGATTGACAGATGACACCAGGCTTCTTAAATTCCCCGCCACGGAAGAGGCAAAACAGCGCCAGGAAATCTACGTGTGGCCACAAATATATTGCATCCGTAGTGTTAAGCACTACCATAGAGAATGAATGGGAAAAGTTAAGAGAAGTTAAGCTTAACTATTTTCGGCTCTCGCGCGGAAGACCGGGGTTCGATTCCCCGACTGGGAGAGCTAGCTCTTTTCAGCTTCCGAACGATCCATTCAAAAGTTTTGGGAGGAGCCACAGAAGGAGTTCTGCTTCGACATCAGCCCGAGCCAAAGGACATGCGTTGGCCGGGAATCGAACCCGGGTCAACTTCTTAGAAGGCAGCTATGCTCACCACTATACCACCAACGCAGTCAGCAGTCAGCCACTTGCGCCGTCGTTAAGAAGGCTCAAAGTGCACGAGTCGCCGATAGGGCTAGAGGAGCTGATGAGATCTTTGTTTGGACCCATCACGAGAGCCTTCCAGAGTTTGCATCCCGTCACGTACAAGAAAGTGCTGCCTTCCCATGCCAGCTAAATAAACACTAAGTGCTGACAGCGCAAACGCAGAGAGTGCAAATACAGACGATGACCAGTGGCACGCCCTCCTGCAGCGTGTTGGCGGACGGCGAAATTGATTCTGCTATTGCATTTTGATGTAGCTCTGTCCTCAGTCCACCAATAACCACAAGCCCAATCAAGGCAATCTCTTTCTCATGCCTCCATCTGAAAAGTTGGAGAAAATCTTATATGAATAAAAGAGTCTTTTAAAGAAATCCCTTATTCCGAGGTCACCGTAGCCACCAGATCCAGTCTGCATCCAGATCAGTGGGCCGCTTCAGTCACCCGGATCCAGTCAGTATCCAGACAAGATGGTTGATCAACACCTAGAAAGGACCTCTCTGGCCCTGAAACACCTCTAGCCCTATCGGACAACTAGATGAGCCCCAGATACAGATCCCCTGTAAAGACCTTGTCTCAGACGACCACCAGGACAAGACCACAGGAAACAGATGATTCTTCTGCACAGTCTGACTTTTCTGCAGCCTGGAGCTGATTTGCTGGTTTCTTCTGACCAGAGGAGAACTGTCTCCCCAACTGAGCCTGGTTTCTCACCGGGTTTTTTCTCCATTTTTTCACCGATCGATTTTGGTTCCTTGCCTCTGTCGCCTCTGGCAGGCATAGCTGGGGACACTTCATGTACAGCGATATCGTTGACTTGATTGCAAATTATTGCACAGATAATATTTAAACTGAACTTAGCTGAATGATGACATCACCGATTTCAATGACGAAATGCATTTAACTGTCATTTTGCTTTATTGACGCACTGTGTTCCTAATTAATGTTGTTCAGTTGCATTGACACAATCCTTTTTGTTTAAAGCGCAATAAAAAAAAAAAAAAAAAAAAAAAAAGAGTCCAAACAATGACCCCTGCAACGGGTAGTGTTCCAAATGTTATGCGACTTTAGCTAATGATGGGTCCATCCGGAATTTGACGGTGCTAGGGCTGTGTCAGCGTCAGAAAAAGCCATGCATTGTTCAGTTATGTCAGTGCAGTAGCGTCGGTTGGGGGAGAAACGGCAGCATGCGCAGCTCCTCGTTAGTATAGTGGACAGTATCTCCGCCTGTCACGCGGAAGACCGGGGTTCGATTCCCCGACGGGGAGAGCTAGCTCTTTTCGGCTTCTGAACGATCCATCCAAAAGTTTTGGGAGGAGCCACAGGTCACAGAAGGAGTTCTGCTTCGACATCAGCCCGAGTCAAAGGACATGCGTTGGCCAGGAATCGAACCCGGGTCAACTGCTTGGAAGGCAGCTATGCTCACCACTATACCACCAACGCAGTCAGCAGTCAGCCACTTGCGCCGTCGTTAAGAAGGCTCGAAGTGCACGAGTCGCCGATAGGGCTAGAGGAGCTGATGAGATCTTTGTTTGGACCCGTCACTAAAGAGAGCCTTCCAGAGTTTGCATCCCGTCACGTACAAGAAAGTGCTGCCTTCCCATGCCAGCTAAATAAACACTAAGTGCTGACAGCGCAAACGCAGAGAGTGCAAATACAGACGATGAACAGTGGCACGCCCTCCTGCAGCGTGTTTGCGGACTGCCAAATTGATTCTGCTATTGCATTTTGATGTAGCTCTGTCCTCGGTCCACCAATAACCACAAGCCCAATCAAGGCAATCTCTTTCTCATGCCTCCATCTGAAAAGTTGGAGAAAATATTATATGAATAAAAGAGTCTTTTAAAGAAATCCCTTATTCCGAGGTCACCGTAGCCACCAGATCCATTCTGTATCCAGATCAGTGGGCCGCTTCAGTCACCCGGATCCAGTCAGTATCCAGACAAGATGGTGGATCAACACCTAGAAAGGACTTCTATGGCCCTGAAACACAGCGGAGACCGGGACAACTAGATGAGCCCCAGATACAGATCCCCTGTAAAGACCTTGTCTTAGACGACCACCAGGACAAGACCACAGGAAACAGATGATTCTTCTGCACAGTCTGACTTTTCTGCAGCCTGGAGCTGATTTGCTGGTTTCTTCTGACCAGAGGAGAACTGTCTCCCCGACTGAGCCTGGTTTCTCACCGGGTTTTTTCTCCATTTTTTCACCGATCGAGTTTTGGTTCCTTGCCTCTGTCGCCTCTGGCAGGCATAGCTGGGGACACTTCATGTACAGCGATATCGTTGACTTGATTGCAAATTATTGCACAGATACTATTTAAACTGAACTTAGCTGAATGATGACATCATCGATTTCAATGACGAAATGCCTTTAACTGTCATTTTGCTTTATTGACGCACTGTGTTCCTAATTAATGTTGTTCAGTTGCATTGACACAATCCTTTTTGTTTAGAGCGCAATTAAAAAAAGTCCAAACAATGACCCCTGCAACGGGTAGTGTTCCAAATGTTATGCGACTTTAGCTAATGATGGGTCCATCCGGAATTTGACGGTGCTAGGGCTGTGTCAGCGTCAGAAAAAGCCATGCATTGTTCAGTTATGTCGGTGCAGTAGCATCGGTTGGGGGAGAAACAGCAACATGCGCAGCTCCTCGTTAGTATAGTGGACAGTATCTCCGCCTGTCACGCGGAAGACCGGGGTTCGATTCCCCGACAAGGAGAGCTAGCTCTTTTCGGCTTCCAAACGATCCATCCAAAAGTTTTGGGAGGAGCCACAGGTCACAGAAGGAGTTCTGGTTCGACATCAGCCCGAGCCAAAGGACATGCGTTGGCCGGGAATCGAACCCAGGTCAACTGCTTGGAAGGCAGCTATGCTCACCACTATACCACCAACGCAGTCACCAGTCAGCCACCTGCGCCGTCGTTAAGAAGGCTCGAAGTGCACGAGTCGCCGATAGGGCTAGAGGAGCTGATGAGATCTTTGTTTGGACCCGTCACTAAAGAGAGCCTTCCAGGGTTTGCATCCCGTCACGTACAAGAAAGTGCTGCCTTCCCATGCCAGCTAAATAAACACTAAGTGCTGACAGCGCAAACGCAGAGAGTGCAAATACAGACGATGACCAGTGGCACGCCCTCCTGCAGCGTGTTGGCGGACGGCCAAATTGATTCTGCTATTGCATTTTAATGTAGCTCTGTCCTCGGTCCACCAATAACCACAAGCCCAATCAAGGCAATCTCTTTCTCATGCCTCCATCTGAAAAGTTGGAGAAAATCTTATATGAATAAAAGAGTCTTTTAAAGAAATCCCTTATTCCGAGGTCACCGTAGCCACCCGATCCAGTCTGTATCCAGATCAGTGGGCCGCTTCAGTCACCCGGATCCAGTCAGTATCCAGACAAGATGGTGGATCAACACCTAGAAAGGACCTCTATGGCCCTGAAACACAGCGGAGACCGGGACAACTAGATGAGCCCCAGATACAGATCCCCTGTAAAGACCTTGTCTTAGACAACCACCAGGACAAGACCACAGGAAACAGATGATTCTTCTGCACAGTCTGACTTTTCTGCAGCCTGGAGCTGATTTGATGGTTTCTTCTGACCAGAGGAGAACTGTCTCCCCGACTGAGCCTGGTTTCTCACCGGGTTTTTTCTCCATTTTTTCACCGATCGAGTTTTGGTTCCTTGCCTCTGTCACCTTTGGCAGGCATAGCTGGGGACACTTCATGTACAGCGATATCGTTGACTTGATTGCTAATTATTGCACAGATACTATTTAAACTGAACTTAGCTGAATGATGACATCATCGATTTCAATGACGAAATGCCTTTAACTGTCATTTTGCTTTATTGACGCACTTTGTTCCTAATTAATGTTGTTCAGTTGCATTGACACAATCCTTTTGTTTAAAGCGCAATAAAAAAAAAAAATTAAAAAAAGAGTCCAAACAATGACCCCTGCAACGGGAAGTGTTCCAAATGTTATGCGACTTTAGCTAATGATGGGTCCATCCAGAATTTGACGGTGCTAGGGCTGTGTCAGCGTCAGAAAAAGCCATGCATTGTTCAGTTATGTCGGTGCAGTAGCGTCGGTTGGGGGAGAAACAGCAACATGCGCAGCTCCTCGTTAGTATAGTGGACAGTATCTCCGCCTGTCACGCGGAGGCCAGTCGCGGATAGGTGTAGAGCGCTGACTAGCCAATAGCAACGAAGGAAATTCCAGGGAGGCGGGACGAAAAAAATACACAGAATTAGAGGTTCGAATCCCGTCTCGGCCACAAATACCATAAAATGAGTTTGTATTCGTTTTTTCATCTAGATACACTTTAAGTACGATTAACATATAATAGACGAACTTTGTGAACAAAGATAAAATAAAACTTGTAATAATTGTTCTTTTGTATGGTGTACAAAATGTGCAACGATCTTAAGAAACATATACATTATAATAGGGAATAGTTATTTTTAATATAGAAAAATGTGAATAATTAAAAAGAACACTTTGATAATGTTTCAGGCCTTTATTTATAAAGATACATCTATTTATATGTGTATAACTGTACAGAAAACCCATATATATGAAATATAACTAAAACTTACAAAAAAGTAAGTTTTTCATTTTATTTATAGTAAAGTAATATACTTATAAAAATTAAAAGAAAAAATAACAAAAATATATAATAATTAAATAAATATACATAAAATAATCTTAGGTTATTAAACAACAGCAACAGATATAATAAAAATAAAGATGTGGAGAACAGAAAAAAACAATACAAATATGTTTTATATTAAATAATTATGTATGTTTAATGGTAACAGTTATTAACATTCAGTGTTTACATATCTGAGCAAGTAAATAAAATGTAATATCAATTTAAAAGAAAATCAACAAAATGTATACATTTTTTAATCAATAAAACTTAACACACAGTTCAATACAGTTCAAACAAGGCCACATACTTATAGTATTTTAATTAACAAATTGAAATACATGAAAATATTTAAATGTATAGATTCAACAACAACAACAATAATAAAATCTAAAGTTGTGGAGAACACAGAAAAAAAATATTACACTACCACTTAAATGTTTTTGAACAGTAAGATTTGTAATTCTCACCAAGCCTGCCTTTATTTGGTCCAAAATACAGTAAAAGCAATAATATTGTTGAAATATTTTTACTAGTTAAAATAACTGCTTTCTATTTGAACATATAGTAAAATGTATTTTATTTCTGATGAGCAGCTGTATTTTCAGCATCATTTCTCCAGTCTTCAGTGTCACATGATCTTCAGAAATCAGAATAACATGATGATTTACTGATCAAGAAAAAATATTATTATTATTAGTAATATCAATATTTTAAACCCCCCAGGGATTCTTTAAATAGAAAGATCCAAAGATCTGCATTTATTTGAAATAAAAAGCTTTCTTAACAATATAGATTGTACCATTCTTTTGGGGGGAAAGAAATGACAGAAATTAATGCCTTTTTTTTAGCAAGGATGATTTAAATTGATTAAAAGTGATGATAAAGATTAAAAATGTTGATGATGAAAATGTAATATATATATATATATTTCAGATAAATGCTGTTCTTCTGAACTTTCTATTCATGTAAGAAACTGAAAAGATTGTACTTGGCTGTTTTCAACATAACATAACAACAACAGTAATAATAATAATAATACATTTTTCTTGAGCAGTAAATCATCATATTATTCTGATTTCTGAAGATCATGTGACACTGAAGACTGGATGAATGATGCTGAAAATACAGCTGTGCATCACAGAAATAAATTATAGTATATATTCAAATATATAGCCTTCCTGATGATGTTCGGGGTTCAGACACACTCTCTCTGTTTAAATCTAGATTATAAACGCATCTCTTTCGCCAAGCATTCGAATAATGTATCTTAAATTGTGAGTGTAGTTGTATCTGATCAAATGTGCATTCTTATTCTTTAGCTTGGGTTAAACTAATTAATTTTACTCTGTTGGAACAGCAGCTATGCTAATGATGTCTCTATGTGTCTCTGTTTCTGCTGGGATCTTCATCCCGTGGTATCTAGGATTTACACAAGCTCCAGTCTGGATCCAGAACACCTGAGAAGAGATGATGCTGACCCTCAGAGGACCCCAGATGATCCTAACCCTGAATCAACAAACAGAACTAACAACTATTGCTACATGTGTGACTGCATCATATAATAATTATTAATTATTAATAAAATTAATAATGTTCATCGTCTGGCTGACTACGTCTTGTATGAATTTTTCTACAAATCCTGTCATACGTGCACAAACGGACAGTCACCACTTATAAGCTACTACTAAATATTGTAGAAACATAATTTTCTGTAACAATTTGTATTGTAAAAAGCGCTATACAAATAAACTTGAATTGAATTGAATTGAAATAGAAAGCAGCTGATTTAAAATAGTAAGAATATTTAAAATGCTACAGTTTTTGCTGTACTTTGGATAAAATAAAGGCAGGCTTGGTGAGCAGAAGAAATTCTCAAAAAACATTAAAAATCTTACTGCTGAAAAACATTTGACTGGTAAGAGTATTTTAAATAAAATATTTATTTACGGAGTTTAATAATAGCCGTTACTAACATTTAGTGTTTACAAAACTGAGCAAGATAAAATAAAGCAAGTCAATACAATAAATTAACACACTAAAGTACAGTGTAAACAAGGCCAATACTTCTGATGTTTTATTTAACAAATGGAAATCAATTAAATAATTTAAAATTGTAGATTAAACAACAACAGCTACAATAATATTAATAATAATACAATTTGTGGAAGACACAGAAAAAAAAACAAGCCTTCAACCCGTTTAAGAAGATCCTTGCTCCTATGTTGCGTTGCCAAGAGATGTTCAAGAGAGGCAGTTCTCAACAGATCTGTCCATCTATGGTCCAACACGAAGACCAGCCGTTCTGAGGGGTCCAGTGTGAGCTGAACGAGGGACGCAGTTATGGCAGATGGTGTGGTGTTCTACAGAAGATTAACAGCATTACTTTATTAAAATATTTGTCTCGGTGTTGTGTGCACATATGAGACAGACAGTTTACACACATAAGTGCCTGTATGAATTATTTATTTACCTGCATCCGGAAGAAACCCTTCTGACCTTTGATCCTCCGCTCTCAAAGTGTCTGGTGTGATGTTATGGTGGAGTGAGACGGGTGGATGGGTCTTGACACAGCATGCATCATCTTAACATTCCTGAAATATAGATTCAAATTAAATATATCAAATGTATTTTATAATTCATAATATATATATATATATATTATATATATATATGTATGTGTGTGTGTGTGTGTGTGTGTGTCTTTATTTTTACAATTTTTTTTATATTTGAATATATTTTCTAATCATTGTAATTTATTCCTGTTATGAAAAGCTGAATTTTCTGAATTATTACTCCAGTCTTCAGCATCACGTCAGCCTTCCGAAAATAATGTGCTTTCATCATTGTAGTGACAATGATAATATCAACATTGATTACAATAAGAAATGTTTTGTGAGCAAATAATCATATAAATAATGATTTCTGGATCATATGACACACTGAAGAGTATAAATGATGCTGAAGAATTCAGCTTTGCATCACAGGAATAAAGTTAATTTAACATAGGAAATAGTTATTTTAAGTTGTACCACACAGTAAATGTTGACAATTTATATATATATATATATAAGGGTCATCAAGGGTGACGACGCCTGCCCACATGCGTTTCGTCAGCCCCCCCCCCCCCCCCCCCCCCACTCCAAAAGGGAGGAGTAAAACTCACAAAAGTCCAAGACAAGAAAAAAGGCAAGACAATCTCTTTATCATGCCTCCATCTGAAGAGTTGGAGAAAATCTTATATGAATAAAAGAGTCTTTTAAAATAATCCCTTATTCCGAGGTCACCGTAGCCACCAGATCCAGTCTGTATCCAGATCAGTGGGCCGCTTCAGTCACCCGGATCCAGTCAGTATCCAGACAAGATGGTTGATCAACACCTAGAAAGGACCTCTATGGCCCTGAAACACCTCTAGCCCTATCGGACAACTAGATGAGCCCCAGATACAGATCCCCTGTAAAGACCTTGTCTCAGACGACCACCAGGACAAGACCACAGGAAACAGATGATTCTTCTGCACAGTCTGACTTTTCTGCAGCCTGGAACTGATTTGCTGGTTTCTTCTGACCAGAGGAGAACTGTCTCCCCGACTGAGCCTGGTTTCTCACCGGTTTTTTCTCAATTTTTTCACCGATCGAGTTTTGGTTCCTTTCCTCTGTCGCCTCTGGCAGGCATAGCTGGGGACACTTCATGTACAGCGGTATCGTTGACTTGATTGCAAATTATTGCACAGATACTATTTAAACTGAACTTAGCTGAATGATGACATCACCGATTTCAATGACGAAATGCCTTTAACTGTCATTTTGCTTTATTGACGCACTGTGTTCCTAATTAATGTTGTTCAGTTGCATTGACACAATCCTTTTTGTTTAAAGCGCAATTTAAAAAAAAAAAAAAAAAAAAGAGTCCAAACAATGACCCCTGCAACGGGTAGTGTTCCAAATGTTATGCGACTTTAGCTAATGATGGGTCCATCCGGAATTTGACGGTGCTAGGGCTGTGTCAGCGTCAGAAAAAGCCATGCATTGTTCAGTTATGTCGGTGCAGTAGTGTCGGTTGGGGGAGAAACGCCAACATGCGCAGCTCCTCGTTAGTATAGTGGACAGTATCTCCGCCTGTCACGCGGAAGACCGGGGTTCGATTCCCCGACGGGGAGAGCTAGCTCTTTTCGGCTTCCGAATGATCCATCAAAAAGTTTTGGGAGGAGCCACAGGTCACAGAAGGAGTTCTGCTTCGACATCAGCCCGAGCCAAAGGACATGCGTTGGCCGGGAATCGAACCCGGGTCAACTGCTTGGAAGGCAGCTATGCTCACCACTATACCACCAACGCAGTCAGCCACTTGCGCCGTCGCTAAGAAGGCTCGAAGTGCACGAGTCGCCGATAGGGCTAGAGGAGCTGATGAGATCTTTGTTTGGACCCGTCACTAAAGAGAGCCTTCCAGAATTTGCATCCCGTCACGTACAAGAAAGTGCTGCCTTCCCATGCCAGCTAAATAAACACTAAGTGCTGACAGCGCAAACGCAGTGACTGCAAATACAGACGATGACCAGTGGCACGCCCTCCTGCAGCGTGTTGGCGGACGGCCAAATTGATTCTGCTCTTGACATTTCGATGTAGCTCTGCTGTGAGCAGAGCACCCAAAAATACAGGTCACTCGCAAAAGTTCACCTCCACAGAAATCTTTAGTAAAAGGCGAAAGATTTATGCAACAATGAAGAGAAACTCGAGCTGTGCCTACGAACCCTCGGGCCTGTGCGCTGCCTCTGGTAAACCACTACGCTCGCCAAGGGTCATCAAGGGTGACGACGCCTGCCCACATGCGTTTCGTCAGCCCCCCCCCTCCACTCCAAAAGGGAGGAGTAAAACTCACAAAAGTCCCCTCGGTCCACCAATAACCACAAGCCCAATCAAGACAATCTCTTTATCATGCCTCCATCTGAAAAGTTGGAGAAAATCTTATATGAATAAAAGAGTCTTTTAAAGAAATCCCTTATTCCGAGGTCACCGTAGCCACCAGATCCAGTCTGTATCCAGATCAGTGGGCCGCTTCAGTCACCCGGATCCAGTCAGTATCCAGACAAGATGGTTGATCAACACCTAGAAAGGACCTCTATGGCCCTGAAACACCTCTAGCCCTATCGGACAACTAGATGAGCCCCAGATACAGATCCCCTGTAAAGACCTTGTCTCAGACGACCACCAGGACAAGACCACAGGAAACAGATGATTCTTCTGCACAGTCGGACTTTTCTGCAGCCTGGAACTGATTTGCTGGTTTCTTCTGACCAGAGGAGAACTGTCTCCCCGACTGAGCCTGGTTTCTCACCGGGTTTTTTCTCCATTTTTTCACCGATCGAGTTTTGGTTCCTTGCCTCTGTCGCCTCTGGCAGGCATAGCTGGGGACACTTCATGTACAGCGATATCGTTGACTTGATTGCAAATTATTGCACAGATACTATTTAAACTGAACTTAGCTGAATGATGACATCACCGATTTCAATGACGAAATGCCTTTAATTGTCATTTTGCTTTATTGACGCACTGTGTTCCTAATTAATGTTGTTTAGTTGCATTGACACAATCCTTTTTGTTTAAAGCGTAATTTAAAAAAAAAAAAAAAAAAGAGTCCAAACAATGACCCCTGCAACGGGTAGTTTTCCAAATGTTATGCGACTTTAGCTAATGATGGGTCCATCCGGAATTTGACGGTGCTAGGGCTGTGTCAGCGTCAGAAAAAGCCATGCATTGTTCAGTTATGTCGGTGCAGTAGCGTCGGTTGGGGGAGAAACGGCAGCATTCGCAGCTCCTCGTTAGTATAGTGGACAGTATCTCCGCCTGTCACGCGGAAGACCGGGGTTCGATTTTCCGACGGGGAGAGCTAGCTCTTTTCGGCTTCCAAACAATCCATCCAAAAGTTTTGGGAGGAGCCACAGGTCACAGAAGGAGTTCTGCTTCAACATCAGCCCGAGCCAAAGGACATGCGTTGGCCGGGAATCGAACCCGGGTCAACTGCTTGGAAGGCAGCTATGCTCACCACTATACCACCAACGCAGTCAGCAGTCAGCAGTCAGCCACTTGCGCCGTCGCTAAGAAGGCTCGAAGTGCACGAGTCGCCGATAGGGCTAGAGGAGCTGATGAGATCTTTGTTTGGACCCGTCACTAAAGAGAGCCTTCCAGAATTTGCATCCCGTCACGTCAAAGAAAGTGCTGCCTTCCCATGCCAGCTAAATAAACACTAAGTGCTGACAGCGCAAACGCAGAGAGTGCAAATACAGACGATGACCAGTGGCACGCCCTCCTGCAGCGTGTTGGCGGACGGCCAAATTGATTCTGCTCTTGACATTTCTATGTAGATCTGCTGTGAGCAGAGCACCCAAAAATAGAGGTCACTCGCAAAAGTTCCCCTCCACGGAAATCTTTAGTAAAAGGCGAAAGATTTATGCGACAATGAAGAGAAACTCGAGCTGTGTCTACGAACTCTCGGGCCTGTGCGCTGCCTCTGGTAAACCACTACGCTCGCCAAGGGTCATCAAGGGTGACGACGCCTGCCCATATGCGTTTCGTCAGCCCCCCCCCCCACTCCAAAAGGGAGGAGTAAAACTCACAAAAGTCCCCTCGGTCCACCAATAACCACAAGCCCAATCAAGACAATCTCTTTATCATGCCTCCATCTGAAAAGTTGGAGAAAATCTTATATGAATAAAAGAGTCTTTTAAAGAAATCCCTTATTCCGAGGTCACCGTGACACCAGATCCAGTCTGTATCCAGATCAGTGGGCCGCTTCAGTCACCCGGATCCAGTCAGTATCCAGACAAGATGGTTGATCAACACCTAGAAAGGACCTCTATGGCCCTGAAACACCTCTAGCCCTATCGGACAACTAGATGAGCCCCAGATACAGATCCCCTGTAAAGACCTTGTCTCAGACGACCACCAGGACAAGACCACAGGAAACAGATGATTCTTCTGCACAGTCTGACTTTTCTGCAGCCTGGAACTGATTTGCTGGTTTCTTCTGACCAGAGGAGAACTGTCTCCCCGACTGAGCCTGGTTTCTCACCGGGTTTTTTCTCCATTTTTTCACCGATCGAGTTTTGGTTCCTTGCCTCTGTCGCCTCTGGCAGGCATAGCTGGGGACACTTCATGTACAGCGATATCGTTGACTTGATTGCAAATTATTGCACAGATACTATTTAAACTGAACTTAACTGAATGATGACATCACCGATTTCAATGACGAAATGCCTTTAACTGTCATTTTGCTTTATTGACACACTGTGTTCCTAATTAATATTGTTCAGTTGCATTGACACAATCCTTTTTGTTTAAAGCGCAATTTAAAAAAAAAAAAAAAAAAAAAAAGAGTCCAAACAATGACCCCTGCAACGGGTAGTGTTCCAAATGTTATGCGACTTTAGCTAATGATGGGTCCATCCGGAATTTGACGGTGCTAGGGCTGTGTCAGCGTCAGAAAAAGCCATGCATTGTTCAGTTATGTCGGTGCAGTAGCATCGGTTGGGGGAGAAACAGCAACATGCGCAGCTCCTCGTTAGTATAGTGGACAGTATCTCCGCCTGTCACGCGGAAGACCGGGGTTCGATTCCCCGACAGGGAGAGCTAGCTCTTTTCGGCTTCCGAACGATCCATCCAAAAGTTTTGGGAGGAGCCACAGGTCACAGAAGGAGTTCTGGTTCGACATCAGCCCGAGCCAAAGGACATGCGTTGGCCGGGAATCGAACCCAGGTCAACTGCTTGGAAGGCAGCTATGCTCACCACTATACCACCAACGCAGTCACCAGTCAGCCACCTGCGCCGTCGTTAAGAAGGCTCGAAGTGCACGAGTCGCCGATAGGGCTAGAGGAGCTGATGAGATCTTTGTTTGGACCCGTCACTAAAGAGAGCCTTCCAGGGTTTGCATCCCGTCACGTACAAGAAAGTGCTGCCTTCCCATGCCAGCTAAATAAACACTAAGTGCTGACAGCGCAAACGCAGAGAGTGCAAATACAGACGATGACCAGTGGCACGCCCTCCTGCAGCGTGTTGGCGGACGGCCAAATTGATTCTGCTATTGCATTTTAATGTAGCTCTGTCCTCGGTCCACCAATAACCACAAGCCCAATCAAGGCAATCTCTTTCTCATGCCTCCATCTGAAAAGTTGGAGAAAATCTTATATGAATAAAAGAGTCTTTTAAAGAAATCCCTTATTCCGAGGTCACCGTAGCCACCCGATCCAGTCTGTATCCAGATCAGTGGGCCGCTTCAGTCACCCGGATCCAGTCAGTATCCAGACAAGATGGTGGATCAACACCTAGAAAGGACCTCTATGGCCCTGAAACACAGCGGAGACCGGGACAACTAGATGAGCCCAAGATACAGATCCCCTGTAAAGACCTTGTCTTAGACAACCACCAGGACAAGACCACAGGAAACAGATGATTCTTCTGCACAGTCTGACTTTTCTGCAGCCTGGAGCTGATTTGATGGTTTCTTCTGACCAGAGGAGAACTGTCTCCCCGACTGAGCCTGGTTTCTCACCGGGTTTTTTCTCCATTTTTTCACCGATCGAGTTTTGGTTCCTTGCCTCTGTCACCTTTGGCAGGCATAGCTGGGGACACTTCATGTACAGCGATATCGTTGACTTGATTGCTAATTATTGCACAGATACTATTTAAACTGAACTTAGCTGAATGATGACATCATCGATTTCAATGACGAAATGCCTTTAACTGTCATTTTGCTTTATTGACGCACTTTGTTCCTAATTAATGTTGTTCAGTTGCATTGACACAATCCTTTTGTTTAAAGCGCAATAAAAAAAATAAATAAAAAAAAGAGTCCAAACAATGACCCCTGCAACGGGAAGTGTTCCAAATGTTATGCGACTTTAGCTAATGATGGGTCCATCCAGAATTTGACGGTGCTAGGGCTGTGTCAGCGTCAGAAAAAGCCATGCATTGTTCAGTTATGTCGGTGCAGTAGCGTCGGTTGGGGGAGAAACAGCAACATGCGCAGCTCCTCGTTAGTATAGTGGACAGTATCTCCGCCTGTCACGCGGAGGCCAGTCGCGGATAGGTGTAGAGCGCTGACTAGCCAATAGCAACGAAGGAAATTCCAGGGAGGCGGGACGAAAAAAATACACAGAATTAGAGGTTCGAATCCCGTCTCGGCCACAAATACCATAAAATGAGTTTGTATTCGTTTTTTCATCTAGATACACTTTAAGTACGATTAACATATAATAGACGAACTTTGTGAACAAAGATAAAATAAAACTTGTAATAATTGTTCTTTTGTATGGTGTACAAAATGTGCAACGATCTTAAGAAACATATACATTATAATAGGGAATAGTTATTTTTAATATAGAAAAATGTGAATAATTAAAAAGAACACTTTGATAATGTTTCAGGCCTTTATTTATAAAGATACATCTATTTATATGTGTATAACTGTACAGAAAACCCATATATATGAAATATAACTAAAACTTACAAAAAAGTAAGTTTTTCATTTTATTTATAGTAAAGTAATATACTTATAAAAATTAAAAGAAAAAATAACAAAAATATATAATAATTAAATAAATATACATAAAATAATCTTAGGTTATTAAACAACAGCAACAGATATAATAAAAATAAAGATGTGGAGAACAGAAAAAAAACAATACAAATATGTTTTATATTAAATAATTATGTATGTTTAATGGTAACAGTTATTAACATTCAGTGTTTACATATCTGAGCAAGTAAATAAAATGTAATATCAATTTAAAAGAAAATCAACAAAATGTATACATTTTTTAATCAATAAAACTTAACACACAGTTCAATACAGTTCAAACAAGGCCACATACTTATAGTATTTTAATTAACAAATTGAAATACATGAAAATATTTAAATGTATAGATTCAACAACAACAACAATAATAAAATCTAAAGTTGTGGAGAACACAGAAAAAAAATATTACACTACCACTTAAATGTTTTTGAACAGTAAGATTTGTAATTCTCACCAAGCCTGCCTTTATTTGGTCCAAAATACAGTAAAAGCAATAATATTGTTGAAATATTTTTACTAGTTAAAATAACTGCTTTCTATTTGAACATATAGTAAAATGTATTTTATTTCTGATGAGCAGCTGTATTTTCAGCATCATTTCTCCAGTCTTCAGTGTCACATGATCTTCAGAAATCAGAATAACATGATGATTTACTGATCAAGAAAAAATATTATTATTATTAGTAATATCAATATTTTAAACCCCCCAGGGATTCTTTAAATAGAAAGATCCAAAGATCTGCATTTATTTGAAATAAAAAGCTTTCTTAACAATATAGATTGTACCATTCTTTTGGGGGGAAAGAAATGACAGAAATTAATGCCTTTTTTTTAGCAAGGATGATTTAAATTGATTAAAAGTGATGATAAAGATTAAAAATGTTGATGATGAAAATGTAATATATATATATATATTTCAGATAAATGCTGTTCTTCTGAACTTTCTATTCATGTAAGAAACTGAAAAGATTGTACTTGGCTGTTTTCAACATAACATAACAACAACAGTAATAATAATAATAATACATTTTTCTTGAGCAGTAAATCATCATATTATTCTGATTTCTGAAGATCATGTGACACTGAAGACTGGATGAATGATGCTGAAAATACAGCTGTGCATCACAGAAATAAATTATAGTATATATTCAAATATATAGCCTTCCTGATGATGTTCGGGGTTCAGACACACTCTCTCTGTTTAAATCTAGATTATAAACGCATCTCTTTCGCCAAGCATTCGAATAATGTATCTTAAATTGTGAGTGTAGTTGTATCTGATCAAATGTGCATTCTTATTCTTTAGCTTGGGTTAAACTAATTAATTTTACTCTGTTGGAACAGCAGCTATGCTAATGATGTCTCTATGTGTCTCTGTTTCTGCTGGGATCTTCATCCCGTGGTAACTAGGATTTACACAAGCTCCAGTCTGGATCCAGAACACCTGAGAAGAGATGATGCTGACCCTCAGAGGACCCCAGATGATCCTAACCCTGAATCAACAAACAGAACTAACAACTATTGCTACATGTGTGACTGCATCATATAATAATTATTAATTATTAATAAAATTAATAATGTTCATCGTCTGGCTGACTACGTCTTGTATGAATTTTTCTACAAATCCTGTCATACGTGCACAAACGGACAGTCACCACTTATAAGCTACTACTAAATATTGTAGAAACATAATTTTCTGTAACAATTTGTATTGTAAAAAGCGCTATACAAATAAACTTGAATTTAATTGAATTGAAATAGAAAGCAGCTGATTTAAAATAGTAAGAATATTTAAAATGCTACAGTTTTTGCTGTACTTTGGATAAAATAAAGGCAGGCTTGGTGAGCAGAAGAAATTCTCAAAAAACATTAAAAATCTTACTGCTGAAAAACATTTGACTGGTAAGAGTATTTTAAATAAAATATTTATTTACGGAGTTTAATAATAGCTGTTACTAACATTTAGTGTTTACAAAACTGAGCAAGATAAAATAAAGCAAGTCAATACAATTAATTAACACACTAAAGTACAGTGTAAACAAGGCCAATACTTCTGATGTTTTATTTAACAAATGGAAATCAATTAAATAATTTAAAATTGTAGATTAAACAACAACAGCTACAATAATATTAATAATAATACAATTTGTGGAAGACACAGAAAAAAAAACAAGCCTTCAACCCGTTTAAGAAGATCCTTGCTCCTATGTTGCGTTGCCAAGAGATGTTCAAGAGAGGCAGTTCTCAACAGATCTGTCCATCTATGGTCCAACACGAAGACCAGCCGTTCTGAGGGGTCCAGTGTGAGCTGAACGAGGGACGCAGTTATGGCAGATGGTGTGGTGTTCTACAGAAGATTAACAGCATTACTTTATTAAAATATTTGTCTTGGTGTGGTGTGCACATATGAGACAGACAGTTTACACACATAAGTGCCTGTATGAATTATTTATTTACCTGCATCCGGAAGAAACCCTTCTGACCTTTGATCCTCCGCTCTCAAAGTGTCTGGTGTGATGTTATGGTGGAGTGAGACGGGTGGATGGGTCTTGACACAGCATGCATCATCTTAACATTCCTGAAATATAGATTCAAATTAAATATATCAAATGTATTTTATAATTCATAATATATATATATATATATATATTATATATATATATGTATGTGTGTGTGTGTGTGTGTGTGTGTCTTTATTTTTACAATTTTTTTTATATTTGAATATATTTTCTAATCATTGTAATTTATTCCTGTTATGAAAAGCTGAATTTTCTGAATTATTACTCCAGTCTTCAGCATCACGTCAACCTTCCGAAAATAATGTGCTTTCATCATTGTAGTGACAATGATAATATCAACATTGATTACAATAAGAAATGTTTTGTGAGCAAATAATCATATAAATAATGATTTCTGGATCATATGACACACTGAAGAGTATAAATGATGCTGAAGAATTCAGCTTTGCATCACAGGAATAAAGTTAATTTAACATAGGAAATAGTTATTTTAAGTTGTACCACACAGTAAATGTTGACAATTTATATATATATATATATAAGGGTCATCAAGGGTGACGACGCCTGCCCACATGCGTTTCGTCAGCCCCCCCCCCCCCACTCCAAAAGGGAGGAGTAAAACTCACAAAAGTCCAAGACAAGAAAAAAGGCAAGACAATCTCTTTATCATGCCTCCATCTGAAGAGTTGGAGAAAATCTTATATGAATAAAAGAGTCTTTTAAAAAAATCCCTTATTCCGAGGTCACCGTAGCCACCAGATCCAGTCTGTATCCAGATCAGTGGGCCGCTTCAGTCACCCGGATCCAGTCAGTATCCAGACAAGATGGTTGATCAACACCTAGAAAGGACCTCTATGGCCCTGAAACACCTCTAGCCCTATCGGACAACTAGATGAGCCCCAGATACAGATCCCCTGTAAAGACCTTGTCTCAGACGACCACCAGGACAAGACCACAGGAAACAGATGATTCTTCTGCACAGTCTGACTTTTCTGCAGCCTGGAACTGATTTGCTGGTTTCTTCTGACCAGAGGAGAACTGTCTCCCCGACTGAGCCTGGTTTCTCACCGGTTTTTTCTCAATTTTTTCACCGATCGAGTTTTGGTTCCTTACCTCTGTCGCCTCTGGCAGGCATAGCTGGGGACACTTCATGTACAGCGGTATCGTTGACTTGATTGCAAATTATTGCACAGATACTATTTAAACTGAACTTAGCTGAATGATGACATCACCGATTTCAATGACGAAATGCCTTTAACTGTCATTTTGCTTTATTGACGCACTGTGTTCCTAATTAATGTTGTTCAGTTGCATTGACACAATCCTTTTTGTTTAAAGCGCAATTTAAAAAAAAAAAAAAAAAAAAAGAGTCCAAACAATGACCCCTGCAACGGGTAGTGTTCCAAATGTTATGCGACTTTAGCTAATGATGGGTCCATCCGGAATTTGACGGTGCTAGGGCTGTGTCAGCGTCAGAAAAAGCCATGCATTGTTCAGTTATGTCGGTGCAGTAGTGTCGGTTGGGGGAGAAACGGCAACATGCGCAGCTCCTCGTTAGTATAGTGGACAGTATCTCCGCCTGTCACGCGGAAGACCGGGGTTCGATTCCCCGACGGGGAGAGCTAGCTCTTTTCGGCTTCCGAATGATCCATCAAAAAGTTTTGGGAGGAGCCACAGGTCACAGAAGGAGTTCTGCTTCGACATCAGCCCGAGCCAAATGACATGCGTTGGCCGGGAATCGAACCCAGGTGAACTGCTTGGAAGGCAGCTATGCTCACCACTATACCACCAACGCAGTCAGCCACTTGCGCCGTCGCTAAGAAGGCTCGAAGTGCACGAGTCGCCGATAGGGCTAGAGGAGCTGATGAGATCTTTGTTTGGACCCGTCACTAAAGAGAGCCTTCCAGAATTTGCATCCCGTCACGTCAAAGAAAGTGCTGCCTTCCCATGCCAGCTAAATAAACACTAAGTGCTGACAGCGCAAACGCAGAGAGTGCAAATACAGACGATGACCAGTGGCACGCCCTCCTGCAGCGTGTTGGCGGACGGCCAAATTGATTCTGCTCTTGACATTTCGATGTAGATCTGCTGTGAGCAGAGCACCCAAAAATAGAGGTCACTCGCAAAAGTTCCCCTCCACGGAAATCTTTAGTAAAAGGCGAAAGATTTATGCGACAATGAAGAGAAACTCGAGCTGTGTCTACGAACTCTCGGGCCTGTGCGCTGCCTCTGGTAAACCACTACGCTCGCCAAGGGTCATCAAGGGTGACGACGCCTGCCCATATGCGTTTCGTCAGCCCCCCCCCCCACTCCAAAAGGGAGGAGTAAAACTCACAAAAGTCCCCTCGGTCCACCAATAACCACAAGCCCAATCAAGACAATCTCTTTATCATGCCTCCATCTGAAAAGTTGGAGAAAATCTTATATGAATAAAAGAGTCTTTTAAAGAAATCCCTTATTCCGAGGTCACCGTGACACCAGATCCAGTCTGTATCCAGATCAGTGGGCCGCTTCAGTCACCCGGATCCAGTCAGTATCCAGACAAGATGGTTGATCAACACCTAGAAAGGACCTCTATGGCCCTGAAACACCTCTAGCCCTATCGGACAACTAGATGAGCCCCAGATACAGATCCCCTGTAAAGACCTTGTCTCAGACGACCACCAGGACAAGACCACAGGAAACAGATGATTCTTCTGCACAGTCTGACTTTTCTGCAGCCTGGAACTGATTTGCTGGTTTCTTCTGACCAGAGGAGAACTGTCTCCCCGACTGAGCCTGGTTTCTCACCGGGTTTTTTCTCCATTTTTTCACCGATCGAGTTTTGGTTCCTTGCCTCTGTCGCCTCTGGCAGGCATAGCTGGGGACACTTCATGTACAGCGATATCGTTGACTTGATTGCAAATTATTGAACAGATACTATTTAAACTGAACTTAACTGAATGATGACATCACCGATTTCAATGACGAAATGCCTTTAACTGTCATTTTGCTTTATTGACACACTGTGTTCCTAATTAATGTTGTTCAGTTGCATTGACACAATCCTTTTTGTTTAAAGCGCAATTAAAAAAAAAAAAAAAAAAAAAAAAGAGTCCAAACAATGACCCCTGCAACGGGTAGTGTTCCAAATGTTATACGACTTTAGCTAATGATGGGTCCATCCGGAATTTGACGGTGCTAGGGCTGTGTCAGCGTCAGAAAAAGCCATGCATTGTTCAGTTATGTCGGTGCAGTAGTGTCGGTTGGGGGAGAAACGGCAACATGCGCAGCTCCTCGTTAGTGTAGTGGACAGTATCTCCACCTGTCACGCGGAAGACCGGGGTTCGATTCCCCGACAGGGAGAGCTAGCTCTTTTCGGCTTCCGAATGATCCATCCAAAAGTTTTGGGAGGAGCCACAGGTCACAGAAGGAGTTCTGCTTCGACATCAGCCCGAGCCAAAGGACATGCGTTGGCCGGGAATCGAACCCGGGTCAACTGCTTGGAAGGCAGCTATGCTCACCACTATACCACCAACGCAGTCAGCCACTTGTGCCGTCGCTAAGAAGGCTTGAAGTGCACGAGTCGCCGATAGGGCTAGAGGAGCTGATGAGATCTTTGTTTGGACCCGTCACTAAAGAGAGCCTTCCAGAATTTGCATCCCGTCACGTACAAGAAAGTGCTGCCTTCCCATGCCAGCTAAATAAACACTAAGTGCTGACAGCGCAAACGCAGAGAGTGCAAATACAGACGATGACCAGTGGCACGCCCTCCTGCAGCGTGTTGGCGGACGGCCAAATTGATTCTGCTCTTGACATTTCGATGTAGCTCTGCTGTGAGCAGAGCACCCAAAAATACAGGTCACTTGCAAAAGTTCCCCTCCACGGAAATCTTTAGTAAAAGGCGAAAGATTTATGCGACAATGAAGAGAAACTCGAGCTGTGTCTACGAACCCTCGGGCCTGTGCGCTGCCTCTGGTAAACCACTGACGAAGGGTCATCAAGGGTGACGACGCCTGCCCACATGCGTTTCGTCAGCCCCCCCCCCTCCACTCCAAAAGGGAGGAGTAAAACTCACAAAAGTCCCCTCGGTCCACCAATAACCACAAGCCCAATCAAGACAATCTCTTTATCATGCCTCCATCTGAAAAGTTGGAGAAAATCTTATATGAATAAAAGAGTCTTTTAAAGAAATCCCTTATTCCGAGGTCACCGTAGCCACCAGATCCAGTCTGTATCCAGATCAGTGGGCCGCTTCAGTCACCCGGATCCAGTCAGTATCCAGACAAGATGGTTGATCAACACCTAGAAAGGACCTCTATGGCCCTGAAACACCTCTAGCCCTATCGGACAACTAGATGAGCCCCAGATACAGATCCCCTGTAAAGACCTTGTCTCAGACGACCACCAGGACAAAACCACAGGAAACAGATGATTCTTCTGCACAGTCTGACTTTTCTGCAGCCTGGAACTGATTTGCTGGTTTCTTCTGACCAGAGGAGAACTGTCGCCCCGACTGAGCCTGGTTTCTCACCGGGTTTTTTCTCCATTTTTTCACCGATCGAGTTTTGGTTCCTTGCCTCTGTCGCCTCTGGCAGGCATAGCTGGGGACACTTCATGTACAGCGATATCGTTGACTTGATTGCAAATTATTGCACAGATACTATTTAAACTGAACTTAGCTAAATGATGACATCACCGATTTCAATGACGAAATGCCTTTAATTGTCATTTTGCTTTATTGACGCACTGTGTTCCTAATTAATGTTGTTCAGTTGCATTGACACAATCCTTTTTGTTTAAAGCGTAATTAAAAAAAAAAAAAAAAAAAAAGAGTCCAAACAATGACCCCTGCAACGGGTAGTTTTCCAAATGTTATGCGACTTTAGCTAATGATGGGTCCATCCGGAATTTGACGGTGCTAGGGCTGTGTCAGCGTCAGAAAAAGCCATGCATTGTTCAGTTATGTCGGTGCAGTAGCGTCGGTTGGGGGAGAAACGGCAGCATGCGCAGCTCCTCGTTAGTATAGTGGACAGTATCTCCGCCTGTCACGCGGAAGACCGGGGTTCGATTTTCCGACGGGGAGAGCTAGCTCTTTTCGGCTTCCAAACAATCCATCCAAAAGTTTTGGGAGGAGCCACAGGTCACAGAAGGAGTTCTGCTTCAACATCAGCCCGAGCCAAAGGACATGCATTGGCCGGGAATCGAACCCGGGTCAACTGCTTGGAAGGCAGCTATGCTCACCACTATACCACCAACGCAGTCAGCAGTCAGCAGTCAGCCACTTGCGCCGTCGCTAAGAAGGCTCGAAGTGCACGAGTCGCCGATAGGGCTAGAGGAGCTGATGAGATCTTTGTTTGGACCCGTCACTAAAGAGAGCCTTCCAGAATTTGCATCCCGTCACGTACAAGAAAGTGCTGCCTTCCCATGCCAGCTAAATAAACACTAAGTGCTGACAGCGCAAACGCAGAGAGTGCAAATACAGACGATGACCAGTGGCACGCCCTCCTGCAGCGTGTTGGCGGACGGCCAAATTGATTCTGCTCTTGACATTTCGATGTAGCTCTGCTGTGAGCAGAGCACCCAAAAATACAGGTCACTCGCAAAAGTTCCCCTCCACGGAAATCTTTAGTAAAAGGCGAAAGATTTATGCGACAATGAAGAGAAACTCGAGCTGTGTCTACGAACCCTCGGGCCTGTGCGCTGCCTCTGGTAAACCACTGACGAAGGGTCATCAAGGGTGACGACGCCTGCCCACATGCGTTTCGTCAGCCCCCCCCCCTCCACTCCAAAAGGGAGGAGTAAAACTCACAAAAGTCCCCTCGGTCCACCAATAACCACAAGCCCAATCAAGACAATCTCTTTATCATGCCTCCATCTGAAAAGTTGGAGAAAATCTTATATGAATAAAAGAGTCTTTTAAAGAAATCCCTTATTCCGAGGTCACCGTAGCCACCAGATCCAGTCTGTATCCAGATCAGTGGGCCGCTTCAGTCACCCGGATCCAGTCAGTATCCAGACAAGATGGTTGATCAACACCTAGAAAGGACCTCTATGGCCCTGAAACACCTCTAGCCCTATCGGACAACTAGATGAGCCCCAGATACAGATCCCCTGTAAAGACCTTGTCTCAGACGACCACCAGGACAAGACCACAGGAAACAGATGATTCTTCTGCACAGTCTGACTTTTCTGCAGCCTGGAACTGATTTGCTGGTTTCTTCTGACCAGAGGAGAACTGTCTCCCCGACTGAGCCTGGTTTCTCACCGGGTTTTTTCTCCATTTTTTCACCGATCGAGTTTTGGTTCCTTGCCTCTGTCGCCTCTGGCAGGCATAGCTGGGGACACTTCATGTACAGCGATATCGTTGACTTGATTGCAAATTATTGCACAGATACTATTTAAACTGAACTTAGCTGAATGATGACATCACCGATTTCAATGACGAAATGCCTTTAACTGTCATTTTGCTTTATTGACGCACTGTGTTCCTAATTAATGTTGTTCAGTTGCATTGACACAATCCTTTTTGTTTAAAGCGTAATTTAAAAAAAAAAAAAAAAAAAAAAAAGAGTCCAAACAATGACCCCTGCAACGGGTAGTTTTCCAAATGTTATGCGACTTTAGCTAATGATGGGTCCATCCGGAATTTGACGGTGCTAGGGCTGTGTCAGCGTCAGAAAAAGCCATGCATTGTTCAGTTATGTCGGTGCAGTAGCGTCGGTTGGGGGAGAAACGGCAGCATGCGCATCTCCTCGTTAGTATAGTGGACAGTATCTCCGCCTGTCACGCGGAAGACCGGGGTTCGATTTTCCGACGGGGAGAGCTAGCTCTTTTCGGCTTCCAAACAATCCATCCAAAAGTTTTGGGAGGAGCCACAGGTCACAGAAGGAGTTCTGCTTCAACATCAGCCCGAGTAAAAGGACATGCGTTGGCCGGGAATAGAACCCGGGTCAACTGCTTGGAAGGCAGCTATGCTCACCACTATACCACCAACGCAGTCAGCAGTCAGCCACTTGCGCCGTCGCTAAGAAGGCTCGAAGTGCACGAGTCGCCGATAGGGCTAGAGGAGCTGATGAGATCTTTGTTTGGACCCGTCACTAAAGAGAGCCTTCCAGAATTTGCATCCCGTCACGTACAAGAAAGTGCTGCCTTCCCATGCCAGCTAAATAAACACTAAGTGCTGACAGCGCAAACGCAGAGAGTGCAAATACAGACGATGACCAGTGGCACGCCCTCCTGCAGCGTGATAGCGGACGGCCAAATTGATTCTGCTCTTGACATTTCGATGTAGCTCTGCTGTGAGCAGAGCACCCAAAAATACAGGTCACTCGCAAAAGTTCCCCTCCACGGAAATCTTTAGTAAAAGGCGAAAGATTTATGCGACAATGAAGAGAAACTCGAGCTGTGTCTACGAACCCTCGGGCCTGTGCGCTGCCTCTGGTAAACCACTACGCTCGCCAAGGGTCATCAAGGGTGACGACGCCTGCCCACATGCGTTTCGTCAGCCCCCCCCCCCCCCCCCCCACTCCAAAAGGGAGGAGTAAAACTCACAAAAGTCCCCTCGGTCCACCAATAACCACAAGCCCAATCAAGACAATCTCTTTATCATGCCTCCATCTGAAAAGTTGGAGAAAATCTTATATGAATAAAAGAGTCTTTTAAAGAAATCCCTTATTCCGAGGTCACCGTAGCCACCAGATCCAGTCTGTATCCAGATCAGTGGGCCGCTTCAGTCACCCGGATCCAGTCAGTATCCAGACAAGATGGTTGATCAACACCTAGAAAGGACCTCTATGGCCCTGAAACACCTCTAGCCCTATCGGACAACTAGATGAGCCCCAGATACAGATCCCCTGTAAAGACCTTGTCTCAGACGACCACCAGGACAAGACCACAGGAAACAGATGATTCTTCTGCACAGTCTGACTTTTCTGCAGCCTGGAACTGATTTGCTGGTTTCTTCTGACCAGAGGAGAACTGTCTCCCCGACTGAGTCTGGTTTCTCACCGGGTTTTTTCTCCATTTTTTCACCGATCGAGTTTTGGTTCCTTGCCTCTGTCGCCTCTGGCAGGCATAGCTGGGGACACTTCATGTATAGCGATATCGTTGACTTGATTGCAAATTATTGCACAGATACTATTTAAACTGAACTTAGCTGAATGATGACATCACCGATTTCAATGACGAAATGCCTTTAATTGTCATTTTGCTTTATTGACGCACTGTGTTCCTAATTAATGTTGTTTAGTTGCATTGACACAATCCTTTTTGTTTAAAGCGTAATTTAAAAAAAAAAAAAAAAAAAGAGTCCAAACAATGACCCCTGCAACGGGTAGTTTTCCAAATGTTATGCGACTTTAGCTAATGATGGGTCCATCCGGAATTTGACGGTGCTAGGGCTGTGTCAGCGTCAGAAAAAGCCATGCATTGTTCAGTTATGTCGGTGCAGTAGCGTCGGTTGGGGGAGAAACGGCAGCATGCGCAGCTCCTCGTTAGTATAGTGGACAGTATCTCCGCCTGTCACGCGGAAGACCGGGGTTCGATTTCTCGACGGGGAGAGCTAGCTCTTTTCGGCTTCCAAACAATCCATCCAAAAGTTTTGGGAGGAGCCACAGGTCACAGAAGGAGTTCTGCTTCAACATCAGCCCGAGCCAAAGGACATGCGTTGGCCGGGAATAGAACCCGGGTCAACTGCTTGGAAGGCAGCTATGCTCACCACTATACCACCAACGCAGTCAGCAGTCAGCCACTTGCGCCGTCGCTAAGAAGGCTCGAAGTGCACGAGTCGCCGATGGGGCTAGAGGAGCTGATGAGATCTTTGTTTGGACCCGTCACTAAAGAGAGCCTTCCAGAATTTGCATCCCGTCACGTACAAGAAAGTGCTGCCTTCCCATGCCAGCTAAATAAACACTAAGTGCTGACAGCGCAAACGCAGAGAGTGCAAATACAGACGATGACCAGTGGCACGCCCTCCTGCAGCGTGTTGGCGGACGGCCAAATTGATTCTGCTCTTGACATTTCAATGTAGCTCTGCTGTGAGCAGAGCACCCAAAAATACAGGTCACTCGCAAAAGTTCCCCTCCACGGAAATATTTAGTAAAAGGCGAAAGATTTATGCGACAATGAAGAGAAACTCGAGCTGTGTCTACGAACCCTCGGGCCTGTGCGCTGCCTCTGGTAAACCACTACGCTCGCCAAGGGTCATCAAGGGTGACGACGCCTGCCCACATGCGTTTCGTCAGCCCCCCCCCCCACTCCAAATGGGAGGAGTAAAACTCACAAAAGTCCCCTCGGTCCACCAATAACCACAAGCCCAATCAAGACAATCTCTTTATCATGCCTCCATCTGAAAAGTTGGAGAAAATCTTATATGAATAAAAGAGTCTTTTAAAGAAATCCCTTATTCCGAGGTCACCGTAGCCACCAGATCCAGTCTGTATCCAGATCAGTGGGCCGCTTCAGTCACCCGGATCCAGTCAGTATCCAGACAAGATGGTTGATCAACACCTAGAAAGGACCTCTATGGCCCTGAAACACCTCTAGCCCTATCGGACAACTAGATGAGCCCCAGATACAGATCCCCTGTAAAGACCTTGTCTCAGACGACCACCAGGACAAGACCACAGGAAACAGATGATTCTTCTGCACAGTCTGACTTTTCTGCAGCCTGGAACTGATTTGCTGGTTTCTTCTGACCAGAGGAGAACTGTCTCCCCGACTGAGCCTGGTTTCTCACCGGGTTTTTTCTCCATTTTTTCACCGATCGAGTTTTGGTTCCTTGCCTCTGTTGCCTCTGGCAGGCATAGCTGGGGACACTTCATGTACAGCGATATCGTTGACTTGATTGCAAATTATTGCACAGATACTATTTAAACTGAACTTAGCTGAATGATGACATCACCGATTTCAATGACGAAATGCCTTTAACTGTCATTTTGCTTTATTGACGCACTGTGTTCCTAATTAATGTTGTTCAGTTGCATTGACACAATCCTTTTTGTTTAAAGCGTAATTTAAAAAAAAACAAAAAAACAAAAAGAGTCCAAACAATGACCCCTGCAACGGGTAGTTTTCCAAATGTTATGCGACTTTAGCTAATGATGGGTCCATCCGGAATTTGACGGTGCTAGGGCTGTGTCAGCGTCAGAAAAAGCCATGCATTGTTCAGTTATGTCGGTGCAGTAGCGTCGTTTGGGGGAGAAATGGCAGCATGCGCAGCTCCTCGTTAGTATAGTGGACAGTATCTCCGCCTGTCACGCGGAAGACCGGGGTTCGATTTTCCGACGGGGAGAGCTAGCTCTTTTCGGCTTCCAAACAATCCATCCAAAAGTTTTGGGAGGAGCCACAGGTCACAGAAGGAGTTCTGCTTCGACATCAGCCCGAGCCAAAGGACATGCGTTGGCCGGGAATAGAACCCGGGTCAACTGCTTGGAAGGCAGCTATGCTCACCACTATACCACCAACGCAGTCAGCAGTCAGCCACTTGCGCCGTCGCTAAGAAGGCTCGAAGTGCACGAGTCGCCGATAGGGCTAGAGGAGCTGATGAGATCTTTGTTTGGACCCGTCACTAAAGAGAGCCTTCCAGAATTTGCATCCCGTCACGTACAAGAAAGTGCTGCCTTCCCATGCCAGCTAAATAAACACTAAGTGCTGACAGCGCAAACGCAGAGAGTGCAAATACAGACGATGACCAGTGGCACGCCCTCCTGCAGCGTGTTGGCGGACGGCCAAATTGATTCTGCTCTTGACATTTCGATGTAGCTCTGCTGTGAGCAGAGCACCCAAAAATACAGGTCACTCACAAAAGTTCCCCTCCACGGAAATCTTTAGTAAAAGGCGAAAGATTTATGCGACAATGAAGAGAAACTCGAGCTGTGTCTACGAACCCTCGGGCCTGTGCGCTGCCTCTGGTAAACCACTACGCTCGCCAAGGGTCATCAAGGGTGACGACGCCTGCCCACATGCGTTTCGTCAGCCCCCCCCCCCCACTCCAAATGGGAGGAGTAAAACTCACAAAAGTCCCCTCGGTCCACCAATAACCACAAGCCCAATCAAGACAATCTCTTTATCATGCCTCCATCTGAAAAGTTGGAGAAAATCTTATATGAATAAAAGAGTCTTTTAAAGAAATCCCTTATTCCGAGGTCACCGTAGCCACCAGATCCAGTCTGTATCCAGATCAGTGGGCCGCTTCAGTCACCCGGATCCAGTCAGTATCCAGACAAGATGGTTGATCAACACCTAGAAAGGACCTCTATGGCCCTGAAACACCTCTAGCCCTATCGGACAACTAGATGAGCCCCAGATACAGATCCCCTGTAAAGACCTTGTCTCAGACGACCACCAGGACAAGACCACAGGAAACAGATGATTCTTCTGCACAGTCTGACTTTTCTGCAGCCTGGAACTGATTTGCTGGTTTCTTCTGACCAGAGGAGAACTGTCTCCCCGACTGAGCCTGGTTTCTCACCGGGTTTTTTCTCCATTTTTTCACCGATCGAGTTTTGGTTCCTTGCCTCTGTCGCCTCTGGCAGGCATAGCTGGGGACACTTCATGTACAGCGATATCGTTGACTTGATTGCAAATTATTGCACAGATACTATTTAAACTGAACTTAGCTGAATGATGACATCACCGATTTCAATGACGAAATGCCTTTAACTGTCATTTTGCTTTATTGACGCACTGTGTTCCTAATTAATGTTGTTCAGTTGCATTGACACAATCCTTTTTGTTTAAAGCGTAATTTAAAAAAAAACAAAAAAACAAAAAGAGTCCAAACAATGACCCCTGCAACGGGTAGTTTTCCAAATGTTATGCGACTTTAGCTAATGATGGGTCCATCCGGAATTTGACGGTGCTAGGGCTGTGTCAGCGTCAGAAAAAGCCATGCATTGTTCAGTTATGTCGGTGCAGTAGCGTCGGTTGGGGGAGAAATGGCAGCATGCGCAGCTCCTCGTTAGTATAGTGGACAGTATCTCCGCCTGTCACGCGGAAGACCGCTGTTCGATTTTCCGACGGGGAGAGCTAGCTCTTTTCGGCTTCCAAACAATCCATCCAAAAGTTTTGGGAGGAGCCACAGGTCACAGAAGGAGTTCTGCTTCAACATCAGCCCGAGCCAAAGGACATGCGTTGGCCGGGAATAGAACCCGGGTCAACTGCTTGGAAGGCAGCTATGCTCACCACTATACCACCAACGCAGTCAGCAGTCAGCAGTCAGCAGTCAGCCACTTGCGCCGTCGCTAAGAAGGCTCGAAGTGCACGAGTCGCCGATAGGGCTAGAGGAGCTGATGAGATCTTTGTTTGGACCCGTCACTAAAGAGAGCCTTCCAGAATTTGCATCCCGTCACGTACAAGAAAGTGCTGCCTTCCCATGCCAGCTAAATAAACACTAAGTGCTGACAGCGCAAACGCAGAGAGTGCAAATACAGACGATGACCAGTGGCACGCCCTCCTGCAGCGTGTTGGCGGACGGCCAAATTGATTCTGCTCTTGACATTTCGATGTAGCTCTGCTGTGAGCAGAGCACCCAAAAATACAGGTCACTCGCAAAAGTTCCCCTCCACGGAAATATTTAGTAAAAGGCGAAAGATTTATGCGACAATGAAGAGAAACTTGAGCTGTGTCTACGAACCCTCGGGCCTGTGCGCTGCCTCTGGTAAACCACTACGCTCGCCAAGGGTCATCAAGGGTGACGACGCCTGCCCACATGCGTTTCGTCAGCCCCCCCCCCCCACTCCAAATGGGAGGAGTAAAACTCACAAAAGTCCCCTCGGTCCACCAATAACCACAAGCCCAATCAAGACAATCTCTTTATCATGCCTCCATCTGAAAAGTTGGAGAAAATCTTATATGAATAAAAGAGTCTTTTAAAGAAATCCCTTATTCCGAGGTCACCGTAGCCACCAGATCCAGTCTGTATCCAGATCAGTGGGCTCTTCAGTCACCCGGATCCAGTCAGTATCCAGACAAGATGGTTGATCAACACCTAGAAAGGACCTCTATGGCCCTGAAACACCTCTAGCCCTATCGGACAACTAGATGAGCCCCAGATACAGATCCCCTGTAAAGACCTTGTCTCAGACGACCACCAGGACAAGACCACAGGAAACAGATGATTCTTCTGCACAGTCTGACTTTTCTGCAGCCTGGAACTGATTTGCTGGTTTCTTCTGACCAGAGGAGAACTGTCTCCCCGACTGAGCCTGGTTTCTCACCGGGTTTTTTCTCCATTTTTTCACCGATCGAGTTTTGGTTCCTTGCCTCTGTTGCCTCTGGCAGGCATAGCTGGGGACACTTCATGTACAGCGATATCGTTGACTTGATTGCAAATTATTGCACAGATACTATTTAAACTGAACTTAGCTGAATGATGACATCACCGATTTCAATGACGAAATGCCTTTAACTGTCATTTTGCTTTATTGACGCACTGTGTTCCTAATTAATGTTGTTCAGTTGCATTGACACAATCCTTTTTGTTTAAAGCGTAATTTAAAAAAAAACAAAAAGAGTCCAAACAATGACCCCTGCAACGGGTAGTTTTCCAAATGTTATGCGACTTTAGCTAATGATGGGTCCATCCGGAATTTGACGGTGCTAGGGCTGTGTCAGCGTCAGAAAAAGCCATGCATTGTTCAGTTATGTCGGTGCAGTAGCGTCGTTTGGGGGAGAAATGGCAGCATGCGCAGCTCCTCGTTAGTATAGTGGACAGTATCTCCGCCTGTCACGCGGAAGACCGGGGTTCGATTTTCCGACGGGGAGAGCTAGCTCTTTTCGGCTTCCAAACAATCCATCCAAAAGTTTTGGGAGGAGCCACAGGTCACAGAAGGAGTTCTGCTTCGACATCAGCCCGAGCCAAAGGACATGCGTTGGCCGGGAATAGAACCCGGGTCAACTGCTTGGAAGGCAGCTATGCTCACCACTATACCACCAACGCAGTCAGCAGTCAGCCACTTGCGCCGTCGCTAAGAAGGCTCGAAGTGCACGAGTCGCCGATAGGGCTAGAGGAGCTGATGAGATCTTTGTTTGGACCCGTCACTAAAGAGAGCCTTCCAGAATTTGCATCCCGTCACGTACAAGAAAGTGCTGCCTTCCCATGCCAGCTAAATAAACACTAAGTGCTGACAGCGCAAACGCAGAGAGTGCAAATACAGACGATGACCAGTGGCACGCCCTCCTGCAGCGTGTTGGCGGACGGCCAAATTGATTCTGCTCTTGACATTTCGATGTAGCTCTGCTGTGAGCAGAGCACCCAAAAATACAGGTCACTCACAAAAGTTCCCCTCCACGGAAATCTTTAGTAAAAGGCGAAAGATTTATGCGACAATGAAGAGAAACTCGAGCTGTGTCTACGAACCCTCGGGCCTGTGCGCTGCCTCTGGTAAACCACTACGCTCGCCAAGGGTCATCAAGGGTGACGACGCCTGCCCACATGCGTTTCGTCAGCCCCCCCCCCCCACTCCAAATGGGAGGAGTAAAACTCACAAAAGTCCCCTCGGTCCACCAATAACCACAAGCCCAATCAAGACAATCTCTTTATCATGCCTCCATCTGAAAAGTTGGAGAAAATCTTATATGAATAAAAGAGTCTTTTAAAGAAATCCCTTATTCCGAGGTCACCGTAGCCACCAGATCCAGTCTGTATCCAGATCAGTGGGCCGCTTCAGTCACCCGGATCCAGTCAGTATCCAGACAAGATGGTTGATCAACACCTAGAAAGGACCTCTATGGCCCTGAAACACCTCTAGCCCTATCGGACAACTAGATGAGCCCCAGATACAGATCCCCTGTAAAGACCTTGTCTCAGACGACCACCAGGACAAGACCACAGGAAACAGATGATTCTTCTGCACAGTCTGACTTTTCTGCAGCCTGGAACTGATTTGCTGGTTTCTTCTGACCAGAGGAGAACTGTCTCCCCGACTGAGCCTGGTTTCTCACCGGGTTTTTTCTCCATTTTTTCACCGATCGAGTTTTGGTTCCTTGCCTCTGTCGCCTCTGGCAGGCATAGCTGGGGACACTTCATGTACAGCGATATCGTTGACTTGATTGCAAATTATTGCACAGATACTATTTAAACTGAACTTAGCTGAATGATGACATCACCGATTTCAATGACGAAATGCCTTTAACTGTCATTTTGCTTTATTGACGCACTGTGTTCCTAATTAATGTTGTTCAGTTGCATTGACACAATCCTTTTTGTTTAAAGCGTAATTTAAAAAAAAACAAAAAAACAAAAAGAGTCCAAACAATGACCCCTGCAACGGGTAGTTTTCCAAATGTTATGCGACTTTAGCTAATGATGGGTCCATCCGGAATTTGACGGTGCTAGGGCTGTGTCAGCGTCAGAAAAAGCCATGCATTGTTCAGTTATGTCGGTGCAGTAGCGTCGGTTGGGGGAGAAATGGCAGCATGCGCAGCTCCTCGTTAGTATAGTGGACAGTATCTCCGCCTGTCACGCGGAAGACCGCTGTTCGATTTTCCGACGGGGAGAGCTAGCTCTTTTCGGCTTCCAAACAATCCATCCAAAAGTTTTGGGAGGAGCCACAGGTCACAGAAGGAGTTCTGCTTCAACATCAGCCCGAGCCAAAGGACATGCGTTGGCCGGGAATAGAACCCGGGTCAACTGCTTGGAAGGCAGCTATGCTCACCACTATACCACCAACGCAGTCAGCAGTCAGCAGTCAGCAGTCAGCCACTTGCGCCGTCGCTAAGAAGGCTCGAAGTGCACGAGTCGCCGATAGGGCTAGAGGAGCTGATGAGATCTTTGTTTGGACCCGTCACTAAAGAGAGCCTTCCAGAATTTGCATCCCGTCACGTACAAGAAAGTGCTGCCTTCCCATGCCAGCTAAATAAACACTAAGTGCTGACAGCGCAAACGCAGAGAGTGCAAATACAGACGATGACCAGTGGCACGCCCTCCTGCAGCGTGTTGGCGGACGGCCAAATTGATTCTGCTCTTGACATTTCGATGTAGCTCTGCTGTGAGCAGAGCACCCAAAAATACAGGTCACTCGCAAAAGTTCCCCTCCACAGAAATCTTTAGTAAAAGGCGAAAGATTTATGCGACAATGAAGAGAAACTTGAGCTGTGTCTACGAACCCTCGGGCCTGTGCGCTGCCTCTGGTAAACCACTACGCTCGCCAAGGGTCATCAAGGGTGACGACGCCTGCCCACATGCGTTTCGTCAGCCCCCCCCCCCACTCCAAAAGGGAGGAGTAAAACTCACAAAAGTCCCCTCGGTCCACCAATAACCACAAGCCCAATCAAGACAATCTCTTTATCATGCCTCCATCTGAAAAGTTGGAGAAAATCTTATATGAATAAAAGAGTCTTTTAAAGAAATCCCTTATTCCGAGGTCACCGTAGCCACCAGATCCAGTCTGTATCCAGATCAGTGGGCTCTTCAGTCACCCGGATCCAGTCAGTATCCAGACAAGATGGTTGATCAACACCTAGAAAGGACCTCTATGGCCCTGAAACACCTCTAGCCCTATCGGACAACTAGATGAGCCCCAGATACAGATCCCCTGTAAAGACCTTGTCTCAGACGACCACCAGGACAAGACCACAGGAAACAGATGATTCCTCTGCACAGTCTGACTTTTCTGCAGCCTGGAACTGATTTGCTGGTGTCTTCTGACCAGAGGAGAACTGTCTCCCCGACTGAGCCTGGTTTCTCACCGGGTTTTTTCTCCATTTTTTCACCGATCGAATTTTGGTTCCTTGCCTCTGTCGCCTCTGGCAGGCATAGCTGGGGACACTTCATGTACAGCGATATCGTTGACTTGATTGCAAATTATTGCACAGATACTATTTAAACTGAACTTAGCTGAATGATGACATCACCGATTTCAATGACGAAATGCCTTTAACTGTCATTTTGCTTTATTGACGCACTGTGTTCCTAATTAATGTTGTTCAGTTGCATTGACACAATCCTTTTTGTTTAAAGCGTAATTTAAAAAAAAACAAAAAAACAAAAAGAGTCCAAACAATGACCCCTGCAACGGGTAGTTTTCCAAATGTTATGCGACTTTAGCTAATGATGGGTCCATCCGGAATTTGACGGTGCTAGGGCTGTGTCAGCGTCAGAAAAAGCCATGCATTGTTCAGTTATGTCGGTGCAGTAGCATCGGTTGGGGGAGAAATGGCAGCATGCGCAGCTCCTCGTTAGTATAGTGGACAGTATCTCCGCCTGTCACGCGGAAGACCGGGGTTCGATTTTCCGAAGGGGAGAGCTAGCTCTTTTCGGCTTCCAAACAATCCATCCAAAAGTTTTGGGAGGAGCCACAGGTCACAGAAGGAGTTCTGCTTCAACATCAGCCTGAGCCAAAGGACATGCGTTGGCCGGGAATAGAACCCGGGTCAACTGCTTGGAAGGCAGCTATGCTCACCACTATACCACCAACGCAGTCAGCAGTCAGCCACTTGCGCCGTCGCTAAGAAGGCTCGAAGTGCACGAGTCGCCGATAGGGCTAGAGGAGCTGATGAGATCTTTGTTTGGACCCGTCACTAAAGAGAGCCTTCCAGAATTTGCATCCCGTCACGTACAAGAAAGTGCTGCCTTCCCATGCCAGCTAAATAAACACTAAGTGCTGACAGCGCAAACGCAGAGAGTGCAAATACAGACGATGACCAGTGGCACGCCCTCCTGCAGCGTGTTGGCGGACGGCCAAATTGATTCTGCTCTTGACATTTCGATGTAGCTCTGCTGTGAGCAGAGCACCCAAAAATACAGGTCACTCGCAAAAGTTCCCCTCCACGGAAATCTTTAGTAAAAGGCGAAAGATTTATGCGACAATGAAGAGAAACTCGAGCTGTGTCTACGAACCCTCGGGCCTGTGCGCTGCCTCTGGTAAACCACTACGCTCGCCAAGGGTCATCAAGGGTGACGACGCCTGCCCACATGCGTTTCGTCAGCCCCCCCCCTCCACTCCAAAAGGGAGGAGTAAAACTCACAAAAGTCCCCTCGGTCCACCAATAACCACAAGCCCAATCAAGACAATCTCTTTATCATGCCTCCATCTGAAAAGTTGGAGAAAATCTTATATGAATAAAAGAGTCTTTTAAAGAAATCCCTTATTCCGAGGTCACCGTAGCCACCAGATCCAGTCTGTATCCAGATCAGTGGGCCGCTTCAGTCACCCGGATCCAGTCAGTATCCAGACAAGATGGTTGATCAACACCTAGAAAGGACCTCTATGGCCCTGAAACACCTCTAGCCCTATCGGACAACTAGATGAGCACCAGATACAGATCCCCTGTAAAGACCTTGTCTCAGACGACCACCAGGACAAGACCACAGGAAACAGATGATTCTTCTGCACAGTCTGACTTTTCTGCAGCCTGGAACTGATTTGCTGGTTTCTTCTGACCAGAGGAGAACTGTCTCCCCGACTGAGCCTGGTTTCTCACCGGGTTTTTTCTCCATTTTTTCACCGATCGAGTTTTGATTCCTTGCCTCTGTCGCCTCTGGCAGGCATAGCTGGGGACAATTCATGTACAGCGATATCGTTGACTTGATTGCAAATTATTGCACAGATACTATTTAAACTGAACTTAGCTGAATGATGACATCACCGATTTCAATGACGAAATGCCTTTAACTGTCATTTTGCTTTACTGACGCACTGTGTTCCTAATTAATGTTGTTCAGTTGCATTGACACAATCCTTGTTGTTTAAAGCGCAATTTAAAAAAAAAGAAAAAAAAAAAGAGTCCAAACAATGACCCCTGCAACGGGTAGTGTTCCAAATGTTATGCGACTTTAGCTAATGATGGGTCCATCCGGAATTTGACGGTGCTAGGGCTGTTTCAGCGTCAGAAAAAGCCATGCATTGTTCAGTTATGTCGGTGCAGTAGTGTCGGTTGGGGGAGAAACGGCAATATGCGCAGCTCCTCGTTAGTATAGTGGACAGTATCTCCGCCTGTCATGCGGAAGACCGGGGTTCGATTCCCCGACGGGGAGAGCTAGCTCTTTTCGCCTCCCGAATGATCCATCCAAAACTTTTGGGAGGAGCCACAGGTCACAGAAGGAGTTCTGCTTCGACATCAGCCCGAGCCAAAGGACATGCGTTGGCCGGGAATCGAACCCGGGTCAACTGCTTGGAAGGCAGCTATGCTCACCACTATACCACCAACGCAGTCAGCAGTCAGCAGTCAGCCACTTGCGCCGTCGCTAAGAAGGCTCGAAGTGCACGAGTCGCCGATAGGGCTAGAGGAGCTGATGAGATCTTTGTTTGGACCCGTCACTAAAGAGAGCCTTCCAGAATTTGCATCCCGTCACGTACAAGAAAGTGCTGCCTTCCCATGCCAGCTAAATAAACACTAAGTGCTGACAGCGCAAACGCAGAGAGTGCAAATACAGACGATGACCAGTGGCACGCCCTCCTGCAGCGTGTTGGCGGACGGCCAAATTGATTCTGCTCTTGACATTTCGATGTAGCTCTGCTGTGAGCAGAGCACCCAAAAATACAGGTCACTCGCAAAAGTTCCCCTCCACGGAAATCTTTAGTAAAAGGCGAAAGATTTATGCGACAATGAAGAGAAACTCGAGCTGTGTCTACGAACCCTCGGGCCTGTGCGCTGCCTCTGGTAAACCACTACGCTCGCAAAGGGTCATCAAGGGTGACGACGCCTGCCCACATGCGTTTCGTCAGCCCCCCCCCCACTCCAAAAGGGAGGAGTAAAACTCACAAAAGTCCCCTCGGTCCACCAATAACCACAAGCCCAATCAAGACAATCTCTTTATCATGCCTCCATCTGAAAAGTTGGAGAAAATCTTATATGAATAAAAGAGTCTTTTAAAGAAATCCCTTATTCCGAGGTCACCGTAGCCACCAGATCCAGTCTGTATCCAGATCAGTGGGCCGCTTCAGTCACCCGGATCCAGTCAGTATCCAGACAAGATGGTTGATCAACACCTAGAAAGGACCTCTATGGCCCTGAAACACCTCTAGCCCTATCGGACAACTAGATGAGCCCCAGATACAGATCCCCTGTAAAGACCTTGTCTCAGACGACCACCAGGACAAGACCACAGGAAACAGATGATTCCTCTGCACAGTCTGACTTTTCTGCAGCCTGGAACTGATTTGCTGGTTTCTTCTGACCAGAGGAGAACTGTCTCCCCGACTGAGCCTGGTTTCTCACCGGGTTTTTTCTCCATTTATTCACCGATCGAGTTTTGGTTCCTTGCCTCTGTCACCTCTGGCAGGCATAGCTGGGGACACTTCATGTAAAGCGATATCGTTGACTTGATTGCAAATTATTGCACAGATACTATTTAAACTGAACTTAGCTGAATGATGACATCACCGATTTCAATGACGAAATGCCTTTATCTGTCATTTTGCTTTATTGACGCACTGTGTTCCTAATTAAAGTTGTTCAGTTGCATTGACACAATCCTTGTTGTTTAAAGCGCAATTTAAAAAAAAAAAAAAAAAAAAAAAAAGAGTCCAAACAATGACCCCTGCAACAGGTAGTGTTCCAAATGTTATGCGACTTTAGCTAATGATGGGTCCATCCGGAATTTGACGGTGCTAGGGCTGTTTCAGCGTCAGAAAAAGCCATGCATTGTTCAGTTATGTCGGTGCAGTAGTGTCGGTTGGGGGAGAAACGGCAACATGCGCAGCTCCTCGTTAGTATAGTGGACAGTATCTCCGCCTGTCACGCGGAAGACTGGGGTTCGATTGCCCGACGGGGAGAGCTAGCTCTTTTCGGCTTCCGAATGATCCATCCAAAAGTTTTGGGAGGAGCCAGAGGTCACAGAAGGAGTTCTGCTTCGACATCAGCCCGAGCCAAAGGACATGCGTTGGCCGGGAATCGAACCCGGGTCAACTGCTTGGAAGGCAGCTATGCTCACCACTATAACACCAACGCAGTCAGCAGTCAGCAGTCAGCCACTTGCGCCGTCGCTAAGAAGGCTCGAAGTGCACGAGTCGCCGATAGGGCTAGAGGAGCTGATGAGATCTTTGTTTGGACCCGTCACTAAAGAGAGCCTTCCAGAATTTGCATCCCGTCACGTACAAGAAAGTGCTGCCTTCCCATGCCAGCTAAATAAACACTAAGTGCTGACAGCGCAAACGCAGAGAGTGCAAATACAGACGATGACCAGTGGCACGCCCTCCTGCAGCGTGTTGGCGGACGGCCAAATTGATTCTGCTCTTGACATTTCGATGTAGCTCTGCTGTGAGCAGAGCACCCAAAAATACAGGTCACTCGCAAAAGTTCCCCTGCACGGAAATCTCGGGCCTGTGCGCTGCCTCTGGTAAACCACTACGCTCGCCAAGGTTCATCAAGGGTGACGACGCCTGCCCACATGCGTTTCGTCAGCCCCCCCCCCACTCCAAAAGGGAGGAGTAAAACTCACAAAAGTCCCCTCGGTCCACCAATAACCACAAGCCCAATCAAGACAATCTCTTTATCATGCCTCCATCTGAAAAGTTGGAGAAAATCTTATATGAATAAAAGAGTCTTTTAAAGAAATCCCTTATTCCGAGGTCACCGTAGCCACCAGATCCAGTCTGTATCCAGATCAGTGGGCCGTTTCAGTCACCCGGATCCAGTCAGTATCCAGACAAGATGGTTGATCAACACCTAGAAAGGACCTCTATGGCCCTGAAACACCTCTAGCCCTATCGGACAACTAGATGAGCCCCAGATACAGATCCCCTGTAAAGACCTTGTCTCAGACGACCACCAGGACAAGACCACAGGAAACAGATGATTCTTCTGCACAGTCTGACTTTTCTGCAGCCTGGAACTGATTTGCTGGTTTTTTCTGACCAGAGGAGAACTGTCTCCCCGACTGAGCCTGGTTTCTCACCGGGTTTTTTCTCCATTTTTTCACCGATCGAGTTTTGGTTCCTTGCCTCTGTCGCCTCTGGCAGGCATAGCTGGGGACACTTCATGTACAGCGATATCGTTGACTTGATTGCAAATTATTGCACAGATACTATTTAAACTGAACTTAGCTGAATGATGACATCACCGATTTCAATGACGAAATGCCTTTAACTGTCATTTTGCTTTATTGACGCACTGTGTTCCTAATTAATGTTGTTCAGTTGCATTGACACAATCCTTTTTGTTTAAAGCGTAATTTAAAAAAAAACAAAAAAACAAAAAGAGTCCAAACAATGACCCCTGCAACGGGTAGTTTTCCAAATGTTATGCGACTTTAGCTAATGATGGGTCCATCCGGAATTTGACGGTGCTAGGGCTGTGTCAGCGTCAGAAAAAGCCATGCATTGTTCAGTTATGTCGGTGCAGTAGCGTCGGTTGGGGGAGAAATGGCAGCATGCGCAGCTCCTCGTTAGTATAGTGGACAGTATCTCCGCCTGTCACGCGGAACACCGGGGTTCGATTTTCCGACGGGGAGAGCTAGCTCTTTTCAGCTTCCAAACAATCCATCCAAAAGTTTTGGGAGGAGCCACAGGTCACAGAAGGAGTTCTGCTTCAACATCAGCCCGAGCCAAAGGACATGCGTTGGCCGGGAATAGAACCCGGGTCAACTGCTTGGAAGGCAGCTATGCTCACCACTATACCACCAACACAGTCAGCAGTCAGCCACTTGCGCCGTCGCTAAGAAGGCTCGAAGTGCACGAGTCGCCGATAGGGCTAGAGGAGCTGATGAGATCTTTGTTTGGACCCGTCACTAAAGAGAGCCTTCCAGAATTTGCATCCCGTCACGTACAAGAAAGTGCTGCCTTCCCATGCCAGCTAAATAAACACTAAGTGCTGACAGCGCAAACGCAGAGAGTGCAAATACAGACGATGACCAGTGGCACGCCCTCCTGCAGCGTGTTGGCGGACGGCCAAATTGATTCTGCTCTTGACATTTCGATGTAGCTCCGCTGTGAGCAGAGCACCCAAAAATACAGGTCACTCGCAAAAGTTCCCCTCCACGGAAATCTTTAGTAAAAGGCGAAAGATTTATGCGACAATGAAGAGAAACTCGAGCTGTGTCTACGAACCCTCGGGCCTGTGCGCTGCCTCTGGTAAACCACTACGCTCGCCAAGGGTCATCAAGGGTGACGACGCCTGCCCACATGCGTTTCGTCAGCCCCCCCCCTCCACTCCAAAAGGGAGGAGTAAAACTCACAAAAGTCCCCTCGGTCCACCAATAACCACAAGCCCAATCAAGACAATCTCTTTATCATGCCTCCATCTGAAAAGTTGGAGAAAATCTTATATGAATAAAAGAGTCTTTTAAAGAAATCCCTTATTCCGAGGTCACCGTAGCCACCAGATCCAGTCTGTATCCAGATCAGTGGGCCGCTTCAGTCACCCGGATCCAGTCAGTATCCAGACAAGATGGTTGATCAACACCTAGAAAGGACCTCTATGGCCCTGAAACACCTCTAGCCCTATCGGACAACTAGATGAGCCCCAGATACAGATCCCCTGTAAAGACCTTGTCTCAGACGACCACCAGGACAAGACCACAGGAAACAGATGATTCCTCTGCACAGTCTGACTTTTCTGCAGCCTGGAACTGATTTGCTGGTTTCTTCTGACCAGAGGAGAACTGTCTCCCCGACTGAGCCTGGTTTCTCACCGGGTTTTTTCTCCATTTATTCACCGATCGAGTTTTGGTTCCTTGCCTCTGTCACCTCTGGCAGGCATAGCTGGGGACACTTCATGTAAAGCGATATCGTTGACTTGATTGCAAATTATTGCACAGATACTATTTAAACTGAACTTAGCTGAATGATGACATCACCGATTTCAATGACGAAATGCCTTTATCTGTCATTTTGCTTTATTGACGCACTGTGTTCCTAATTAATGTTGTTCAGTTGCATTGACACAATCCTTGTTGTTTAAAGCGCAATTTAAAAAAAAAAAAATAAATAAAAGAGTCCAAACAATGACCCCTGCAACAGGTAGTGTTCCAAATGTTATGCGACTTTAGCTAATGATGGGTCCATCCGGAATTTGACGGTGCTAGGGCTGTGTCAGCGTCAGAAAAAGCCATGCATTGTTCAGTTATGTCGGTGCAGTAGCATCGGTTGGGGGAGAAACAGCAGCATGCACAGCTCCTCGTTAGTATAGTGGACAGTATCTCTGCCTGTCACGCGGAAGACCGTGGTTCGATTCCCCGACGGGGAGAGCTAGCTCTTTTCGGCTTCCGAACGATCCATCCAAAAGTTTTGGGAGGAGCCACAGGTCACAGAAGGAGTTCTGCTTCGACATCAGCCCGAGCCAAAGGACATGCGTTGGCCGGGAATCGAACCCCGGTCACCTGCTTGGAAGGCAGCTATGCTCACCACTATACCACCAACGCAGTCAGCAGTCAGCCACTTGCGCCATCGCTAAGAAGGCTCGAAGTGCACGAGTCGCCGATAGGGCTAGAGGAGCTGATGAGATCTTTGTTTGGACCCGTCACTAAAGAAAGCCTTCCAGAATTTGCATCCCGTCACGTACAAGAAAGTGCTGCCCTCCCATGCCAGCTAAATAAACACTAAGTGCTGACAGCGCAAACGCAGAGAGTGCAAATACAGACGATGACCAGTGGCACGCCCTCCTGCAGCGTGTTGGCGGACGGCCAAATTGATTCTGCTTTTGACATTTCGATGTAGCTCTGCTGTGAGCAGAGCACCCAAAAATACAGGTCACTCGCAAAAGTTCCCCTCCACGGAAATCTTTAGTAAAAGGCGAAAGATTTATGCGACAATGAAGAGAAATCGAGCTGTGTCTACGAACCCTCGGGCCTGTGCGCTGCCTCTGGTAAACCACTACGCTCGCCAAGGGTCATCAAGGGTGACGACGCCTGCCCACATGCGTTTCGTCAGCCCCCCCCCCCCCCCCCCACTCCAAAAGGGAGGAGTAAAACTCACAAAAGTCCCCTCGGTCCACCAATAAACACAAGCCCAATCAAGACAATCTCTTTATCATGCCTCCATCTGAAAAGTTGGAGAAAATCTTATATGAATAAAAGAGTCTTTTAAAGAAATCCCTTATTCCGAGGTCACCGTAGCCACCAGATCCAGTCTGTATCCAGATCAGTGGGCCGCTTCAGTCACCCGGATCCAGTCAGTATCCAGACAAGATGGTTGATCAACACCTAGAAAGGACCTCTATGGCCCTGAAACACCTCTAGCCCTATCGGACAACTAGATGAGCCCCAGATACAGATCCCCTGTAAAGACCTTGTCTCAGACGACCACCAGGACAAGACCACAGGAAACAGATGATTATTCTGCACAGTCTGACTTTTCTGCAGCCTGGAACTGATTTGCTGGTTTCTTCTGACCAGAGGAGAACTGTCTCCCCGACTGAGCCTGGTTTCTCACCGGGTTTTTTCTCCATTTATTCACCGATCGAGTTTTGGTTCCTTGCCTCTGTCACCTCTGGCAGGCATAGCTGGGGACACTTCATGTAAAGCGATATCGTTGACTTGATTGCAAATTATTGCACAGATACTATTTAAACTGAACTTAGCTGAATGATGACATCACCGATTTCAATGACGAAATGCCTTTATCTGTCATTTTGCTTTATTGACGCACTGTGTTCCTAATTAATGTTGTTCAGTTGCATTGACACAATCCTTGTTGTTTAAAGCGCAATTTAAAAAAAAAAAAAAAAAAAAAAGAGTCCAAACAATGACCCCTGCAACAGGTAGTGTTCCAAATGTTATGCGACTTTAGCTAATGATGGGTCCATCCGGAATTTGACGGTGCTAGGGCTGTGTCAGCGTCAGAAAAAGCCATGCATTGTTCAGTTATGTCGGTGCAGTAGCATCGGTTGGGGGAGAAACAGCAGCATGCACAGCTCCTCGTTAGTATAGTGGACAGTATCTCTGCCTGTCACGCGGAAGACCGTGGTTCGATTCCCCGACGGGGAGAGCTAGCTCTTTTCGGCTTCCGAACGATCCATCCAAAAGTTTTGGGAGGAGCCACAGGTCACAGAAGGAGTTCTGCTTCGACATCAGCCCGAGCCAAAGGACATGCGTTGGCCGGGAATCGAACCCCGGTCAACTGCTTGGAAGGCAGCTATGCTCACCACTATACCACCAACGCAGTCAGCAGTCAGCCACTTGCGCCATCGCTAAGAAGGCTCGAAGTGCACGAGTCGCCGATAGGGCTAGAGGAGCTGATGAGATCTTTGTTTGGACCCGTCACTAAAGAAAGCCTTCCAGAATTTGCATCCCGTCACGTACAAGAAAGTGCTGCCCTCCCATGCCAGCTAAATAAACACTAAGTGCTGACAGCGCAAACGCAGAGAGTGCAAATACAGACGATGACCAGTGGCACGCCCTCCTGCAGCGTGTTGGCGGATGGCCAAATTGATTCTGCTTTTGACATTTCGATGTAGCTCTGCTGTGAGCAGAGCACCCAAAAATACAGGTCACTCGCAAAAGTTCCCCTCCACGGAAATCTTTAGTAAAAGGCGAAAGATTTATGCGACAATGAAGAGAAATCGAGCTGTGTCTACGAACCCTCGGGCCTGTGCGCTGCCTCTGGTAAACCACTACGCTCGCCAAGGGTCATCAAGGGTGACGACGCCTGCCCACATGCGTTTCGTCAGCCCCCCCCCCCCACTCCAAAAGGGAGGAGTAAAACTCACAAAAGTCCCCTCGGTCCACCAATAACCACAAGCCCAATCAAGACAATCTCTTTATCATGCCTCCATCTGAAAAGTTGGAGAAAATCTTATATGAATAAAAGAGTCTTTTAAAGAAATCCCTTATTCCGAGGTCACCGTAGCCACCAGATCCAGTCTGTATCCAGATCAGTGGGCCGCTTCAGTCACCCGGATCCAGTCAGTATCCAGACAAGATGGTTGATCAACACCTAGAAAGGACCTCTATGGCCCTGAAACACCTCTAGCCCTATCGGACAACTAGATGAGCCCCAGATACAGATCCCCTGTAAAGACCTTGTCTCAGACGACCACCAGGACAAGACCACAGGAAACAGATGATTATTCTGCACAGTCTGACTTTTCTGCAGCCTGGAACTGATTTGCTGGTTTCTTCTGACCAGAGGAGAACTGTCTCCCCGACTGAGCCTGGTTTCTCACCGGGTTTTTTCTCCATTTTTTCACCGATCGAGTTTTGGTTCCTTGCCTCTGTCGCCTCTGGCAGGCATAGCTGGGGACACTTCATGTACAGCGATATCGTTGACTTGATTGCAAATTATTGCACAGATACTATTTAAACTGAACTTAGCTGAATGATGACATCACCGATTTCAATGACGAAATGCCTTTAACTGTCATTTTGCTTTATTGACGCACTGTGTTCCTAATTAATGTTGTTCAGTTGCATTGACACAATCCTTGTTGTTTAAAGCGCAATTTAAAAAAAAATAAAATAAAAAAGAGTCCAAACAATGACCCCTGCAACGGGTAGTGTTCCAAATGTTATGCGACTTTAGCTAATGATGGGTCCATCCGGAATTTGACGGTGCTAGGGCTGTTTCAGCGTCAGAAAAAGCCATGCATTGTTCAGTTATGTCGGTGCAGTAGTGTCGGTTGGGGGAGAAACGGCAACATGCGCAGCTCCTCGTTAGTATAGTGGACAGTATCTCCGCCTGTCACGCGGAAGACCGGGGTTCGATTGCCCGACGGGGAGAGCTAGCTCTTTTCGGCTTCCGAATGATCCATCCAAAAGTTTTGGGAGGAGCCACAGGTCACAGAAGGAGTTCTGCTTCGACATCAGCCCGAGCCAAAGGACATGCGTTGGCCGGGAATCGAACCCGAGTCAACTGCTTGGAAGGCAGCTATGCTCACCACTATACCACTATACCACCAACGCAGTCAGCAGTCAGCCACTTGCGCCGTCGCTAAGAAGGCTCGAAGTGCACGAGTCGCCGATAGGGCTAGAGGAGCTAATGAGATCTTTGTTTGGACCCGTCACTAAAGAGAGCCTTCCAGAATTTGCATCCCGTCACGTACAAGAAAGTGCTGCCTTCCCATGCCAGCTAAATAAACACTAAGTGCTGACAGCGCAAACGCAGAGAGTGCAAATACAGACGATGACCAGTGGCACGCCCTCCTGCAGCGTGTTGGCAAACGGCCAAATTGATTCTGCTCTTGACATTTCGATGTAGCTCTGCTGTGAGCAGAGCACCCAAAGATACAGGTCACTCGCAAAAGTTCCCCTCCACGGAAATCTTTAGTAAAAGGCGAAAGATTTATGCAACAATGAAGAGAAACTCGAGCTGTGTCTACGACCCCTCGGGCCTGTGCGCTGCCTCTGGTAAACCACTAACCTCGCCAAGGGTCATCAAGGGTGACGACGCCTGCCCACATGCGTTTCGTCAGCCCCCCCCCCCCCACTCCGAAAGGGAGGAGTAAAACTCACAAAAGTCCCCTCGGTCCACCAATAACCACAAGCCCAATCAAGACAATCTCTTTATCATGCCTCCATCTGAAAAGTTGGAGAAAATCTTATATGAATAAAAGAGTCTTTTAAAGAAATCCCTTATTCCGAGGTCACCGCAGCCACCAGATCCAGTCTGTATCCAGATCAGTGGGCCGCTTCAGTCACCCGGATCCAGTCAGTATCCAGACAAGATGGTTGATCAACACCTAGAAAGGACCTCTATGGCCCTGAAACACCTCTAGCCCTATCGGACAACTAGATGAGCCCCAGATACAGATCCCCTGTAAAGACCTTGTCTCAGACGACCACCAGGACAAGACCACAGGAAACAGATGATTCTTCTGCACAGTCTGACTTTTCTGCAGCCTGGAAATGATTTGCTGGTTTCTTCTGACCAGAGGAGAACTGTCTCCCCGACTGAGCCTGGTTTCTCACCGGGTTTTTTCTCCATTTTTTCACCGATCGAGTTTTGGTTCCTTGCCTCTGTCGCCTCTGGCAGGCATAGCTGGGGACACTTCATGTACAGCGATATCGTTGACTTAATTGCAAATTATTGCACAGATACTATTTAAACTGAACTTAGCTGAATGATGACATCACCGATTTCAATGACGAAATGCCTTTAACTGTCATTTTGCTTTATTGACGCACTGTGTTCCTAATTAATGTTGTTCAGTTGCATTGACACAATCCTTGTTGTTTAAAGCGCAATTTAAAAAAAAAAAAAAAAAAAAAGAGTCCAAACAATGACCCCTGCAACGGGTAGTGTTCCAAATGTTATGCGACTTTAGCTAATGATGGGTCCATCCGGAATTTGACGGTGCTAGGGCTGTGTCAGCGTCAGAAAAAGCCATGCATTGTTCAGTTATGTCGGTGCAGTAGTGTCGGTTGGGGGAGAAACGGCAACATGCGCAGCTCCTCGTTAGTATAGTGGACAGTATCTCCGCCTGTCACGCGGAAGACCGGGGTTCGATTCCCCGACGGGGAGAGCTAGCTCTTTTCGGCTTCCGAATGATCCATCCAAAAGTTTTGGGAGGAGCCACAGGTCACAGAAGGAGTTCTGCTTCGACATCAGCCCGAGCCAAAGGACATGCGTTGGCCGGGAATCGAACCCGGGTCAACTGCTTGGAAGGCAGCTATGCTCACCACTATACCACCAACGCAGTCAGCAGTCAGCCACTTGCGCCGTCGCTAAGAAGGCTCGAAGTGCACGAGTCGCCGATAGGGCTAGAGGAGCTGATGAGATCTTTGTTTGGACCCGTCACTAAAGAGAGCCTTCCAGAATTTGCATCCCGTCACGTACAAGAAAGTGCTGCCTTCCCATGCCAGCTAAATAAACACTAAGTGCTGACAGCGCAAACGCAGAGAGTGCAAATACAGACGATGACCAGTGGCACGCCCTCCTTCAGCGTGTTGGCGGACGGCCAAATTGATTCTGCTCTTGACATTTCGATGTAGCTCTGCTGTGAGCAGAGCACCCAAAAATACAGGTCACTCGCAAAAGTTCCCCTCCACGGAAATCTTTAGTAAAAGGCGAAAGATTTATGCGACAATGAAGAGAAACTCGAGCTGTGTCTACGATCCCTCGGGCCTGTGCACTGCCTCTGGTAAACCACTACGCTCGCCAAGGGTCATCAAGGGTGACGACGCCTGCCCACATGCGTTTCGTCAGCCCCCCCCCCCCCCCCACTCCGAAAGGGAGGAGTAAAACTCACAAAAGTCCCCTCGGTCCACCAATAACCACAAGCCCAATCAAGACAATCTCTTTATCATGGCTCCATCTGAAAAGTTGGAGAAAATCTTATATGAATAAAAGAGTCTTTTAAAGAAATCCCTTATTCCGAGGTCACCGTAGCCACCAGATCCAGTCTGTATCCAGATCAGTGGGCCGCTTCAGTCACCCGGATCCAGTCAGTATCCAGACAAGATGGTTGATCAACACCTAGAAAGGACCTCTATGGCCCTGAAACACAGCGGAGACCGGGACAACTAGATGAGCCCCAGATACAGATCCCCTGTAAAGACCTTGTCTCAGACGACCACCAGGACAAGACCACAGGAAACAGATGATTCTTCTGCACAGTCTGACTTTTCTGCAGCCTGGAACTGATTTGCTGGTTTCTTCTGACCAGAGGAGAACTGTCTCCCCGACTGAGCCTGGTTTCTCACCGGGTTTTTTCTCCATTTTTTCACCGATCGAGTTTTGGTTCCTTGCCTCTGTCGCCTCTGGCAGGCATAGCTGGGGACACTTCATGTACATCGATATCGTTGACTTGATTGCAAATTATTGCACAGATACTATTTAAACTGAACTTAGCTGAATGATGACATCACCGATTTCAATGACAAAATGCCTTTAACTGTCATTTTGCTTTATTGACGCACTGTGTTCCTAATTAATGTTGTTCAGTTGCATTGACACAATCCTTTTTGTTTAAAGCGCAATTTAAAAAAAAAAAACAAAAAAAAAACAATGTCCAAACAATGACCCCTGCAACGGGTAGTGTTCCAAATGTAATGCGACTTTAGCTAATGATGGGTCCATCCGGAATTTGACGGTGCTAGGGCTGTGTCAGCATCAGAAAAAGCAATGCATTGTTCAGTTATGTCGGTGCAGTAGTGTCGGTTGGGGGAGAAACGGAGGCATGCGCAGCTCCTCGTTAGTATAGTGGACAGTATCTCCGCCTGTCACGCGGAAGACCGGGGTTCGATTCCCCGACGGGGAGAGCTAGCTCTTTTCGGCTTCCGAATGATCCATCCAAAAGTTTTGGGAGGAGCCACAGGTCACAGAAGGAGTTCTGCTTCGACATCAGCCCGAGCAAAAGGACATGCGTTGGCCGGGAATCGAACCCGGGTCAACTGCTTGGAAGGCAGCTATGCTCACCACTATACCACCAACGCAGTCAGCAGTCAGCAGTCAGCAGTCAGCCACTTGCGCCGTCGCTAAGAAGGCTCGAAGTGCACGAGTCGCCGATAGGGCTAGAGGAGCTGATGAGATCTTTGTTTGGACCCGTCACTAAAGAGAGCCTTCCAGAATTTGCATCCCGTCACGTACAAGAAAGTGCTGCCTTCCCATGCCAGCTAAATAAAAACTAAGTGCTGACAGCGCAAACGCAGAGAGTGCAAATACAGACGATGACCAGTGGCACACCCTCGTGCAGCGTGTTGGCGGACGGCCAAATTGATTCTGCTCTTGACATTTCGATGTAGCTCTGCTGTGAGCAGAGCACCCAAAAATACAGGTCACTCGCAAAAGTTCCCCTCCACGGAAATCTTTAGTAAAAGGCGAAAGATTTATGCGACAATGAAGAGAAACTCGAGCTGTGTCTACGACCCCTCGGGCCTGTGCGCTGCCCCTGGTAAACCACTACGCTCGCCAAGGGTCATCAAGGGTGACGACGCCTGCCCACATGCGTTTCGTCAGCCCCTCCCCCCCCCCACTCCAAAAGGGAGGAGTAAAACTCACAAAAGTCCCCTCGGTCCACCAAAAACCACAAGCCCAATCAAGGCAATCTCTTTCTCATGCCTCCATCTGAAAAGTTGGAGAAAATCTTATATGAATAAAAGAGTCTTTTAAAGAAATCCCTTATTCCGAGGTCACCGTAGCCACCAGATCCAGTCTGTATCCAGATCAGTGGGCCGCTTCAGTCACCCGGATCCAGTCAGTATCCAGACAAGATGGTTGATCAACACCTAGAAAGGACCTCTATGGCCCTGAAACACAGCGGAGACCGGGACAACTAGATGAGCCCCAGATACAGATCCCCTGTAAAGACCTTGTCTCAGACGACCACCAGGACAAGACCACAGGAAACAGATGATTCTTCTGCACAGTCTGACTTTTCTGCAGCCTGGAACTGATTTGCTGGTTTCTTCTGACCAGAGGAGAACTGTCTCCCCGACTGAGCCTGGTTTCTCACCGGGTTTTTTCTCCATTTTTTCACCGATCGAGTTTTAGTTCCTTGCCTCTGTCGCCTCTGGCAGGCATAGCTGGGGACACTTCATGTACAGCGATATCGTTGACTTGATTGCAAATTATTGCACAGATACTATTTAAACTGAACTTAGCTGAATGATGACATCACCGATTTCAATGACGAAATGCCTTTAACTGTCATTTTGCTTTATTGACGCACTGTGTTCCTAATTAATGTTGTTCAGTTGCATTGACACAATCCTTTTTGTTTAAAGCGCAATTAAAAAAAAAAAAAAAAGAGTCCAAACAATGACCCCTGCAACGGGTAGTGTTCCAAATGTTATGCGACTTTAGCTAATGATGGGTCCATCCGGAATTTGACGGTGCTAGGGCTGTGTCAGCGTCAGAAAAAGCCATGCATTGTTCAGTTATGTCGGTGCAGTAGCGTCGGTTGGGGGAGAAACGGCATCATGCGCAGCTCCTCGTTAGTATAGTGGACAGTATCTCCGCCTGTCACGCGGAAGACCGGGGTTCGATTCCCCGACGGGGAGAGCTAGCTCTTTTCGGCTTCCGAATGATCCATCCAAAAGTTTTGGGAGGAGCCACAGGTCACAGAAGGAGTTCTGCTTCGACGTCAGCCCGAGCCAAAGGACATGCGTTGGCCGGGAATCGAACCCGGGTCAACTGCTTGGAAGGCAGCTATGCTCACCACTATACCACCAACGCAGTCAGCAGACAGCCACTTGCGCCGTCGCTAAGAAGGCTCGAAGTGCACGAGTCGCCGATAGGGCTAGAGGAGCTGATGAGATCTTTGTTTGGACCCGTCACTAAAGAGAGCCTTCCAGAATTTGCATCCTGTCACGTCACACAAGAAAGTGCTTCCTTCCCATGCCAGCTAAATAAACACTAAGTGCTGACAGCGCAAACGCAGAGAGTGCAAATACAGACGATGAACAGTGGCACGCCCTCCTGCAGCGTGTTGGCGGACGGCCAAATTGATTCTGCCCTTGACATTTCGATGTAGCTCTGCTGTGAGCAGAGCACCCAAAAATACAGGTCACTCGCAAAAGTTCCCCTCCACGGAAATCTTTAGTAAAAGGCGAAAGATTTATGCGACAATGAAGAGAAACTCGAGCTGTGTCTACGACCCCTCGGGCCTGTGCCCTGCCCCTGGTAAACCACTACGCTCGCCAAGGGTCATCAAGGGTGACGATGCCTGCCCACATGCGTTTCGTCAGCCCCCCCCCCCACTCCAAAAGGGAGGAGTAAAACACACAAAAGTCCCCTCGGTCCACCAAAAACCACAAGCCCAATCAAGGCAATCTCTTTCTCATGCCTCCATCTGAAAAGTTGGAGAAAATCTTATATGAATAAAAGAGTCTTTTAAAGAAATCCCTTATTCCGAGGTCACCGTAGCCACCAGATCCAGTCTGTATCCAGATCAGTGGGCCGCTTCAGTCACCCGGATCCAGTCAGTATCCAGACAAGATGGTTGATCAACACCTAGAAAGGACCTCTATGGCCCTGAAACACAGCGGAGACCGGGACAACTAGATGAGCCCCAGATACAGATCCCCTGTAAAGACCTTGTCTCAGACGACCACCAGGACAAGACCACAGGAAACAGATGATTCTTCTGCACAGTCTGACTTTTCTGCAGCCTGGAACTGATTTGCTGGTTTCTTCTGACCAGAGGAGAACTGTCTCCCCGACTGAGCCTGGTTTCTCACCGGGTTTTTTCTCCATTTTTTCACCGATCGAGTTTTGGTTCCTTGCCTCTGTCGCCTCTGGCAGGCATAGCTGGGGACACTTCATGTACAGCGATATCGTTGACTTGATTGCAAATTATTGCACAGATACTATTTAAACTGAACTTAGCTGAATGATGACATCACCGATTTCAATGACGAAATGCCTTTAACTGTCATTTTGCTTTATTGACGCACTGTGTTCCTAATTAATGTTGTTCAGTTGCATTGACACAATCCTTTTTGTTTAAAGCGCAATTAAAAAAAAAAAAAAAAGAGTCCAAACAATGACCCCTGCAACGGGTAGTGTTCCAAATGTTATGCGACTTTAGCTAATGATGGGTCCATCCGGAATTTGACGGTGCTAGGGCTGTGTCAGCGTCAGAAAAAGCCATGCATTGTTCAGTTATGTCGGTGCAGTAGCGTCGGTTGGGGGAGAAACGGCATCATGCGCAGCTCCTCGTTAGTATAGTGGACAGTATCTCCGCCTGTCACGCGGAAGACCGGGGTTCGATTCCCCGACGGGGAGAGCTAGCTCTTTTCGGCTTCCGAATGATCCATCCAAAAGTTTTGGGAGGAGCCACAGGTCACAGAAGGAGTTCTGCTTCGACGTCAGCCCGAGCCAAAGGACATGCGTTGGCCGGGAATCGAACCCGGGTCAACTGCTTGGAAGGCAGCTATGCTCACCACTATACCACCAACGCAGTCAGCAGTCAGCCACTTGCGCCGTCGCTAAGAAGGCTCGAAGTGCACGAGTCGCCGATAGGGCTAGAGGAGCTGATGAGATCTTTGTTTGGACCCGTCACTAAAGAGAGCCTTCCAGAATTTGCATCCCGTCACGTCACACAAGAAAGTGCTGCCTTCCCATGCCAGCTAAATAAACACTAAGTGCTGACAGCGCAAACGCAGAGAGTGCAAATACAGACGATGAACAGTGGCACGCCCTCCTGCAGCGTGTTGGCGGACGGCCAAATTGATTCTGCCCTTGACATTTCGATGTAGCTCTGCTGTGAGCAGAGCACCCAAAAATACAGGTCACTCGCAAAAGTTCCCCTCCACGGAAATCTTTAGTAAAAGGCGAAAGATTTATGCGACAATGAAGAGAAACTCGAGCTGTGTCTACGACCCCTCGGGCCTGTGCCCTGCCCCTGGTAAACCACTACGCTCGCCAAGGGTCATCAAGGGTGACGATGCCTGCCCACATGCGTTTCGTCAGCCCCCCCCCCCCACTCCAAAAGGGAGGAGTAAAACACACAAAAGTCCCCTCGGTCCACCAAAAACCACAAGCCCAATCAAGGCAATCTCTTTCTCATGCCTCCATCTGAAAAGTTGGAGAAAATCTTATATGAATAAAAGAGTCTTTTAAAGAAATCCCTTATTCCGAGGTCACCGTAGCCACCAGATCCAGTCTGTATCCAGATCAGTGGGCCGCTTCAGTCACCCGGATCCAGTCAGTATCCAGACAAGATGGTTGATCAACACCTAGAAAGGACCTCTATGGCCCTGAAACACAGCGGAGACCGGGACAACTAGATGAGCCCCAGATACAGATCCCCTGTAAAGACCTTGTCTCAGACGACCACCAGGACAAGACCACAGGAAACAGATGATTCTTCTGCACAGTCTGACTTTTCTGCAGCCTGGAACTGATTTGCTGGTTTCTTCTGACCAGAGGAGAACTGTCTCCCCGACTGAGCCTGGTTTCTCACCGGGTTTTTTCTCCATTTTTTCACCGATCGAGTTTTGGTTCCTTGCCTCTGTCGCCTCTGGCAGGCATAGCTGGGGACACTTCATGTACAGCGATATCGTTGACTTGATTGCAAATTATTGCACAGATACTATTTAAACTGAACTTAGCTGAATGATGACATCACCGATTTCAATGACGAAATGCCTTTAACTGTCATTTTGCTTTATTGACGCACTGTGTTCCTAATTAATGTTGTTCAGTTGCATTGACACAATCCTTTTTGTTTAAAGCGCAATTAAAAAAAAAAAAAAAAGAGTCCAAACAATGACCCCTGCAACGGGTAGTGTTCCAAATGTTATGCGACTTTAGCTAATGATGGGTCCACCCGGAATTTGACGGTGCTAGGGCTGTGTCAGCGTCAGAAAAAGCCATGCATTGTTCAGTTATGTCGGTGCAGTAGCGTCAGTTGGGGGAGAAACGGCATCATGCGCAGCTCCTCGTTAGTATAGTGGACAGTATCTCCGCCTGTCACGCGGAAGACCGGGGTTCGATTCCCCGACGGGGAGAGCTAGCTCTTTTCGGCTTCCGAATGATCCATCCAAAAGTTTTGGGAGGAGCCACAGGTCACAGAAGGAGTTCTGCTTCGACATCAGCCCGAGCCAAAGGACATGCGTTGGCCGGGAATCGAACCCGGGTCAACTGCTTGGAAGGCAGCTATGCTCACCACTATACCACCAACGCAGTCAGCAGTCAGCCACTTGCGCCGTCGCTAAGAAGGCTCGAAGTGCACGAGTCGCCGATAGGGCTAGAGGAGCTGATGAGATCTTTGTTTGGACCCGTCACTAAAGAGAGCCTTCCAGAATTTGCATCCCGTCACATACAAGAAAGTGCTGCCTTCCCATGCCAGCTAAATAAACACTAAGTGCTGACAGCGCAAACGCAGAGAGTGCAAATACAGACGATGAACAGTGGCACGCCCTCCTGCAGCGTGTTGGCGGACGGCCAAATTGATTCTGCTCTTGACATTTCGATGTAGCTCTGCTGTGAGCAGAGCACCCAAAAATACAGGTCACTCGCAAAAGTTCCCCTCCACGGAAATCTTTAGTAAAAGGCGAAAGATTTATGCGACAATGAAGAGAAACTCGAGCTGTGTCTACGACCCCTCGGGCCTGTGCCCTGCGCCTGGTAAACCACTACGCTCGCCAAGGGTCATCAAGGGTGACGATGCCTGCCCACATGCGTTTCGTCAGCCCCCCCCCCCACTCCAAAAGGGAGGAGTAAAACACACAAAAGTCCCCTCGGTCCACCAAAAACCACAAGCCCAATCAAGGCAATCTCTTTCTCATGCCTCCATCTGAAAAGTTGGAGAAAATCTTATATGAATAAAAGAGTCTTTTAAAGAAATCCCTTATTCCGAGGTCACCGTAGCCACCAGATCCAGTCTGTATCCAGATCAGTGGGCCGCTTCAGTCACCCGGATCCAGTCAGTATCCAGACAAGATGGTTGATCAACACCTAGAAAGGACCTCTATGGCCCTGAAACACAGCGGAGACCGGGACAACTAGATGAGCCCCAGATACAGATCCCCTGTAAAGACCTTGTCTCAGACGACCACCAGGACAAGACCACAGGAAACAGATGATTCTTCTGCACAGTCTGACTTTTCTGCAGCCTGGAACTGATTTGCTGGTTTCTTCTGACCAGAGGAGAACTGTCTCCCCGACTGAGCCTGGTTTCTCACCGGGTTTTTTCTCCATTTTTTCACCGATCGAGTTTTGGTTCCTTGCCTCTGTCGCCTCTGGCAGGCATAGCTGGGGACACTTCATGTACAGCGATATCGTTGACTTGATTGCAAATTATTGCACAGATACTATTTAAACTGAACTTAGCTGAATGATGACATCACCGATTTCAATGACGAAATGCCTTTAACTGTCATTTTGCTTTATTGACGCACTGTGTTCCTAATTAATGTTGTTCAGTTGCATTGACACAATCCTTTTTGTTTAAAGCGCAATTAAAAAAAAAAAAAAAAAAGTCCAAACAATGACCCCTGCAACGGGTAGTGTTCCAAATGTTATGCGACTTTAGCTAATGATGGGTCCATCCGGAATTTGACGGTGCTAGGGCTGTGTCAGCGTCAGAAAAAGCCATGCATTGTTCAGTTATGTCGGTGCAGTAGCGTCGGTTGGGGGAGAAATGGCATCATGCGCAGCTCCTCGTTAGTATAGTGGACAGTATCTCCGCCTGTCACGCGGAAGACCGGGGTTCGATTCCCCGACGGGGAGAGCTAGCTCTTTTCGGCTTCCGAATGATCCATCCAAAAGTTTTGGGAGGAGCCACAGGTCACAGAAGGAGTTCTGCTTCGACATCAGCCCGAGCCAAAGGACATGCGTTGGCCGGGAATCGATCCCGGGTCAACTGCTTGGAAGGCAGCTATGCTCACCACTATACCACCAACGCAGTCAGCAGTCAGCCACTTGCGCCGTCGCTAAGAAGGCTCGAAGTGCACGAGTCGCCGATAGGGCTAGAGGAGCTGATGAGATCTTTGTTTGGACCCGTCACTAAAGAGAGCCTTCCAGAATTTGCATCCCGTCACGTACAAGAAAGTGCTGCCTTCCCATGCCAGCTAAATAAACACTAAGTGCTGACAGCGCAAACGCAGAGAGTGCAAATACAGACGATGAACAGTGGCACGCCCTCCTGCAGCGTGTTGGCGGACGGCCAAATTGATTCTGCTCTTGACATTTCGATGTAGCTCTGCTGTGAGCAGAGCACCCAAAAATACAGGTCACTCGCAAAAGTTCCCCTCCACGGAAATCTTTAGTAAAAGGCGAAAGATTTATGAGACAATGAAGAGAAACTCGAGCTGTGTCTACGACCCCTCGGGCCTGTGCCCTGCCCCTGGTAAACCACTACGCTCGCCAAGGGTCATCAAGGGTGACGATGCCTGCCCACATGCGTTTCGTCAGCCCCCCCCCCACTCCAAAAGGGAGGAGTAAAACACACAAAAGTCCCCTCGGTCCACCAAAAACCACAAGCCCAATCAAGGCAATCTCTTTCTCATGCCTCCATCTGAAAAGTTGGAGAAAATCTTATATGAATAAAAGAGTCTTTTAAAGAAATCCCTTATTCCGAGGTCACCGTAGCCACCAGATCCAGTCTGTATCCAGATCAGTGGGCCGCTTCAGTCACCCGGATCCAGTCAGTATCCAGACAAGATGGTTGATCAACACCTAGAAAGGACCTCTATGGCCCTGAAACACAGCGGAGACCGGGACAACTAGATGAGCCCCAGATACAGATCCCCTGTAAAGACCTTGTCTCAGACGACCACCAGGACAAGACCACAGGAAACAGATGATTCTTCTGCACAGTCTGACTTTTCTGCAGCCTGGAACTGATTTGCTGGTTTCTTCTGACCAGAGGAGAACTGTCTCCCCGACTGAGCCTGGTTTCTCACCGGGTTTTTTCTCCATTTTTTCACCGATCGAGTTTTGGTTCCTTGCCTCTGTCGCCTCTGGCAGGCATAGCTGGGGACACTTCATGTACAGCGATATCGTTGACTTGATTGCAAATTATTGCACAGATACTATTTAAACTGAACTTAGCTGAATGATGACATCACCGATTTCAATGACGAAATGCCTTTAACTGTCATTTTGCTTTATTGACGCACTGTGTTCCGAATTAATGTTGTTCAGTTGCATTGACACAATCCTTTTTGTTTAAAGCGCAATTTAAAAAATAAAAAATAAATAAAAAGAGTCCAAACAATGAGCCCTGCAATGGGTAGTGTTCCAAATGTTATGCGACTTTAGCTAATGATGGGTCCATCCGGAATTTGACGGTGCTAGGGCTGTGTCAGCGTCAGAAAAAGCCATGCATTGTTCAGTTATGTCGGTGCAGTAGCGTCGGTTGGGGGAGAAACGGCATCATGCGCAGCTCCTCGTTAGTATAGTGGACAGTATCTCCACCTGTCACGCGGAAGACTGGGGTTCGATTCCCCGACAGGGAGAGCTAGCTCTTTTCGGCTTCCGAATGATCCATCCAAAAGTTTTGGGAGGACCACAGGTCACAGAAGGAGTTCTGCTTCGACATCAGCCCGAGCCAAAGGACATGCGTTGGCCGGGAATCGAACCCGGGTCAACTGCTTGGAAGGCAGCTATGCTCACCACTATATCACCAACACAGTCAGCAGTCAGCCACTTGCGCCGTCGCTAAGAAGGCTCGAAGTGCACGAGTCGCCGATAGGGCTAGAGGAGCTGATGAGATCTTTGTTTGGACCCGTCACTAAAGAGAGCCTTCCAGAATTTGCATCCCGTCACGTACAAGAAAGTGCTGCCTTCCCATGCCAGCTAAATAAACACTAAGTGCTGACAGCGCAAACGCAGAGAGTGCAAATACAGACGATGAGGCACGCCCTCCTGCAGCGTGTTGGCGGACGGCCAAATTGATTCTGCTCTTGACATTTCGATGTAGCTCTGCTGTGAGCAGAGCACCCAAAAATACAGGTCACTCGCAAAAGTTCCCCTCCACGGAAATCTTTAGTAAAAGGCGAAAGATTTATGCGACAATGAAGAGAAACTCGAGCTGTGTCTACGACCCCTCGGGCCTGTGCCCTGCCCCTGGTAAACCACTACGCTCGCCAAGGGTCATCAAGGGTGACGATGCCTGCCCACATGCGTTTCGTCAGCCCCCCCCCCACTCCAAAAGGGAGGAGTAAAACACACAAAAGTCCCCTCGGTCCACCAAAAACCACAAGCCCAATCAAGGCAATCTCTTTCTCATGCCTCCATCTGAAAAGTTGGAGAAAATCTTATATGAATAAAAGAGTCTTTTAAAGAAATCCCTTATTCCGAGGTCACCGTAGCCACCAGATCCAGTCTGTATCCAGATCAGTGGGCCGCTTCAGTCACCCGGATCCAGTCAGTATCCAGACAAGATGGTTGATCAACACCTAGAAAGGACCTCTATGGCCCTGAAACACCTCTAGCCCTATCGGACAACTAGATGAGCCCCAGATACAGATCCCCTGTAAAGACCTTGTCTCAGACGACCACCAGGACAAGACCACAGGAAACAGATGATTCTTCTGCACAGTCGGACTTTTCTGCAGCCTGGAACTGATTTGCTGGTTTCTTCTGACCAGAGGAGAACTGTCTCCCCGACTGAGCCTGGTTTCTCACCGGGTTTTTTCTCCATTTTTTCACCGATCGAGTTTTGGTTCCTTGCCTCTGTCGCCTCTGGCAGGCATAGCTGGGGACACTTCATGTACAGCGATATCGTTGACTTGATTGCAAATTATTGCACAGATACTATTTAAACTGAACTTAGCTGAATGATGACATCACCGATTTCAATGACGAAATGCCTTTAACTGTCATTTTGCTTTATTGACGCACTGTGTTCCTAATTAATGTTGTTCAGTTGCATTGACACAATCCTTTTTGTTTAAAGCGCAATTAAAAAAAAAAAAAAAGAGTCCAAACAATGACCCCTGCAACGGGTAGTGTTCCAAATGTTATGCGACTTTAGCTAATGATGGGTCCATCCGGAATTTGACGGTGCTAGGGCTGTGTCAGCGTCAGAAAAAGCCATGCATTGTTCAGTTATGTCGGTGCAGTAGCGTCGGTTGGGGGAGAAACGGCATCATGCGCAGCTCCTCGTTAGTATAGTGGACAGTATCTCCGCCTGTCACGCGGAAGACCGGGGTTCGATTCCCCGACGGGGAGAGCTAGCTCTTTTCGGCTTCCGAATGATCCATCCAAAAGTTTTGGGAGGAGCCACAGGTCACAGAAGGAGTTCTGCTTCGACGTCAGCCCGAGCCAAAGGACATGCGTTGGCCGGGAATCGAACCCGGGTCAACTGCTTGGAAGGCAGCTATGCTCACCACTATACCACCAACGCAGTCAGCAGTCAGCCACTTGCGCCGTCGCTAAGAAGGCTCGAAGTGCACGAGTCGCCGATAGGGCTAGAGGAGCTGATGAGATCTTTGTTTGGACCCGTCACTAAAGAGAGCCTTCCAGAATTTGCATCCCGTCACGTACAAGAAAGTGCTGGCTTCCCATGCCAGCTAAATAAACACTAAGTGCTGACAGCGCAAACGCAGAGAGTGCAAATACAGACGATGAACAGTGGCACGCCCTCCTGCAGCGTGTTGGCGGACGGCCAAATTGATTCTGCCCTTGACATTTCGATGTAGCTCTGCTGTGAGCAGAGCACCCAAAAATACAGGTCACTCGCAAAAGTTCCCCTCCACGGAAATCTTTAGTAAAAGGCGAAAGATTTATGCGACAATGAAGAGAAACTCGAGCTGTGTCTACGACCCCTCGGGCCTGTGCCCTGCCCCTGGTAAACCACTACGCTCGCCAAGGGTCATCAAGGGTGACGATGCCTGCCCACATGCGTTTCGTCAGCCCCCCCCCCCCACTCCAAAAGGGAGGAGTAAAACACACAAAAGTCCCCTCGGTCCACCAAAAACCACAAGCCCAATCAAGGCAATCTCTTTCTCATGCCTCCATCTGAAAAGTTGGAGAAAATCTTATATGAATAAAAGAGTCTTTTAAAGAAATCCCTTATTCCGAGGTCACCGTAGCCACCAGATCCAGTCTGTATCCAGATCAGTGGGCCGCTTCAGTCACCCGGATCCAGTCAGTATCCAGACAAGATGGTTGATCAACACCTAGAAAGGACCTCTATGGCCCTGAAACACAGCGGAGACCGGGACAACTAGATGAGCCCCAGATACAGATCCCCTGTAAAGACCTTGTCTCAGACGACCACCAGGACAAGACCACAGGAAACAGATGATTCTTCTGCACAGTCTGACTTTTCTGCAGCCTGGAACTGATTTGCTGGTTTCTTCTGACCAGAGGAGAACTGTCTCCCCGACTGAGCCTGGTTTCTCACCGGGTTTTTTCTCCATTTTTTCACCGATCGAGTTTTGGTTCCTTGCCTCTGTCGCCTCTGGCAGGCATAGCTGGGGACACTTCATGTACAGCGATATCGTTGACTTGATTGCAAATTATTGCACAGATACTATTTAAACTGAACTTAGCTGAATGATGACATCACCGATTTCAATGACGAAATGCCTTTAACTGTCATTTTGCTTTATTGACGCACTGTGTTCCTAATTAATGTTGTTCAGTTGCATTGACACAATCCTTTTTGTTTAAAGCGCAATTAAAAAAAAAAAAAAAAGAGTCCAAACAATGACCCCTGCAACGGGTAGTGTTCCAAATGTTATGCGACTTTAGCTAATGATGGGTCCATCCGGAATTTGACGGTGCTAGGGCTGTGTCAGCGTCAGAAAAAGCCATGCATTGTTCAGTTATGTCGGTGCAGTAGCGTCGGTTGGGGGAGAAATGGCATCATGCGCAGCTCCTCGTTAGTATAGTGGACAGTATCTCCGCCTGTCACGCGGAAGACCGGGGTTCGATTCCCCGACGGGGAGAGCTAGCTCTTTTCGGCTTCCGAATGATCCATCCAAAAGTTTTGGGAGGAGCCACAGGTCACAGAAGGAGTTCTGCTTCGACATCAGCCCGAGCCAAAGGACATGCGTTGGCCGGGAATCGAACCCGGGTCAACTGCTTGGAAGGCAGCTATGCTCACCACTATACCACCAACGCAGTCAGCAGTCAGCCACTTGCGCCGTCGCTAAGAAGGCTCGAAGTGCACGAGTCGCCGATAGGGCTAGAGGAGCTGATGAGATCTTTGTTTGGACCCGTCACTAAAGAGAGCCTTCCAGAATTTGCATCCCGTCACGTACAAGAAAGTGCTGCCTTCCCATGCCAGCTAAATAAACACTAAGTGCTGACAGCGCAAACGCAGAGAGTGCAAATACAGACGATGAACAGTGGCACGCCCTCCTGCAGCGTGTTGGCGGACGGCCAAATTGATTCTGCTCTTGACATTTCGATGTAGCTCTGCTGTGAGCAGAGCACCCAAAAATACAGGTCACTCGCAAAAGTTCCCCTCCACGGAAATCTTTAGTAAAAGGCGAAAGATTTATGAGACAATGAAGAGAAACTCGAGCTGTGTCTACGACCCCTCGGGCCTGTGCCCTGCCCCTGGTAAACCACTACGCTCGCCAAGGGTCATCAAGGGTGACGATGCCTGCCCACATGCGTTTCGTCAGCCCCCCCCCCCACTCCAAAAGGGAGGAGTAAAACACACAAAAGTCCCCTCGGTCCACCAAAAACCACAAGCCCAATCAAGGCAATCTCTTTCTCATGCCTCCATCTGAAAAGTTGGAGAAAATCTTATATGAATAAAAGAGTCTTTTAAAGAAATCCCTTATTCCGAGGTCACCGTAGCCACCAGATCCAGTCTGTATCCAGATCAGTGGGCCGCTTCAGTCACCCGGATCCAGTCAGTATCCAGACAAGATGGTTGATCAACACCTAGAAAGGACCTCTATGGCCCTGAAACACAGCGGAGACCGGGACAACTAGATGAGCCCCAGATACAGATCCCCTGTAAAGACCTTGTCTCAGACGACCACCAGGACAAGACCACAGGAAACAGATGATTCTTCTGCACAGTCTGACTTTTCTGCAGCCTGGAACTGATTTGCTGGTTTCTTCTGACCAGAGGAGAACTGTCTCCCCGACTGAGCCTGGTTTCTCACCGGGTTTTTTCTCCATTTTTTCACCGATCGAGTTTTGGTTCCTTGCCTCTGTCGCCTCTGGCAGGCATAGCTGGGGACACTTCATGTACAGCGATATCGTTGACTTGATTGCAAATTATTGCACAGATACTATTTAAACTGAACTTACCTGAATGATGACATCACCGATTTCAATGACGAAATGCCTTTAACTGTCATTTTGCTTTATTGACGCACTGTGTTCCGAATTAATGTTGTTCAGTTGCATTGACACAATCCTTTTTGTTTAAAGCGCAATTTAAAAAATAAAAAATAAATAAAAAGAGTCCAAACAATGAGCCCTGCAATGGGTAGTGTTCCAAATGTTATGCGACTTTAGCTAATGATGGGTCCATCCGGAATTTGACGGTGCTAGGGCTGTGTAAGCGTCAGAAAAAGCCATGCATTGTTCAGTTATGTCGGTGCAGTAGCGTCGGTTGGGGGAGAAACGGCATCATGCGCAGCTCCTCGTTAGTATAGTGGACAGTATAGTCAGAGCCAACATCTGCGCTGACCCTGGTAAACCACTACGCTCGCCAAGGGTCATCAAGGGTGACGACGCCTGCCCACATGCGTTTCGTCAGCCCCCCCCCCCCCCCACTCCAAAAGGGAGGAGTAAAACTCACAAAAGTCCCCTCGGTCCACCAAAAACCACAAGCCCAATCAAGGCAATCTCTTTCTCATGCCTCCATCTGAAAAGTTGGAGAAAATCTTATATGAATAAAAGAGTCTTTTAAAGAAATCCCTTATTCCGAGGTCACCGTAGCCACCAGATCCAGTCTGTATCCAGATCAGTGGGCCGCTTCAGTCACCCGGATCCAGTCAGTATCCAGACAAGATGGTTGATCAACACCTAGAACACCTTCAGTTATGTCGGTGCAGTAGCGTCGGTTGGGGGAGAAACGGCATCATGCGCAGCTCCTCGTTAGTATAGTGGACAGTATCTCCGCCTGTCACGCGGAAGACCGGGGTTCGATTCCCCGACGGGGAGAGCTAGCTCTTTTCGGCTTCCGAATGATCCATCCAAAACTTTTGGGAGGAGCCACAGGTCACAGAAGGAGTTCTGCTTCGACATCAGCCGGAGCCAAAGGACATGCGTTGGCCGGGAATCGAACCCGGGTCAACTGCTTGGAAGGCAGCTATGCTCACCACTATACCACCAACGCAGTCAGCAGTCAGCCACTTGCGCCGTCGCTAAGAAGGCTCGAAGTGCACGAGTCGCCGATAGGGCTAGAGGAGCTGATGAGATCTTTGTTTGGACCCGTCACTAAAGAGAGCCTTCCAGAATTTGCATCCCGTCACGTACAAGAAAGTGCTGCCTTCCCATGCCAGCTAAATAAACACTAAGTGCTGACAGCGCAAACGCAGAGAGTGCAAATACAGACGATGAACAGTGGCACGCCCTCCTGCAGCGTGTTGGTGGACGGCCAAATTGATTCTGCTCTTGACATTTCGATGTAGCTCTGCTGTGAGCAGAGCACCCAAAAATACAGGTCACTCGCAAAAGTTCCCCTCCACGGAAATCTTTAGTAAAAGGCGAAAGATTTATGCGACAATGAAGAGAAACTCGAGCTGTGTCTACGACCCCTCGGGCCTGTGCCCTGCCCCTGGTAAACCACTACGCTCGCCAAGGGTCATCAAGGCTGACGATGCCTGCCCACATGCGTTTCGTCAGCCCCCCCCCCCCCCCCACTCCAAAAGGGAGGAGTAAAACACACAAAAGTCCCCTCGGTCCACCAAAAACCACAAGCCCAATCAAGGCAATCTCTTTCTCATGCCTCCATCTGAAAAGTTGGAGAAAATCTTATATGAATAAAAGAGTCTTTTAAAGAAATCCCTTATTCCGAGGTCACCGTAGCCACCAGATCCAGTCTGTATCCAGGTCAGTGGGCCGCTTCAGTCACCCGGATCCAGTCAGTATCCAGACAAGATGGTTGATCAACACCTAGAAAGGACCTCTATGGCCCTGAAACACAGCGGAGACCGGGACAACTAGATGAGCCCCAGATACAGATCCCCTGTAAAGACCTTGTCTCAGACGACCACCAGGACAAGACCACAGGAAACAGATGATTCTTCTGCACAGTCTGACTTTTCTGCAGCCTGGAACTGATTTGCTGGTTTCTTCTGACCAGAGGAGAACTGTCTCCCCGACTGAGCCTGGTTTCTCACCGGGTTTTTTCTCCATTTTTTCACCGATCGAGTTTTGGTTCCTTGCCTCTGTCGCCTCTGGCAGGCATAGCTGGGGACACTTCATGTACAGCGATATCGTTGACTTGATTGCAAATTATTGCACAGATACTATTTAAACTGAACTTAGCTGAATGATGACATCACCGATTTCAATGACGAAATGCCTTTAACTGTCATTTTGCTTTATTGACGCACTGTGTTCCGAATTAATGTTGTTCAGTTGCATTGACACAATCCTTTTTGTTTAAAGCGCAATTTAAAAAAAAATAAAAAAATAAAAAGAGTCCAAACAATGAGCCCTACAACGGGTAGTGTTCCAAATGTTATGCGACTTTAGCTAATGATGGGTCCATCCAGAATTTGACGGTGCTAGGGCTGTGTCAGCGTCAGAAAAAGCCATGCATTGTTCAGTTATGTCGGTGCAGTAGCGTCGGTTGGGGGAGAAACGGCATCATGCGCAGCTCCTCGTTAGTATAGTGGACAGTATCTCCGCCTGTCACGCGGAAGACCGGGGTTCGATTCCCCGACGGGGAGAGCTAGCTCTTTTCGGCTTCCGAATGATCCATCCAAAAGTTTTGGGAGGACCACAGGTCACAGAAGGAGTTCTGCTTCGACATCAGCCCGAGCCAAAGGACATGCGTTGGCCGGGAATCGAACCCGGGTCAACTGCTTGGAAGGCAGCTATGCTCACCACTATACCACCAACACAGTCAGCAGTCAGCAGTCAGCCACTTGTGCCGTCGCTAAGAAGGCTCGAAGTGCACGAGTCGCCGATAGGGCTAGAGGAGCTGATGAGATCTTTGTTTGGACCCGTCACTAAAGAGAGCCTTCCAGAATTTGCATCCCGTCACGTACAAGAAAGTGCTGCCTTCCCATGCCAGCTAAATAAACACTAAGTGCTGACAGCGCAAACGCAGAGAGTGCAAATACAGACGATGACCAGCGGCACGCCCTCCTGCAGCGTGTTGGCGGACGGCCAAATTGATTCTGCTCTTGACATTTCGATGTAGCTCTGCTGTGAGCAGAGCACCCAAAAATACAGGTCACTCGCAAAAGTTCCCCTCCACGGTAATCTTTAGTAAAAGGCAAAAGATTTATGCGACAATGAAGAGAAACTCGAGCTGTGTCTACGACCCCTCGGGCCTGTGCGCTGCCCCTGGTAAACCACTACGCTCGCCAAGGGTCATCAAGGGTGACGACGCCTGCCCACATGCGTTTCGTCAGCCCCCCCGACTCCAAAAGGGAGGAGTAAAACTCACAAAAGTCCCCTCGGTCCACCAATAACCACAAGCCCAATCAAGGCAATCTCTTTCTCATGCCTCCATCTGAAAATTTGGAGAAAATCTTATATGAATAAAAGAGTCTTTTAAAGAAATCCCTTATTCCGAGGTCACCGTAGCCACCAGATCCAGTCTGTATCCAGATCAGTGGGTCGCTTCAGTCACCCGGATCCAGTCAGTATCCAGACAAGATGGTTGATCAACACCTAGAAAGGACCTCTATGGCCCTGAAACACAGCGGAGACCGGGACAACTAGATGAGCCCGAGATACAGATCGCCTGTAAAGACCTTGTCTCAGACGACCACCAGGACAAGACCACAGGAAACAGATGATTCTTCTGCACAGTCTGACTTTTCTGCAGCCTGGAACTGATTTGCTGGTTTCTTCTGACCAGAGGAGAACTGTCTCCCCGACTGAGCCTGGTTTCTCACCGGGTTTTTTCTCCATTTTTTCACCGATTGAGTTTTGGTTCCTTGCCTCTGTCGCCTCTGGCAGGCATAGCTGGGGACACTCCATGTACAGCGATATCGTTGACTTGATTGCAAATTATTGCACAGATACTATTTAAACTGAACTTAGCTGAATGATGACATCACCGATTTCAATGACGAAATGCCTTTAACTGTCATTTTGCTTTATTGACGCTCTGTGTTCCTAATTAATGTTGTTCAGTTGCATTGACACAATCCTTTTTGTTTAAAGCGCAATTTAAAAAAAAAAAAAAAAAAAAAAAGAGTCCAAACAATGAGCCCTGCAACGGGTAGTGTTCCAAATGTTATGCGACTTTAGCTAATGATGGGTCCATCCGGAATTTGACGGTGCTAGGGCTGTGTCAGCGTCAGAAAAAGCCATGCATTGTTCAGTTATGTCGGTGCAGTAGCGTCGGTTGGGGGAGAAACGGCAGCATGCGCAGCTCCTCGTTATTATAGTGGACAGTATCTCCGCCTGTCACGCGGAAGACCGGGGTTCGATTCCCCGACGGGGAGAGCTAGCTCTTTTCGGCTTCCGGATGATCCATCCAAAAGTTTTGGGAGGAGCCACAGGTCACAGAAGGAGTTCTGCTTCGACATCAGCCCGAGCCAAAGGACATGCGTTGGCCGGGAATCGAACCCGGGTCAACTGCTTGGAAGGTAGCTATGCTCACCACTATACCACCAACGCAGTCAGCCAATTGCGCCGTCACTAAGAAGGCTCGAAGTGCACGAGTCGCCGATAGGGCTAGAGGAGCTGATGAGATCTTTGTTTGGACCCGTTACTAAAGAGAGCCTTCCAGAGATTGCATCCCGTCACGTTCAAGAAAGTGCTGCCTTCCCATGCCAGCTAAATAAACACTAAGTGCTGACAGCGCAAACGCAGAGAGTGCAAATACAGACGATGACCAGTGGCACGCCCTCCTGCAGCGTGTTGGCGGACGGCCAATTTGATTCTGCTATTGCATTTTGATGTAGCTCTGTCCTCGGTCCACCAATAACCACAAGCCCAATCAAGGCAATCTCTTTCTCATACCTCCATCTGAAAAGTTGGAGAAAATCTTATATGAATTAAAGAGTCTTTTAAAGAAATCCCTTATTCCAAGGTCACCGTAGCCACCAGATCCAGTCTGTATCCAGATCAGTGGGCCGCTTCAGTCACCCGGATCCAGTCAGTATCCAGACAAGATGGTGGATCAACACCTAGAAAGGACCTTTATGGCCCTGAAACACAGCGGAGACGGGGACAACTAGATGAGCCCCAGATACAGATCCCCTGTAAAGACCTTGTCTCAGACGACCACCAGGACAAGACCACAGGAAACAGATGATTCTTCTGCACAGTCTGACTTTTCTGCTGCCTGGAGCTGATTTGCTGGTTTCTTCTGACTAGAGGAGAACTGTCTACCCGACTGAGCCTGGTTTCTCACCGGGTTTTTTCTCCATTTTTTCACCGATCGAGTTTTGGTTCCTTGCCTCTGTCGCCTCTGGAAGGCATAGCTGGGGACACTTCATGTACAGCGATATTGTTGACTTGATTGCAAATTATTGCACAGATACTATTTAAACTGAACTTAGCTGAATGATGACATCATCGATTTCAATGACGAAATGCCTTTAACTGTCATTTTGCTTTATTGACGCACTGTGTTCCTAATTAATGTTGTTCAGTTGCATTGACACAATCATTTTTGTTTAAAGTGCAATTAAAAAAAAAAAAAAAAGAGTCCAAACAATGACCCCTGCAACGGGTAGTGTTCCAAATGTTATGCGACTTTAGCTAATGATGGGTCCATCCGGAATTTGTGCTAGGGCTGTGTCAGCATCAGAAAAAGCCATGCATTGTTCAGTTATGTCAGTGTAGTAGTGTCTGTTGGGGGAGAAACAGCAGCATGCGCAGCTCCTCGTTAGTATAGTGGACAGTATCTCCGCCTGTCACGCGGAAGACCGGGGTTCGATTCCCCGACAGGGAGAGCTAGCTCTTTTCGGCTTCCAAACAATCCATCCAAAAGTTTTGGGAGGAGCCACAGGTCACAGAAGGAGTTCTGCTTCGACATCAGCCCGAGCCAAAGGACATGCGTTGGCCGGGAATCGAACCCGGGTCAACTGCTTGGAAGGCAGCTATGCTTTTTTTTTTTTTTTTTTTTTTATTAAAAATTTTTTTCAGTACAAAAAGAAAAAATACATAAAATATTTCAAAATTTTAAATCATTCTTGTTATAGAAACCTCTCTTTCATAAAATTAAATGCAGACATTCATTTAAGGTTACATTAAAGTTTCTAAGCAAACATAATCCTTTTCGACTGAAGAAAAAAAAAAAAAAAAAAAAAAAAAAAAAAAAAAACTACAAATTAATTTCCAGTCCATTCAGTGTTTTCAAAACATAAGGATTGTTGTTTAGAATGAGTTTATCAAATACATAAATTGTACCTTCTGCTTTAAAATAACTTTCTAGTGTTCGTATATAATCTTCCAGTTTTTTCTTAAAATAAATCCATAATCCCAGTTTTTTGTTTTTGTCTCTTGCTATATTTCTCCTACACCATATCGCATATCTAGCTACAATTAAAAACAAATTTATCACATTTTGATTATCAGATTTCTCATTCATTCCAAATAAAAATATACAATTCCAACTCTCTTCATCTTCTATTACATCCATTTTATCTCCTAACAAACTCTTAATCACATTTTTCATTTTGTCTCTGAAAATGATCAGTTCTTTACATGATAAAAACATATGCAAAATTCCTTCATTTTTTTCACAACAGACTTTACACAATGCATCCCCAGTCATTCCACATTTATACAACTTCTCTTCAGAAAAAATTATATTATGCCTTATATAAAAATCCAGGTTCTCCATTTTAACATCAATATGCCATTTTCTCAAATTTGTCCACAGAACTTCTTCCTCAAGGTCTATAAAAACTTTTTTCCAAAATGTATTTCCAGCTGGTTTCTTAAAAACACTATTTCTAAACAAAACATAAAAAGTCCTAAGATGACTCACATGAAAAGGCTCCTTTTCTCCTTTTGCTTTTAAGAAAACCTTCATTTTATCATCTTCACTGTCTTGTCCTTGTTTTTCTATGTTTACTAACCATTCCTTTGGAATTGCCTCTTTTATTTTATCATATTGCTTTTTTTAAAACATTCTTATTAACATAATTTTCATTATTTTTCACTTCATCATAAATTGCTTGCAAAGGTAAAAAAACCTTCCCTCACTTCATACAAAATATCCCTTATTGTTTTAAATCCAGCATTAATCCAATGTTTAAAAAATAATTATTTTCCTCTATATACAATATTCTCATTCAGAAACAATGGCTGCGTTAAAAACTCCAATCTCCTTATAGGTTTAATACATACATTGGGTAAAAATTCTGTCCAAGCTTCTAAAACTTCTTTATAAAACTCCGGTATTCCTGTTATCATTGTAGGTTTTAATTTCATCCACAGAATATCAGTTCCTATTTTCATATGTCCGCATTTATTTAAAAACATTCTCATAAGAATTTTCCATTCAGCCTTATTCTCTTCATTTAAAAATGTTTTCACCGTTTTGACTCTAAAGCTCTGTTTTTTTAATTCTGGATCTTGCAGCCCTAACCCACCTTCTTCTATGGCCCCTATTAATGTATTATAAGAAATCCTTGATGGCTTAGAGCCCCAGAGAAAATTTAAAACATCTTTTACTAATTCCCATAGGCATGGGTATCACACCCAAAACATACCACATTTTTGCCATCATTAATGCATTTATAACCAAAACCTTCCCTCTTAAAGTTAATTCCCTTTGTTTCCAATAATTTAACACTCTTTCCATTTCACCCACCACTTCATCCCACATCAAATCTCTCACCATTTTCTCATTTTTCCCAATCCTCACACCCAAAATCTTCAAACTCTCTTCTTCTTTAAAAGGATAACATTTTTGAATTTTTTAAATTTTTCCTATACTCATAATAACCGTTTTTTGTTGATTTATCTTAGCTCCAGAACCTTTACAGTATTTTTCTATTATGTCCATTGCTTTAACTACACTAGCCACATCTTGCACTATTATAGTCGTATCATCCGCATATTGATATACTTTCTGCAACTCTCTATTTTCTTCTGTGTTTATTCCTCTAATTTCTTTCTCTTCCGTTATTGCCAACCCTAATGCCTCTGCCACTAAACTGTACAGCAAAGCTGATAATGGACAACCTTGTCTAATAGATCTAGTTAATTTAAAGGTCTCTGTTAAAAATCCATTGCACTTTACTTGACTTTTGGAATCTTTATATAAAATCTTCAACCACTTAATAAAATTTTCACCAAAACCAAACTGTTGTAAAATTCTAAACAAATACTCATGTTCGACACGATCAAAAGCCTTTTCTAAATCAAGACTTATTACATATCCACTTTTTTTTTCAGAGATCATGTAACTTACAACATCTCTTATACTACTAATAGTATCTGTAATATCTCTTCCTGGTATTGCATATGCCTGGTTTGTTCGTATTATATTTGGTAAAATTTTCTTCAATCTGTTAGCTAAAATCTTTGATAATATTTTAAAATCTGTATTTAACATAGTTATTGGTCTATAATTTTTTAGATCTGCAATGTCCCCTTTTCTTTTATAAATTAATTTTACTAATCCTATCCCCATAAAATAACTGGTTTCTTCCTTTTTAAAAATTTCATCATACACATCTTTTAAAATTGGTGTCATTACATTTCTAAAAACCTTATAAAATTCACTTGGAAGACCATCTTTTCCTGGACTTTTACCATTATTTAACTGCATGATTGCTTCATCTATTTCTTCTTTTTCAATTCCCCTTTCACATAAATTTTTATCACCATTATCTTTCTTTATTTTGATTTTCCCTACCAAAAATTCAATTTCTTCTCTACCCACTCCTTCCCTTTTAAACAAATTTTCATAATAATCTTTTATTTCTTTTAAAACTTCTTCTTTTTCTTTTACCTTTCCTCCTCCTTTTCCTATTAATTCTTTAATCATTCCTGCTCTCTGTCTGTTTTTTTCCATATTAAAAAAGAACCTTGTACATTTTTCACCTTCCACTAAGTATTTTGCTTTACTTCTTATCATTGCTCCTTTATATTTTTTTTCTTCTATATCCTTTATTTTTTCCTCCAACATTACGGTTTTCTGTAAATTGACAACCTCTTTACTCAGCTCATCTCTTAATTCTATTCTTATTTCTTTTTCTTTTCTTTTTTTAATTTTCTGTATTATTTTACTATGTTCTCTTGCACATTTTCCAATGTCATATTTTAAATTATCCCACCAAATTCTCTTTTCATCCTTATTCATCTGATTTCCTTTTTCCTTCTTTATTAATACCTCTATTTGTTCCTTAAAATTCTCATCTTTTAAAATCTCAGTGTTTAACATCCATATTCCAGGCCCTCTTTTAAAATCATTCATATCAACTTGTATACATACAACTTTATGATCACTTAACATTATTTCCTTATAATATATAGTATCTATTAACTTCAACATTTCCCTATAACTAATCAAGAAATCTATTCTACTTCTGCATATAAAATTCTTCACCACCTGTTGCCTTGAGAATTCTCGTATCCCCTCGTTTCTTTCTCTCCATACATCCACTAAGTTATTTTCTTCCATTAGACTTTTTAATTCCTTCCTTCCACTATCAGATTTAAAAACCATCCCATCTGCAATATCCATCTTGCTAAACGTAGTGTTAAAATCCCCCATAATTAAAATGTTCTCCCATTTCACAATAATATCTTTTAGTTTCTTAAAAAATAACACCTTTTCTTTTTCTACCACAGGTGCATGAATATTACACAGAATTATACTTGTCTCTCCCTCCATCATTTTCACTATCAAAGACTTTCCTTGCATATCATCATAAACCACTTGTGCTTTTTCACACACACCCTTTTTAATTAAAAATGCTACTCCCCTACCTAGCCTCCCATCACCATTACTATAAAATATATCACCTTTCCATTTTTTTATAAAACTTTCCATTAATCCATCCCTCCAATTTGTTTCTTGAACCACTAAAACATTTGATCTACTACACAAAAGTTTCAACTTTTCAAATTTCCCTTTTTCTAGTAACCCTCTTACATTAAGTGTTGCAATTTTCAAAAACATAATACATAGCAAAGTACATATTATTCTAAACATTCATCAACTTTTCCCAACTGCATTAATACCTCAAAACTATTCTCACCATAGTCTCTTATTTTAAATACTTTCTCTTTCAGTTCTTTTTTTTTAATTATATGTCTCTTTTGTACATTCTCTAAATTTGGTTTTACCTTTAGTTGTCTTCTTCTTGTTATTGTAACCTTTTCCCAGTCATTTTTGTTGTCTTCTTTTCTTCCTTGTGTTGCTTTCTCTATCATTTGCATTTCCTGCCTTTCCTTTTCCTCCTCTCTAGTTTGTTTCAAGATTTCCGTTTGTATTCCATGTCCTTCTTCCTCTTGCTCTCTTTCTATTTCACAGTACTTCTGTTCCTCCTCTGCATCTTCTCCTATTTGATTCTCTTCTTCTTCCTCAGTCTGTTCTGTTTGTTCATCCTCCTTTTCGTCGTCCACATTCTGTGATTCCTCCATTTCATCTACTTGCTCATATTCTTTATCTGTTTCAGTATCCTCTTCAATCCAGCATTCACATTTCACCAGTACTTTACGACACTCCGGGCATCTTACAGCATCACATTCCCTTGAAAAATGTCCCTTTTCACCACAATCTCAACAGCTAAAGTCTGGACAGTCCTTCAAAATGTGTCCCGGTTTCATACACAATCTACAGATCTTCATTTGATGATCATGTATGATCCTAAAATATTGCACTCCCTCTGCAGTATCAAATCTCGTGCTGTAAGGCAGTGATAACACCTCCTTAGGGAATTTTACACGGACATATCTTGTTCCATCTGTGATTGTAGTGTCTGGATAGTACCTTCTTCTTATTGCAGATGTAACTTTAACTCCCCATGTTCTCAATTTTGCCGTTATTTCTTCATCCGTTACATAAGCTGGTAAGTGCATGAATGAAACAACACACTCTCTCTCTTGAAGATTCCTCACTTCACACACAATTCCTTTTACTGTTAGTCCATCCTTTAAAACTTCACATGCTTCTTCATCCGTTACTGTTACCTCATACTCATTATTTAATCTTGGTCTTACCGCTAACACTTTACTCAGTCCAACTTTTTCAATCAACGCTTTTATCACATCCTCCACCCTTCGATCTCTTACTTCTGTAGTATTAACAATTACTGTTGCCTCCTTTGAGTAATACTTTTGTTGTTCATTGTCTTTCATCTCATTCCTTTGTCTTCTCACCTCACTTGTCTCTGTTGATTTTCTTTGCTTTATTCTTTCTCCAGTATCTTTTTGAAGTTCTTTACTGTTGCTTTTTTCCTCAGCCATTTCTTTGCCATCGCCATGTTGTTCCTCCATAATCAAACTTTTAAGAGCTTTAAAGCTCCTTTGGCCCTAAGCAGTAAATTCTGCTCAGGGCCCTAAAAAATAAAGTAATAAAACAAACCAAGAAAAAATATATATATTTAACTAAATCCAATATAATATAAAACAAACCAAAACAAACCAAAACAAACACATGGGAGAGCCTTTCTCTCCCTACTGCCACCTCTTACTTCCTGGAATGTACCAACAATCACAGGTGCTCAGGTTGGTATGGCCGTAAGCCACCACTATACCACCAACGCAGTCAGCAGTCAGCCACTTGCGCCGTCGCTAAGAAGGCTCGAAGTGCACGAGTCGCCGATAGGGCTAGAGGAGCTGATGAGATCTTTGTTTGGACCCGTCACTAAAGAGATCCTTCCAGAATTTGCATCCCGTCACGTACAAGAAAGTGCTGCCTTCCCATGCCAGCTAAATAAAAACTAAGTGCTGACAGCGCAAACGCAGAGAGTGCAAATACAGACGATGACCAGTGGCACGCCCTCCTGCAGCGTGTTGGCGGACGGCCAAATTGATTCTGCTCTTGACATTTCAATGTAGCTCTGCTGTGAGCAGAGCACCCAAAAATACAGGTCACTCGCAAAAGTTCCCCTCCACGGAAATCTTTAGTAAAAGGCGAAAGATTTATGCGACAATGAAGAGAAACTCGAGCTGTGTCTACGACCCCTCGGGCCTGTGCGCTTCCCCTGGTAAACCACTACGCTCGCCAAGGGTCATCAAGGGTGACGACGCCTGCCCACATGCGTTTCGTCAGCCCCCCCCCCCACTCCAAAAGGGAGGAGTAAAACTCACAAAAGTCCCCTCGGTCCACCAAAAACCACAAGCCCAATCAAGGCAATCTCTTTCTCATGCCTCCATCTGAAAAGTTGGAGAAAATCTTATATGAATAAAAGAGTCTTTTAAAGAAGTCCCTTATTCCGAGGTCACGGTAGCCACCAGATCCAGTCTGTATCCAGATCAGTGGGCCGCTTCAGTCACCCGGATCCAGTCAGTATCCAGACAAGATGGTTGATCAACACCTAGAAAGGACCTCTATGGCCCTGAAACACAGCGGAGACCGGGACAACTAGATGAGCCCAAGATACAGATCCCCTGTAAAGACCTTGTCTCAGACGACCACCAGGACAAGACCACAGGAAACAGATGATTCTTCTGCACAGTCTGACTTTTCTGCAGCCTGGAACTGATTTGCTGGTTTCTTCTGACCAGAGGAGAACTGTCTCCCCGACTGAGACTGGTTTCTCACCGGGTTTTTTCTCCATTTTTTCACCGATCGAGTTTTGGTTCCTTGCCTCTGTCGCCTCTGGCAGGCATAGTTGGGGACACTTCATGTACAGCGATATCGTTGACTTGATTGCAAATTATTGCACAGATACTATTTAAACTGAACTTAGCTGAATGATGACATCACCGATTTCAATGACGAAATGCCTTTAACTGTCATTTTGCTTTATTGACGCACTGTGTTCCTAATTAATGTTGTTCAGTTGCATTGACACAATCCTTTTTGTTTAAAGCGCAATTTAAAAAAAAAAAAAAAAAAAAAAAAGAATCCAAACAATGACCCCTGCAATGGGTAGTGTTCCAAATGTTATGCGACTTTAGCTAATGATGGGTCCATCCGGAATTTGACGGTGCTAGGGCTGTGTCAGCGTCAGAAAAAGCCATGCATTGTTCAGTTATGTCGGTGCAGTAGCGTCGGTTGGGGGAGAAACGGCAGCATGCGCAGCTCCTCGTTAGTATAGTGGACAGTATCTCCGCCTGTCACGCGGAAGACCGGGGTTCGATTCCCCGACGGGGAGAGCTAGCTCTTTTCGGCTTCCAAACAATCCATCCAAAAGATTTGGGAGGAGCCACAGGTCACAGAAGGAGTTCTGCGTCGACATCAGCCCGAGCCAAAGGACATGCGTTGGCCGGGAATCGAACCCGGGTCAACTGCTTGGAAGGCAGCTATGCTCACCACTATACCACCAACGCAGTCAGCAGTCAGCCACTTGCGCCGTCGCTAAGAAGGCTCGAAGTGCACGAGTCGCCGATAGGGCTAGAGGAGCTGATGAGATCTTTGTTTGGACCCGTCACTAAAGAGAGCCTTCCAGAATTTGCATCCCGTCACGTACAAGAAAGTGCTGCCTTCCCATGCCAGCTAAATAAACACTAAGTGCTGACAGCGCAAACGCAGAGAGTGCAAATACAGACGATGACCAGTGGCACACCCTCCTGCAGCGTGTTGGCGGACGGCCAAATTGATTCTGCTCTTGACATTTCGATGTAGCTCTGCTGTGAGCAGAGCACCCAAAAATACAGGTCACTCGCAAAAGTTCCCCTCCACGGAAATCTTTAGTAAAAGGCGAAAGATTTATGCGACAATGAAGAGAAACTGGAGCTGTGTCTACGACCCCTCGGGCCTGTGCGCTGCCTCTGGTAAACCACTACGCTCGCCAAGGGTCATCAAGGGTGACGACGCCTGCCCACATGCGTTTCGTCAGCCCCCCCCCCCCCACTCCAAAAGGGAGGAGTAAAACTCACAAAAGTCCCCTCGGTCCACCAATAACCACAAGCCCAATCAAGGCAATCTCTTTCTCATGCCTCCATCTGAAAAGTTGGAGAAAATCTTATATGAATAAAAGAGTCTTTTAAAGAAATCCCTTATTCCGAGGTCACCGTAGCCACCAGATCCAGTCTGTATCCAGATCAGTGGGCCGCTTCAGTCACCCGGATCCAGTCAGTATCCAGACAAGATGGTTGATCAACACCTAGAAAGGACCTCTATGGCCCTGAAACACAGCGGAGACCGGGACAACTAGATGAGCCCCAGATACTTGCACAGATACTATTTAAACTGAACTTAGCTGAATGATGACATCACCGATTTCAATGACGAAATGCCTTTGACTGTCATTTTGCTTTATTGAAGCACTGTGTTCCTAATTAATGTTGTTCAGTTGCATTGACACAATCCTTTTTGTTTAACGCGCAATTAAAAAAAAAAAAAAAAAAAGAGTCCAAACAATGACCCCTGCAATGGGTAGTGTTTCAAATGTTATGCGACTTTAGCTAATGATGGGTCCAACCGGAATTTGACGGTGCTAGGGCTGTGTCAGCGTCAGAAAAAGCCATGCATTGTTCAGTTATGTGGGTGCAATAGCGTCGGTTGGGGGAGAAACGGCAGCATGCGCAGCTCCTCGTTAGTATAGTGGACAGTATCTCCGCCTGTCACGCGGAAGACCGGGTTTCCATTCCCCGATGGGGAGAGCTAGCTCTTTTCGGCTTCCGAATGATCCATCCAAAAGTTTTGGGAGGAGCCACAGGTCACAGAAGGAGTTCTGCTTCGACATCAGCCCGAGCCAAAGGAGATGCGTTGGCCGGGAATCGAACCCGGGTCAACTGCTTGGAAGGCAGCTATGCTCACCACTATACCACCAACGCAGTCAGCAGTCAGCCACTTGCGCCGTCGCTAAGAAGGCTCGAAGTGCACGAGTCGCCGATAGGGCTAGAGGAGCTGATGAGATCTTTGTTTGGACACGTCACTAAAGAGAGCCTTCCAGAATTTGCATCCCGTCACGTACAAGAAAGTGCTGCCTTCCCATGCCAGCTAAATAAACACTAAGTGCTGAGAGCGCAAACGCAGAGAGTGCAAATACAGACGATGACCAGTGACACGCCCTCCTGCAGCGTGTTGGCGGACGGCCAAATTGATTCTGCTCTTGACATTTCGATGTAGCTCTGCTGTGAGCAGAGCACCCAAAAATACAGGACACTCGCAAAAGTTCCCCTCCACGGAAATCTTTAGTAAAAGGCGAAAGATTTATGCGACAATGAAGAGACACTCGAGCTGTGTCTACGACCCCTCGGGCCTGTGCGCTGCCCCTGGTAAACCACTACGCTCGCCAAGGGTCATCAAGGGTGACGACGCCTGCCCACATGCGTTTCGTCAGCCCCCCCCCCCCACTCCAAAAGGGAGGAGTAAAACTCACAAAAGTCCCCTCGGTCCACCAATAACCACAAGCCCAATCAAGGCAATCTCTTTCTCATGCCTCCATCTGAAAAGTTGGAGAAAATCTTATATGAATAAAAGAGTCTTTTAAAGAAATCCCTTATTCCGAGGTCACCGAAGCCACCAGATCCAGTCTGTATCCAGATCAGTGGGCCGCTTCAGTCACCCGGATCCAGTCAGTATCCAGACAAGATGGTTGATCAACACCTAGAAAGGACCTCTATGGCCCTGAAACACAGCGGAGACCGGGACAACTAGATGAGCCCCAGATACAGATCCCCTGTAAAGACCTTGTCTCAGACGACCACCAGGACAAGACCACAGGAAACAGATGATTCTTCTGCACAGTCAGACTTTTCTGCAGCCTGGAACTGATTTGCTGGTTTCTTCTGACCAGAGGAGAACTGTCTCCCCGACTGAGCCTGGTCTCTCACCGGGTTTTTTCTCCATTTTTTCACCGATCGAGTTTTGGTTCCTTGCCTCTGTCGCCTCTGGCAGGCATAGCTGGGGACACTTCATGTACAGCTATATCGTTGACTTGATTGCAAATTATTGCACAGATACTATTTAAACTGAACTTAGCTGAATGATGACATCACCGATTTCAATGACGAAATGCCTTTAACTGTCATTTTGCTTTATTGACTCACTGTGTTCCTAATTAATGTTGTTCAGTTGCATTGACACAATCCTTTTTGTTTAAAGCGCAATTAAAAAAAGTCCAAACAATGACCCCTGCAACGGGTAGTGTTCCAAATGTTATGCGACTTTAGCTAATGATGGGTCCATCCGGAATTTGACAGTGCTAGGGCTGTGTCAGCGTCAGAAAAAGCCATGCATTGTTCAGTTATGTCGGTGCAGTAGCGTTGGTTGGGGGAGAAACGGCATCATGCGCAGCTCCTCATTAGTATAGTGGACAGTATCTCCGCCTGTCACGCGGAAGACCGGGGTTCGTTTCCCCGACGGGGAGAGCTAGCTCTTTTCGGCTTCCGAATGATCCATCCAAAAGTTTTGGGAGGAGCCACAGTTCACAGAAGGAGTTCTGCTTCGACATCAGCCCGAGCCAAAGGACATGCGTTGGCCGGGAATCGAACCCGGGTCAACTGCTTGGAAGGCAGCTCATCGTTAGTATAGTGGACAGTATCTCCGCCTGTCACGCGGAAGACCGGGGTTTGATTCCCCGACGGGGAGAGCTAGCTCTTTTCGGCTTCTGAACGATCCATCCAAAAGCTTTGGGAGGAGCCACAGGTCACAGAAGGAGTTCTGCTTCGACATCAGCCCGAGCCAAAGGACATGCGTTGGCCAGGAATCGAACCCGGGTCAACTGCTTGGAAGGCAGCTATGCTCACCACTATACCACAAACGCAGTCAGCAGTCAGGCACTTGCGCCGTCGTTAAGAAGGCTCGAAGTGCACGAGTCGCCGATAGGGCTAGAGGAGCTGATGAGATCTTTGTTTGGACCCGTCACTAAAGAGAGCCTTCCAGAGTTTGCATCCCGTCACGTACAAGAAAGTGCTGCCTTCCCATGCCAGCTAAATAAACACTAAGTGCTGACAGCGCAAAAGCAGAGAGTGCAAATACAGACGATGACCAGTGGCACGCCCTCCTGCAGCGTGTTGGCGGACGGCCAAATTGATTCTGCTATTGCATTTTGATGTAGCTCTGTCCTCGGTCCACCAATAACCACAAGCCAAATCAAGGCAATCTCTTTCTCATGCCTCCATCTGAAAAGTTGGAGAAAATCTTGTATGAATAAAAGAGTCTTTTAAAGAAATCCCTTATTCCGAGGTCACCGTAGCCACCAGATCTATTCTGTATCCAGATCAGTGGGCCGCTTCAGTCACCCAGATCCAGTCAGTATCCAGACAAGATGGTGGATCAACACCTAGAAAGGACCTCTATGGCCCTGAAACACAGCGGAGACCGGGACAACTAGATGAGCCCCAGATACAGATCCCCTGTAAAGACCTTGTCTTAGACGACCACAAGGACAAGACCACAGGAAACAGAAGATTCTTCTGCACAGTCTGACTTTTCTGCAGCCTGGAGCTGATTTGCTGGTTTCTTCTGACTAGAGGAGAACTGTCTCCCCGACTGAGCCTGGTTTCTCACCGGGTTTTTTCTCCATTTTTTCACCGATCGAGTTTTGGTTCCTTGCCTCTGTCGCCTCTGGCAGGCATAGCTGGGGACACTTCATGTACAGCTATATCGTTGACTTGATTGCAAATTATTGCACAGATACTATTTAAACTGAACTTAGCTGAATGATGACATCACCGATTTCAATGACGAAATGCCTTTAACTGTCATTTTGCTTTATTGACTCACTGTGTTCCTAATTAATGTTGTTCAGTTGCATTGACACAATCCTTTTTGTTTAAAGCGCAATTAAAAAAAGTCCAAACAATGACCCCTGCAACGGGTAGTGTTCCAAATGTTATGCGACTTTAGCTAAAGATGGGTCCATCCGGAATTTGACGGTGCTAGGGCTGTGTCAGCGTCAGAAAAAGCCATGCATTGTTCAGTTATGTCGGTGCAGTAGCGTTGGTTGGGGGAGAAACGGCATCATGCGCAGCTCCTCATTAGTATAGTGGACAGTATCTCCGCCTGTCACGCGGAAGACCGGGGTTCGTTTCCCCGACGGGGAGAGCTAGCTCTTTTCGGCTTCCGAATGATCCATCCAAAAGTTTTGGGAGGAGCCACAGTTCACAGAAGGAGTTCTGCTTCGACATCAGCCCGAGCCAAAGGACATGCGTTGGCCGGGAATCGAACCCGGGTCAACTGCTTGGAAGGCAGCTCATCGTTAGTATAGTGGACAGTATCTCCGCCTGTCACGCGGAAGACCGGGGTTCGATTCCCCGACGGGGAGAGCTAGCTCTTTTCGGCTTCCGAATGATCCATCCAAAAGTTTTGGGAGGAGCCACAGGTCACAGAAGGAGTTCTGCTTCGACATCAGCCCGAGCCAAAGGACATGCGTTGGCTGGGAATCGAACCCGGGTCAACTGCTTGGAAGGCAGCTATGCTCACCACTATACCACCAACACAGTCAGCAGTCAGGCACTTGCGCCGTCGTTAAGAAGGCTCGAAGTGCACGAGTCGCCGATAGGGCTAGAGGAGCTGATGAGATCTTTGTTTGGACCCGTCACTAAAGAGAGCCTTCCAGAGTTTGCATCCCGTCACGTACAAGAAAGTGCTGCCTTCCCATGCCAGCTAAATAAACACTAAGTGCTGACAGCGCAAAAGCAGAGAGTGCAAATACAGACGATGACCAGTGGCACGCCCTCCTGCAGCGTGTTGGCGGACGGCCAAATTGATTCTGCTATTGCATTTTGATGTAGCTCTGTCCTCGGTCCACCAATAACCACAAGCCAAATCAAGGCAATCTCTTTCTCATGCCTCCATCTGAAAAGTTGGAGAAAATCTTGTATGAATAAAAGAGTCTTTTAAAGAAATCCCTTATTCCGAGGTCACCGTAGCCACCAGATCTATTCTGTATCCAGATCAGTGGGCCGCTTCAGTCACCCAGATCCAGTCAGTATCCAGACAAGATGGTGGATCAACACCTAGAAAGGACCTCTATGGCCCTGAAACACAGCGGAGACCGGGACAACTAGATGAGCCCCAGATACAGATCCCCTGTAAAGACCTTGTCTTAGACGACCACAAGGACAAGTCCACAGGAAACAGAAGATTCTTCTGCACAGTCTGACTTTTCTGCAGCCTGGAGCTGATTTGCTGGTTTCTTCTGACTAGAGGAGAACTGTCTCCCCGACTGAGCCTGGTTTCTCACCGGGTTTTTTCTCCATTTTTTCACCGATCGAGTTACGGTTCCTTGCCTCTGTCGCCTCTGGCAGGCATAGCTGGGGACACTTCATGTACAGCGATATCATTGACTTGATTGCAAATTATTGCACAGATACTATTTAAACTGAACTTAGCTGAATGATGACATCATCGATTTCAATGACGAAATGCCTTTAACTGTCATTTTGCTTTATTGACTCACTGTGTTCCTAATTAATGTTGTTCAGTTGCATTGACACAATCCTTTTTGTTTAAAGCGCAATTAAAAAAAGTCCAAACAATGACCCCTGCAACGGGTAGTGTTCCAAATGTTATGCGACTTTAGCTAATGATGGGTCCATCCGGAATTTGACGGTGCTAGGGCTGTGTCAGCGTCAGAAAAAGCCATGCATTGTTCAGTTATGTCGGTGCAGTAGCGTCGGTTGGGGGAGAAACGGCAGCATGCGCAGCTCCTCGTTAGTATAGTGGACAGTATCTCCGCCTGTCACGCGGAAGACCGGGGTTCGATTCCCCGACGGGGAGAGCTAGCTCTTTTCGGCTTCCGAACGATCCATCCAAAAGTTTTGGGAGGAGCCAAAGGTCACAGAAGGAGTTCTGCTTCGACAACAGCCCGAGCCAAAGGACATGCGTTGGCCGGGAATCAAACCCGGGTCAACTGCTTGGAAGGTAGCTATGCTCACCACTATACCACCAACTAGGTCAGCCAATTGCGCCGTCACTAAGAAGGCTCGAAGTGCACGAGTCGCCGATAGGGCTAGAGGAGCTGATGAGATCTTTGTTTGGACCCGTTACTAAAGAGAGCCTTCCAGAGTTTGCATCCCGTCACGTACAAGAAAGTGCTGCCTTCCCATGCCAGCTAAATAAACACTAAGTGCTGACAGCGCAAACGCAGAGAGTGCAAATACAGACGATGACCAGTGGCACGCCCTCCTGCAGCGTGTTGGCGGACGGCCAAATTGATTCTGCTATTGCATTTTGATGTAGCTCTGTCCTCGGTCCACCAATAACCACAAGCCCAGTCAAGGCAATCTCTTTCTCATGCCTCCATCTGAAAAGTTGGAGAAAATCTTATATGAATAAAAGAGTCTTTTAAAGAAATCCCTTATTCCGAGGTCACCATAGCCACCAGATCCAGTCTGTATCCAGATCAGTGGGCCGCTTCAGTCACCCGGATCCAGTCAGTATCCAGACAAGATGGTGGATCAACACCTAGAAAGGACCTCTATGGCCCTGAAACACAGCGGAGACGGGGACAACTAGATGAGCCCCAGATACAGATCCCCTGTAAAGACCTTGTCTCAGACGACCACCAGGACAAGACCACAGGAAACAGATGATTCTTCTGCACAGTCTGACTTTTCTGCAGCCTGGAGCTGATTTGCTGGTTTCTTCTGACCAGAGGAGAACTGTCTCCCCGACTGAGCCTGGTTTCTCACCGAGTTTTTTCTCAATTTTTTCATCGATCGAGTTTTGGTTCCTTGCCTCTGTCGCCTCTGGCAGGCATAGCTGGGGACACTTCATGTACAGCGATATCGTTGACTTGATTGCAAATTATTGCACAGATACTATTTAAACTGAACTTAGCTGAATGATGACATCACCGATTTCAATGACGAAATGCCTTTAACTGTCATTTTGCTTTATTGACGCACTGTGTTCCTAATTAATGTTGTTCAGTTGCATTGACACAATCCTTTTTGTTTAACGCGCAATTAAAAAAAAAAAAAAAAAAAGAGTCCAAACAATGACCCCTGCAATGGGTAGTGTTCCAAATGTTATGCGACTTTAGCTAATGATGGGTCCAACCGGAATTTGACGGTGCTAGGGCTGTGTCAGCGTCAGAAAAAGCCATGCATTGTTCAGTTATGTCGGTGCAGTAGCGTCGGTTGGGGGAGAAACGGCAGCATGCGCAGCTCCTCGTTAGTATAGTGGACAGTATCTCCGCCTGTCACGCGGAGGCCAGTCGCGGATAGGTGTAGAGCGCTAACTAGCCAATAGCAACGAAGGAAATTCCAGGGAGGCGGGACGAAAAAAATACACAGAATTAGAGGTTCGAATCCCGTCTCGGCCACAAATACCATAAAATGAGTTTGTATTCGTTTTTTCATCTAGGTACACTTTAAGTACGATTAACATATAATAGATGAACTTTGTGAACAAAGATAAAAATAAATCTTGTAATAATTGTTCTTTTGTATGGTGTACAAAATGTGCAAAGATCTTAAGAAACATATACATTATAATAGGGAATAGTTATTTTTAATATAGAAAAATGTGAATAATTAAAAAGAACACTTTGATAATGTTTCAGGCCTTTATTTATAAAGATACGTCTATTTATATGTGTATAACTGTACAGAAAACCCATATATATGAAATATAACTAAAACTCACAAAAAAGTAAGTTTTTCATTTTATTTATAGTAAAGTAATATACTTATAAAAATTAAAAGAAAAAACAAAAATATATAATAATTAAATAAATATACATAAAATAATCATAGGTTATTAAACAACAGCAACAGATATAATAAAAATAAAGATGTGGAGAACAGAAAAAACAATACAAATATGTTTTATATTAAATAATTATGTATGTTTAATGGTAACAGTTATTAACATTCAGTGTTTACATATCTGAGCAAGTAAATAAAATGTAATATCAATTTAAAAGAAAATCAACAAAATGTATACATTTTTTAATCAATAAAACTTAACACACAGTTCAATACAGTTCAAACAAGGCCACATACTTATAGTATTTTAATTAACAAATTGAAATACATGAAAATATTTAAATGTATAGATTCAACAACAACAACAATAATAAAATCTAAAGTTGTGGAGAACACAGAAAAAAAATATATTACACTACCACTTAAATGTTTTTGAACAGTAAGATTTTTAATTCTCACCAAGCCTGCCTTTATTTGGTCCAAAATACAGTAAAAGCAATAATATTGTTGAAATATTTTTACTAGTTAAAATAACTGCTTTCTATTTGAACATATAGTAAAATGTATTTTATTTTTGTGATGAGCAGCTGTATTTTCAGCATCATTTCTCCTGTCTTCAGTGTCACATGATCTTCAGAAATCAGAATAATATGATGATTTACTGCTCAAGAAAAAATATTATTATTATTATTATTATCAATATTTTAAACCCCCCCAGGGATTCTTTAAATAGAAAGATCCAAAGATCTGCATTTATTTGAAATAAAAAGCTTTCTTAACAATATAGATTGTACCATTCTTTTGGGGGGAAAGAAATGACAGAAATTAATGCCTTTTTTTTTTAGCAAGAATGATTTAAATTGATTAAAAGTGATGATAAAGATGAAAAATGTTGATGATGAAAATTAAAATATATATATATATATATATATATTTCAGATAAATGCTGTTCTTCTGAACTTTCTATTCATGTAAGAAACTGAAAAGATTGTACTCGGCTGTTTTCAACATAACATAACAACAACAGTAATAATAATAATAATAATAAATTTTTCTTGAGCAGTAAATCATCATATTATTCTGATTTCTGAAGATCATGTGACACTGAAGACTGGATGAATGATGCTGAAAATACAGCTGTGCATCACAGAAATAAATTACAGTATATATTCAAATATATAGCCTTCCTGATAATGTTCGGGGTTCAGACACACTCTCTCTGTTTAAATCTAGATTATAAACGCATCTCTTTCGCCAAGCATTCGAATAATGTATCTCTTAAATTGTGAGTGTAGTTGTATCTGATCAAATGTGCATTCTTATTCTTTAGCTTGGGTTAAACTAATTAATTTTACTCTGTTGGAACAGCAGCTATGCTAATGATGTCTCTATGTGTCTCTGTTTCTGCTGGGATCTTCATCCCGTGGTAACTAGGATTTACACAAGCTCCAGTCTGGATCCAGAACACCTGAGAAGAGATGATGCTGACCCTCAGAGGACCCCAGATGATGCCAACCCTGAATCAACAAACAGAACTAACAAATATTGCTACAAGTGTGACTGCATCATATAATAATTATTAATTATTAATAAAATTAATAATGTTCATCGTCTGGCTGACTACGTCTTGTATGAATTTTTCTACAAATCCTGTCATACGTGCACAAACTGACAGTCACCACTTATAAGTTATTACTAAATATTGTAGAAACATAATTTTCTGTAAAGTTGCTTTGTAACAATTTGTATTGTAAAAAGCGCTATACAAGTAAACTTGAATTGAATTGAATTGAATTGAAATAGAAAGCAGCTGATTTAAAATAGTAAGAATATTTAAAATGCTACTGTTTTTGCTGTACTTTGGATAAAATAAAGGCAGGCTTGGTGAGCAGAAGAGATTCTCAAAAAACATTAAAAATCTTACTGCTGAAAAACATTTGACTGGTAAGAGTATTTTAAATAAAATATTTATTTACGGAGTTTAATAATAGCCGTTACTAACATTTAGTGTTTACAAAACTGAGCAAGATAAAATAAAGCAAGTCAATACAATTAATTAACACACTAAAGTACAGTGTAAACAAGGCCAATACTTCTGATGTTTTATTTAACAAATGGAAATCAATTAAATAATTTAAAATTGTAGATTAAACAACAACAGCTACAATAATATTAATAATAATACAATTTGTGGAAGACACAGAAAAAAAAACAAGCCTTCAACCCGTTTAAGAAGATCCTTGCTCCTATGTTGCGTTGCCAAGAGATGTTCAAGAGAGGCAGTTCTCAACAGATCTGTCCATCTATGGTCCAACACGAAGACCAGCCGTTCTGAGGGGTCCAGTGTGAGCTGAACGAGGGACGCAGTTATGGCAGATGGTGTGGTGTTCTACAGAAGATTAACAGCATTACTTTATTAAAATATTTGTCTTGGTGTGGTGTGCACATATGAGACAGACAGTTTACACACATAAGTGCCTGTATGAATTATTTATTTACCTGCATCCGGAAGAAACCCTTCCCTTCAGTGTCTGGTGTGATGTTATGGTGGAGTGAGACGGGTGGATGGGTCTTGACACAGCATGCATCATCTTAACATTCCTGAAATATAGATTCAAATTAAATATATCAAATGTATTTTATAATTCATTATATATATATATATATATATATATATATATATATATATATATATATATATATGTATGTGTGTGTGTGTGTGTCCTTATTTTTACAAATGTTTTTTTATTTTTTTATATTTGAATATATTTTCTAATCATTGTAATTTATTCCTGTTATGAAAAGCTGAATTTTCTGAATTATTACTCCAGTCTTCAGCATCACGTCAACCTTCCGAAAATAATGTGCTTTCATCATTGTAGTGACAATGATAATATCAACATTGATTACAATAAGAAATGTTTTGTAAGCAAAAAATCATATAAATAATGATTTCTGGATCATATGACACACTGAAGAGTATAAATGATGCTGAAGAATTCAGCTTTGCATCACAGGAATAAAGTTAACTTAACATAGGAAATAGTTATTTTAAGTTGTACCACACAGAAAATGTTGACAATTTTTTATATATATAAACATATATGTATATGTATATATATATATATATATATATATATATATATATATATATATATATAGGAAATAGTTATTTTGAAATTGTACCACACAGTACATGTTGACAATTATATATATATATATATATATATATATATATATATTTATATATTTGCACTAAAGTCTTGAAAATCACATAACATTCAAAACAGTTGCTATAAATAATCACATAAGTATGATTATATGATAATATAATAAGTAATTAATTGTAAGGTTTTTTTTTTTTTGGTTTAGTTTTTTTAAAAGAAACACAGAATTCACTTTACCTGCTTGTTGGGAGTTTGGCAGCGTATGTTGTTCAAACAAAACAATTTCGTGAAGAAATCTCCGATCGTAAAACGCGTCTCCTCTCCTTCAGAGCGAATGATTGACAGATGAGTATCTGCTGTTTGAATTCCCTGCCACGGAAGAAGCGAAACAGCGCCAGGAAATCTACGTGTGGCCACAAATATATTGCATCCGTAGTGTTAAGCACTACCATAGAGAATGAATGGGAAAAGTTAAGAGAAGTTAAGCTTAACTATTTTCGGCTCCCGCGCGGAAGACCGGGGTTCGATTCCCCGACGGGGAGAGCTAGCTCTTTTCGGCTTCCGAACGATCCATCCAAAAGTTTTGGGAGGAGCCACAGGTCACAGAAGGAGTTCTGCTTCAACATCAGCCCGAGCCAAAGGACATGCGTTGGCCGGGAATCGAACCCGGGTCAACTGCTTGGAAGGCAGCTATGCTCACCACTATACCACCGACACAGTCAGCAGTCAGCCACTTGCGCCGTCGTTAAGAAGGCTCGAAGTGCACGAGTCGCCGATAGGGCTAGAGGAGCTGATGAGATCTTTGTTTGGACCCGTCACTAAAGAGAGCCTTCCAGAGTTTGCATCCCGTCACGTACAAGAAAGTGCTGACTTCCCATGCCAGCTAAACAAACACTAAGTGCTGACAGCGCAAACGCAGAGAGTGCAAATACAGACGATGACCAGTGGCACGCCCTCCTGCAGCGTGTTGACGGACGGCCAAATTGATTCTGCTATTGCATTTTGATGTAGCTCTGTCCTCGGTCCACCAATAACCACAAGCCCAATCAAGGCAATCTCTTTCTCATGCCTCCGTCTGAAAAGTTGGAGAAAATCTTATATGAATAAAAGAGTCTTTTAAAGAAATCCCTTATTCCGAGGTCACCGTAGCCACCAGATCCATTCTGTATCCAGATCAGTGGGCCGCTTCAGTCACCCGGATCCAGTCAGTATCCAGACAAGATGGTGGATCAACACCTAGAAAGGACCTCTATGGCCCTGAAACACAGCGGAGACCGGAACAACTAGATGAGCCCCAGATAGAGATCCCCTGTAAAGACCCTGTCTTAGACGACCACCAGGACAAGACCACAGGAAACAGATGATTCTTCTGCACAGTCTGACTTTTCTGCAGCCTGGAGCTGATTTGCTGGTTTCTTCTGACCAGAGGAGAACTGTCTCCCCGACTGAGCCTGGTTTCTCACCGGGTTTTTTCTCCATTTTTTCACCGATCGAGTTTTGGTTCCTTGCCTCTGTCGCCTCTGGCAGGCATAGCTGGGGACACTTCATGTACAGCGATATCGTTGACTTGATTGCAAATTATTGCACAGATACTATTTAAACTGAACTTAGCTGAATGATGACATCATCGATTTCAATAACGAAATGCCTTTAACTGTCATTTTGCTTTATTGATGCACTGTGTTCCTAATTAATGTTGTTCAGTTGCATTGACACAATCCTTTTTGTTTAAAGCGCAATTAAAAAAAAAAAAAAAAAGAGTCCAAACAATGACCCCTGCAACGGGTAGTGTTCCAAATGTTATGCGACTTTAGCTAATTATGGGTCCATCCAGAATTTGGCGGTGCTAGGGCTGTGTCAGCGTCAGAAAAAGCCATGCATTGTTCAGTTATGTCGGTGCAGTAGCGTTGGTTGGGGGAGAAACAGCAACATGCGCAGCTCCACGTTAGTATAGTGGACAGTATCTCCGCCTGTCACGCCGAAGACCGGGGTTTGATTCCCCGACGGGGAGAGCTAGTTCTTTTTGGCTTCCGAACGATCCATCCAAAAGTTTTGGGAGGAGCCACAGGTCACAGAAGGAGTTCCGCTTCGACATCAGCCCGAGCCAAAGGACATGCGTTGGCCGGGAATCGAAACCGGGTCAACAGCTTGGAAGGCAGCTATGCTCACCACTATACCACCAACGCAGTCAGCAGTCAGCCACTTGCGCCGTCGTTAAGAAGGCTCGAAGTGCACGAGTCGCCGATAGGGCAAGAGGAGCTGATGAGATCTTTGTTTGGACCCGTCACTAAAGAGAGCCTTCCAGAGTTTGCATCCCGTCACGTACAAGAAAGTGCTGCCTTCCCATGCCAGCTAAATAAACACTAAGTGCTGACAGCGCAAACGCAGAGAGTGCAAATACAGACGATGACCAGTGGCACGCCTTCCTGCAGCGTGTTGGCGGACGGCCAAATTGATTCTGCTATTGCATTTTGATGTAGCTCTGTCCTCGGTCCACCGATAACCACAAGCCCAATCAAGGCAATCTCTTTCTAATGCCTCCATCTGAAAAGTTGGAGAAAATCTTATATGAATAAAAGAGTCTTTTAAAGAAATCCCTTATTCCGAGGTCACCGTAGCCACCAGATCCATTCTGTATCCAGATCAGTGGGCCACTTCAGTCACCCGGATCCAGTCGGTATCCAGACAAGATGGTGGATCAACACCTAGAAAGGACCTCTATGGCCCTGAAACACAGCGGAGACCGGGACAACTAGATGAGCCCCAGATACAGATCCCCTGTAAAGACCTTGTCTTAGACGACCACCAGGACAAGACCACAGGAAACAGATGATTCTTCTGCACAGTCTGACTTTTCTGCAGCCTGGAGCTGATTTGCTGGTTTCTTCTGACCAGAGGAGAACTGTCTCCCCGACTGAGCCTGGTTTTCACCGGGTTTTTTCTCCATTTTTTCACTGATCGAGTTTTGGTTCCTTGCCTCTGTCGCCTCTGGCAGGCATAGCTGGGGACACTTCATGTACAGCGATATCGTTTACTTGATTGCAAATTATTGCACAGATACTATTTAAACTGAACTCAGCTGAATGATGACATCATCGATTTCAATGACGAAATGCCTTTAACTGTCATTTTGCTTTATTGACGCACTGTGTTCCTAATTAATGTTGTTCAGTGGCATTGACACAATCCTTTTTTGTTTAAAGCGCAATTAAAAAAAGTCCAAACAATGACCCCTGCAACGGGTAGTGTTCCAAATGTTATGCGACTTTAGCTAATGATGGGTCCATCCGGAATTTGGACGGTGCTTGGGCTGTGTCAGCGTCAGAAAAAGCCATGCATTGTCCAGTTATGTCGGTGCAATAGCGTCGGTTTGGGGAGAAACAGCAAAATGCACAGCTCCTCGTTAGTATACTGGACAGTATCTCCGCCTGTCACGCGAAGGCCAGTCGCGGATAGGTGTAGAGCGCTGACTAGCCAATAGGAACGAAGGCAATTCCAGGGAGGCGGGACGAAAAAAATACACAGAATTAGAGGTTCGAATCCCGTCTCGGCCACAAATACCATTAAATTAGTTTGTATTCGTTTTTTCATCTAGATACACTGTAGGTACGATTAACATATAATAAACGAACTTTGTGAACAAAGATAAAATAAATATTGTAATAATTGTTGTTTTGTAGGATGTAAAAAATGTGCAACGATCTTAAGAAACAAATTTATTTTTAATATAGAAAATTGTGAATTATTAAAAAGAATATTTTGATAATGTTTCAGGCCTTTATTTTTAAAGAGACATCTATTTATATTTGTATAACTGTGTACAGAAAACCCATATATATGTAATATAACTAACACTCACAAAAAAGTAAGTTTTCCATTTTATTTATAGTAAAGTAATTACTTATATACTTATTATAAAAATGATAAGAAAAACTAACCAAAATATATAATGATTAAATAAATATATCTTAATAAATTTTAATAAATATTTACATTATAATAGGGAATAGGTATTTTTAATATAGAACAATTAGTATAATTAAAAAAGAACATTTGGTAATGTTTCAGGCCTTTATTTTTAAAGAGAAATTCATTTTATATTTGTATAACTATGTACAGAAAACCCATATATATATATATATATATATATATATATATATATATATATATATATATATGAAATATAACCAATAACAGCAAAAAAGTAAGTTTCTAATTTTTATCTATAGGTCAGTAATACATATATTATATAAAACTGAAAAATTTAATTATTAAAGTACAGTACTTACTAAAATATTTAATAGTTAAATAAATAAACATTAAATAATTATATATTAAACAACAACAATAATAAAAAGAGAGAACACAGGAAAACAATTAAATTGTGTTTTAAATTAAATAATTATGAACAATTATGTATATTTAATAGTAACAGTGATTAACATTTAGTGTTTTCAAATCTGAGCAAGATAATAACAACGCAAGTCTATAAAATTTACTTATAAAAAAAACACTAACAATGCAAATAAGGCCAATGTTTCAGGTATTTTAAAGATCACAAATGGGAATAAATAATTTAAAATTACAGATTAAACAACAGTAATAATAATAAAATCTACAGTTGTGGATAACACGGGGGAGAAAATACAAGAAACACATATTTTAAATTAAAAAAGAGTTTAATAGCAACAGTTATTAACATATAGTGTTTATGAGGCAAGATAAAATAATGCAAGTCAATAAAATAAAAATAAAAACACTAAAATACAAGGCAATACATTAAAATATATTACTTTTGGTATTTTAATGAACAGAAATAGAAAACAGAAATAAATTAAATAATTTACAATTATAGATTAAATAACAATAACAACAATAATGATAATATAATCTAAAGTTGTGGATAACGGGGGGGAAAAAACAAGAAATGAAATAATTATGTAGACAGTTTAGTTATAACAGTTATTAACAATGCAAGTCAACAATATAAAAACCCCACTAAAATACAATGCAATAGAATAAAATAATCATTTCGGTATTTTATTGAACAAAAGGAAATAAATGAAATAATTAAAAAAACAAACAAATTTTAATAAATTTTTTTTACAAGTGCAACAAAATATATATACATATAAACACAACCTTGTGCAAGAAATGTCTTTGTCAAATGACATGCCCAGATCTCAAATACTGTTTTGTAGCACAGTGAAGTCATTTTTTCTTTTCCTTTATCCACCTCTGCTTCTCAGTCTCATAGAATGGAGACTGCTGAAAGTCTCTCCATGACATTTCTGCACTCATTCCCTGAGCCTGGTAAAGAGAAAACACTTTAGCAGGACAGTAAATGTATTTGCCTGCCACTCCAGGTAAACCAGTGTGAATATGAGGACTGTTGGGTCCTTGTTTCAGTGGCAGGTGGCAGAATCTGCACAGACGACCAGTAGGATGCTCTACTGCTGACTTCCGCTTGCTTCTCTCATCAGTGACCCTCTTCCTTTCTGCCCCTCTCTGCTTAGAGGCCTCCAGTTCCCACTGAAAAAAAGGAGTCTCTGCAAAGTCTTCAAAAGGCATTCTGGGGTTGGTCAGGCCCTCTGCTGAATATGTGTCAAATACTTTCTTGGAGCAGTAGAAGTATTTAACATCACTACCTTGATAGAAGAAATGTATTGAGGAGCCATCACCCATGTATCGAGACTTAGGCTGGCCACAGGCTAAACAGGATCTGGTTTGCTTTTTTTGCAGCGCCTGCAATTGTTGTTGCTGCTGAACTGCCTGCTGCTTCTCTATGATGTCCTTCACCATCTTCTCGAATGCTGTCTGGTCCAGAGGGACAGCCTCAGGAACAGCCTTTGCAGGTGGATTGACTGGGGCAGGTGGCAGTACTGTCACTGGGACTCTGATTGTTTCACTGCCTGAGTGAAGACGCTGCCATAAATGCTGTGTCTCCAAGAGCTTTTCTGGGCTGGTGTTGAGAGAAGCATTAGTGTTCTTTTTTTTAGCAAGGTGTTTTATGTACCTGCTTATGTGCTGCTTTGTGGTGGAATGCAGAAGGCTGTTGGGGTCAGTACAGGCACTCTGTACCATAGCAGCATATTCAGCATCCACCTTTGTAAGGAGATCCTTGCTCCCATGATGCTTGGCCAGCAAACCATCAATTGCATTTCTCATTGGATCCGTCCATCTGTTATGGTCCAACACAAAAACTCGGCCACCGGTCTTAATAGGTCCAGTGCGAGCAGCAGAGGGAGAAGCAGCTACAGGCAGTGGTGATGTGCTTGGGAGTTCTAAAAGAGATTCACAAAATTACTAATTTAAGTATTTGTTTTTTGTGTCCATAGATGAGGCAGACAGATTACACACATTGACGCCTGTATGTATTATATAGTTACCTCCAAATAAAAGACACTCCTCAGATGTTTGTTCCTTCACTGTCACAGCACTTGGTGTAGGAAACTGGTGAAAAATGACAGGCTGTGAGGTAGCCTCTGGTTCTGCAGCAAGAGGGGTCTCGGCAGAAGAGGTATCCTTTAAGCATTCCTAAAAAAATGAGTGCAATATGCAAGTGAGAATTATAAATGTATTATTGTTATAAAAAAAAAACTGTTATCAATTTTTTTAAAGGCTTACCTGAGATGGGAATGGAAACGGAACGCCAGATGAAGACTCCTCTTGCATCTCCACATCTCCTAGGTCTGTCTTCCTGCTTTTGTGCTTGTCAAAGTCAAGAGGCACAGGTCGACAACCTGGCTCCACGTATTGCAGGCCAAACCTCTCTCCTGTGTCCCTGCTGGAGATGTGCAAGGCTGGATATTTGGGTTGCCCTGTCACTCTTATAGATGCCCTGTTTAACTCCATCATCAAAACAGGGTCAAACACTCCAGGTAAGACAACCCCAGGCTGCTTCAGGTCCACCAGCCGCTGATAATTCCAGCGTGCCACACCAGTCATACCCTGTGCTTGGAACAACTCAGGAGAGACACGATTGCCTGTTACCCACTGAGCCTGGTGGAAATGAAACCCCTCCTGCTGTGAAGTGCCTCTCACAGGGATCCAAATCGGCACAGCAGCTCCATCACCCTTGACATGATTCAGCTGTAGGGTTCCACCATATCTGTAGAGGATTCCTTCCTCCACCTCAGGATCACTCAGGCAGCCTCTAAGGATGTGGATACGCTGAATCCACCATAATTTTAACATTGAGGGTTTGAAAAGGAAGATGTTGTTGGGATCCTTTGCCAGATAGAAATGGTGTAACACTTCTTCCACCCTTTGAACCAGCTCTCTGGGATGTGGCACTTTTGTCCTGCAGTGCTCTCTGATGTGCAGCTTGGTGGGATTAGCAGGCTCGATACCACAGAATCTGTATGCGTTCTTCAGTTTCTCCAGGTCACTCTGATCAACTACAGAGAAGGCAGAAGAGAGGAACTGGCAGAAGGAGCCATACAGAGGATGGTGCTCCGAAACACACTCCCTGGTGAACCGCCGCATACAGTGAAACAAGTCCAGTTTAACAACCATGTCCTCGTTGAACTTCCTGCAAGCGGCATGTAAATTCTTGAGGTTTCCTGATGTAACCTCTGCCACAATAGCTTCTGTGGTCCTCCAGGCTTCCCACTGCTGGTGCTCATAAGGTCCTGGGTCCATCACTCTGAAAGCGGCACAGCAGTCCCTAAGTACATAAAGGAGAAAGAAAAATACATTTTAATGTATTCATAACCTTTGCTTACACCACTTGATGTAATGTTTGGTTAGATGTGATGATTTATACCTGTCCACCCACTGGTACTTGGCCTTGGGAATACCAGCAGCACTGTAGCGATTGGATAGCCCACAGTACATTGACTCCAATGACTGCTCACTTTCACTCTGCAGCATCACCCAGGACAGAATCATCCAGTTCTCGTTCATCACAGCATAGGATGACATTGTGCCAGATAAGAGGGTCACTTTTCTAGCAACTTTGCGTGTGTGATCTGACCTGAACACCTGTCCAAAAGTGCCTTGTAGGAGCTGAGTGAGAGCTGCTTCCTGCCGCTGATATTCATGAAGGAGGCACTCTATTAAATAGTGTGCAGAGACAGACACCCCATCCCACCCATCAGTGTCTCCGTAATCCCCAAACGGTGCAGGTGTGTCATCCTTCCTCAGTGCCCCAGTGATGGTTTTCTGACCATACATCCCTGCTTCAGCATCCCTGACATTCTGCACACTGAGAAGGTAAGCCAGATGTGCTCTTTCAAATTTAAGGTGAAGCACCTCAGACAGCTGGTTGGCCATGTCATTAGGGGATTTTCCAGAGCGCCTCAGTTCATCCATCACTGTTTTACAGATTGCCTTCTTATGGGTGAGGAAGGCTGGCAAGACGTTTCTGAATCGCTGTGGTAGAATGTCCAGCCACTGAGGTTTATCAGCAAACCAGTATCTTTTGCATGCCTTACAACACAGACGTGAAGCAAGGATGTAAAATTGCCCAGTAGTACCAAGGATCACTCTGGGTTTTCCCACACCAGAGGACACAACATTTGGATTTTGACATCTGTAAAGACAAGGCAGGATGTAATTGTTCCTAAGCCTTTCCATTATACTGTGCTCAGGTTTCCAAATGAAAAAGGGATGGAGTTGGAAGTATTTGGGTGATGGAAGGCCAGTGTTTGTCTCTATAAGCTCAGGCTGAGGTGGATAGCGCCACAAGGAGACCATATTCATGAGGTGTCTTACTGGGTGTGATCCTGGCCAGAGCCCCATGGATTCCATCTCTGTCTTCATCCAAATTCTTTGATGAAGAGAGCAGTTCCAGCGGCTGATATCTTGCAAGTAGCTAGGAACAGGTGCTTCTTTCTGTACAGAAGGCATTGATGCAGGAGCTGTAGGTGCTGATTGTGCAGCAGGAGGTGGTACAGGCCCATCAGTCTGTGAAGAAGGCATACTGGGACTGGGAGAACTAGAGACTGCATGTGATGTCGACAGAACTGGATGGAACACACAAAAAAAAAAAAAAAAAAAAAAAAAAAAAAACTATATATATATATATATATATATATATATATGTGTGTGTGTGTGTATTAACAATGATTGCACATGATGTGTATTTAACTGTCTTTACCTTTTTTGTAGCTGAGAACAGGGGTTTCAGTCAGTGCAGATGGCATTGGTGCCGGTGTTGATTGTGTTGCTGCAGGTGGTACAGAGCCTTCACCCCGTGAAGAAGGCCTACACACAGGAACTGATGTTGATGGAGGCTGTGGCAGACCTGCATGGAACAGCACAAGGAGGAAATAAAAAATATATTAAAACACTGAATGTACATGATGTGTATTTAATTGTCTTGACTACATTAAATGACTCATTTAATGTAATGCATGAATCATTGTTTATTCTATTATTCTATTTATTCTAGGAATGCAAATTCTAATAATGTTCAAAAGTCTGTAAGTAAACATTCCACTTATAACAACAAATGACACTTTAAATACCATGCATACAATTCATGAAGTGCACTCACCCTCACCACTGGTATGTTCAACCCTTAATTATAGTTAGAACAAAAAAACATGTTTTTTAGAACAGGCAAGAACACTGCCAAAGCAACAAATAAGATAATTAAATTCAGAAATAGAGGATAAGTCTGTATGTAACAGAATAAGCCTCTGAATCTGATTTGGAAAGTAACCTGCTGTAGACAAGTGTGTGGATTCCGTGGCTGCAGATGATCCTGAAAATTAAGCATAATTTGAACATTTTTGCTCCAGTATGTGCAATTGCATGTGTCAAAAACATGCTGAACTTGAAATGGCTCTGTATAACACACATGACGTGACTCTTGATTCACTTACTCAGCTTTGTGAGATACTTTGTTGGAGACAGACTCAGCATTATCCTCTCCAGTTCTTCATCCTCCTCCATCACTATAAAACAAAATCAATGGATCAGTAGGCTTTAAGTAACAATATAAGCAAATTTGCATGAATTTTATTAACTTACCAGGCTGATCAGAAGCAGTACTAGAAGGAACAAGTGGTCTTGCAGTGGAAGCTGATGGTGAGGGCAACGGAGGAGTGTTTATTGTCAGCTGTTGTTGCTGCTGTTTTAAAAGATACTGCTGCAAGTTGTACATTTTGCTGCCTGGAACACACTTCTGCTTCATTATAAAGAAAGCATATCCATCTGCCCTGGTATCCGAAATTTGTCTCCAAGTGTTTTGAGCTCTTGTTCCAAATCCAACAGTATTGTCTTCCTCTATCAAAACTGGCAATGGATCTGGCCTTTGAGACAGATACCGTTTAAGATCATCAATTTCCTTAAAGCTTCTTGAGTATTCAATAAAGGAAATTAGACTATCTTTGCAAGGACCCTCTGGGTTGAACTGCCCAGCCTGTTCTTCTTCCTCAACCTTATTGGACAGGTACAAAGCATAGCCGACATCATTCTCTAGTAACCACCTGAAAGACTGGCCCTTGTATTTGCCAAACTGTAGAATGTATTCTCCCAACACCTCTTGCTTGTCAGAGACATCCCCTCCTCTCTGTAAGACAACAGAACGGGCATTCATCCTGACCAGATCTTCTCTTTGAGGTGTTGACTTGTTCTGCAGTGAAGGGTTGTCTTTAATTTTTTTTGCCTCTTCTGATGGGTCCCGGCGTAAATGGCCTGATGGGCCTTTCCTGAAAGACACCTTGTATCTCCCGGGGAAAAAAACTGTTTTCTTCATGTTGCAGTTCTGAGATCATGGCCACATAAAAATACTTAATATAGTGAAATAAGACAGTTATCAGCAGCAGTTATATATATATATATATATATATATATATATATATATTATTATATATAAGTTATTTTAACTTGCCATAATATTTCATAATATTACAGTTTTTTAGCTTAATAAATGCAGCCTTAGAGCATAAGAGACTTATAAATTTGTGTTATTTAATATTTATTTAATCCACTCAATATATGAGTACGTATATAAAATATTTATTATGAAAATGTATACATGTATATATTAAAACAAGTTTAACTAATTAAAAATGTTGTTTTATATACACACAGTTTAAATTATACCATTAAATTGCACAAGTACAATGTAATATATATAATAATATAGAATATATATGTAATAAATGTAATATGTGTGTAATACATATTAATTACATTATGAGTATCATATTGCATTGTTAACATTTTCAAAAAAACATTTTTAAGTACTTAGAGATCAATTATGAAACCTTCACTCTTACAAAGAAACTATAACAATTATATAAAATAACTGCTGTATGTTCAACTATGAGTTTGGTTTAATATTTCCTAACATCACAAACCATTCAACACAATTAACAATACCATTACATGAGAATATACATGTCATTTATATGATAATGTATTTACAATACAGAAAGTTAATATTGCTAAAGTAACGTAGCATTTAACTTAACTTACCTTCTCGCTTAACATTAATTGCGTTGATCTCGAACTCTTACGTAAAAACAGCGGTCACCTGAGGTAAAACTTTTGCGACGGTAGTTTAGACAGTAAATGCTTGCCAGCAAACTTGTTTTGTTTTGTACAACAATTCGGTAAACAGATATCTCTCCGATCGTGAAACTGGTCTCCTCCCCTCCTCCACTCACTACGAATGATTGACAGATGACACCAGGCTTCTTAAATTCCCCGCCACGGAAGAGGCAAAACAGCGCCAGGAAATCTACGGCCGGGAATCGAACCCGGGTCAACTGCTTGGAAGGCAGCTATGCTCACCACTATACCACCAACGCAGTCAGCCACTTGCGCCGTCGTTAAGAAGGCTCAAAGTGCACGAGTCGCCGATAGGGCTAGAGGAGCTGATGAGATCTTTGTTTGGACCCATCACTAAAGAGAGCCTTCCAGAGTTTGCATCCCGTCACGTACAAGAAAGTGCTGCCTTCCCATGCCAGCTAAATAAACACTAAGTGCTGACAGCGCAAACGCAGAGAGTGCAAATACAGAGGATGACCAGTGGCACGCCCTCCTGCAGCGTGTTGGCGGACGGCCAAATTGATTCTGCTATTGCATTTTGATGTAGCTCTGTCCTCGGTCCACCAATAACCACAAGCCCAATCAAGGCAATCTCTTTCTCATGCCTCCATCTGAAAAGTTGGAGAAAATCTTATATGAATAAAAGAGTCTTTTAAAGAAATCCCTTATTCCGAGGTCACCGTAGCCACCAGATCCAGTCTGTATCCAGATCAGTGGGCCGCTTCAGTCACCCGAATCCAGTCAGTATCCAGACAAGATGGTTAATCAACACCTAGAAAGGACCTCTCTGGCCCTGAAACACCTCTAGCCCTATCGGACAACTAGATGAGCCCCAGATACAGATCCCCTGTAAAGACCTTGTCTCAGACGACCACCAGGACAAGACCACAGGAAACAGATGATTCTTCTGCACAGTCTGACTTTTCTGCAGCCTGGAGCTGATTTGCTGGTTTCTTCTGACCAGAGGAGAACTGTCTCCCCAACTGAGCCTGGTTTCTCACCGAGTTTTTTCTCCATTTTTTCACCGATCGAGTTTTGGTTCCTTGCCTCTGTCGCCTCTGGCAGGCATAGCTGGGGACACTTCATGTACAGCGATATCGTTGACTTGATTGCAAATTATTGCACAGATAATATTTAAACTGAACTTAGCTGAATGATGACATCACCGATTTCAATGACGAAATGCATTTAACTGTCATTTTGCTTTTTATGACGCACTGTGTTCCTAATTAATGTTGTTCAGTTGCATTGACACAATCCTTTTTGTTTAAAGCGCAATTAAAAAAAAAAAAAAAAGAGTCCAAACAATGACCCCTGCAACGGGTAGTGTTCCAAATGTTATGCGACTTTAGCTAATGATGGGTCCATCCGGAATTTGACGGTGCTAGGGCTGTGTCAGCGTCAGAAAAAGCCATGCATTGTTCAGTTATGTCAGTGCAGTAGCGTCAGTTGGGGGAGAAACGGCAGCATGCGCAGCTCCTCGTTAGTATAGTGGACAGTATCTCCGCCTGTCACGCGGAAGACCGGGGTTCGATTCCCCGACGGGGAGAGCTAGCTCTTTTCGGCTTCTGAACGATCCATAAAAAAGTTTTGGGAGGAGCCACAGGTCACAGAAGGAGTTCTGCTTCGACATCAGCCCGAGTCAAAGGACATGCGTTGGCCGGGAATCGAACCCGGGTCAGCTGCTTGGAAGGCAGCTATGCTCACCACTATACCACCAACGCAGTCAGCCACTTGCGCCGTCGTTAAGAAGGCTCGAAGTGCACGAGTCGCCGATAGGGCTAGAGGAGCTGATGAGATCTTTGTTTGGACCCGTCACTAAAGAGAGCCTTCCAGAGTTTGCATCCCGTCATGTACAAGAAAGTGCTGCCTTCCCATGCCAGCTAAATAAACACTAAGTGCTGACAGCGCAAACGCAGAGAGTGCAAATACAGACGATGAACAGTGGCACGCCCTCCTGCAGCGTGTTTGCGGACTGCCAAATTGATTCTGCTATTGCATTTTGATGTAGCTCTGTCCTCGGTCCACCAATAACCACAAGCCCAATCAAGGCAATCTCTTTCTCATGCCTCCATCTGAAAAGTTGGAGAAAATATTATATGAATAAAAGAGTCTTTTAAAGAAATCCCTTATTCCGAGGTCACCGTAGCCACCAGATCCATTCTGTATCCAGATCAGTGGGCCACTTCAGTCACCCGGATCCAGTCAGTATCCAGACAAGATGGTGGATCAACACCTAGAAAGGACTTCTATGGCCCTGAAACACAGCGGAGACCGGGACAACTAGATGAGCCCCAGATACAGATCCCCTGTAAAGACCTTGTCTTAGACGACCACCAGGACAAGACCACAGGAAACAGATGATTCTTCTGCACAGTCTGACTTTTCTGCAGCCTGGAGCTGATTTGCTGGTTTCTTCTGACCAGAGGAGAACTGTCTCCCCGACTGAGCCTGGTTTCTCACCGGGTTTTTTCTCCATTTTTTCACCGATCGAGTTTTGGTTCCTTGCCTCTGTCGCCTCTGGCAGGCATAGCTGGGGACACTTCATGTACAGCGATATCGTTGACTTGATTGCAAATTATTGCACAGATACTATTTAAACTGAACTTAGCTGAATGATGACATCATCGATTTCAATGACGAAATGCCTTTAACTGTCATTTTGCTTTATTGACGCACTGTGTTCCTAATTAATGTTGTTCAGTTGTATTGACACAATCCTTTTTGTTTAAAGCGCAATTAAAAAAAAGTCCAAACAATGACCCCTGCAACGGGTAGTGTTCCAAATGTTATGCGACTTTAGCTAATGATGGGTCCATCCGGAATTTGACGGTGCTAGGGCTGTGTCAGCGTCAGAAAAAGCCATGCATTGTTCAGTTATGTCGGTGCAGTAGCGTCGGTTTGGGGAGAAACAGCAAAATGCACAGCTCCTCGTTGGTAAAGTGGACAGTATCTCCGCCTGTCACGCAGAAGACCGGGGTTCGATTCCCCGAAGGGGAGAGCTAGCTCTTTTGGGCTTCCGAACGATCCATTCAAAAGTTTTGGGAGGAGCCACAGGTCACAGAAGGAGTTCTGCTTCGACATCAGCCCGAGTCAAAGGACATGCGTTGGCCGGGAATCAAACCCGGGTCAACTGCTTGGAAGGCAGCTATGCTCACCACTATACCATCAACACAGTCAGCAGTCAGCAGTCAGCAACTTGCGCCGTCGTTAAGAAGGCTCGAAGTGCACGAGTCGCCGATAGGGCTAGAGGAGCTGATGAGATCTTTGTTTGGACCCGTCACTAAAGAGAGCCTTCCAGAGTTTGCATCCCGTCACGTACAAGAAAGTGCTGCCTTCCCATGCCAGCTAAATAAACACTAAGTGCTGACAGCGCAAACGCAGAGAGTGCAAATACAGACGATGACCAGTGGCACGCCCTCATGCAGCGTGTTGGCGGACGGCCAAATTGATTCTGCTATTGCATTTTGATGTAGCTCTGTCCTCGGTCCACCGATAACCACAAGCCCAATCAAGGCAATCTCTTTCTCATGCCTACATCTGAAAAGTTGGAGAAAATCTTATATGAATAAAAGAGTCTTTTAAAGAAATCCCTTATTCCGAGGTCACCGTAGCCACCAGATCCATTCTGTATCCAGATCAGTGGGCCGCTTCAGTCACCCGGATCCAGTCAGTATCCAGACAAGATGGTGGATCAACACCTAGAAAGGACCTCTATGGCCCTGAAACACAGCGGAGACCGGGACAACTAGATGAGCCCCAGATACAGATCCCCTGTAAAGACCTTGTCTTAGACGACCACCAGGACAAGACCACAGGAAACAGATGATTCTTCTGCACAGTCTGACTTTTCTGCAGCCTGGAGCTGATTTGCTGGTTTCTTCTGACCAGAGGAGAACTGTCTCCCCGACTGAGCCTGGTTTCTCACCGGGTTTTTTCTCCATTTTTTCACCGATCGAGTTTTGGTTCCTTGCCTCTGTCGCCTCTGGCAGGCATAGCTGGGGACACTTCATGTACAGCGATATCGTTGACTTGATTGCAAATTATTGCACAGATACTATTTAAACTGAACTTAGCTGAATGATGACATCATCGATTTCAATGACGAAATGCCTTTAACTGTCATTTTGCTTTATTGACGCACTGTGTTCCTAATTAATGTTGTTCAGTTGCATTGACACAATCCTTTTTGTTTAAAGCGCAATTAAAAAAAAGTCCAAACAATGACCCCTGCAACGGGTAGTGTTCCAAATGTTATGCGACTTTAGCTAATGATGGGTCCATCCGGAATTTGACGGTGCTAGGGCTGTGTCAGCGTCAGAAAAAGCCATGCATTGTTCAGTTATGTCGGTGCAGTAGCGTCGGTTTGGGGAGAAACAGCAAAATGCACAGCTCCTCGTTAGTAAAGTGGACAGTATCTCCGCCTGTCACGCAGAAGACCGGGGTTCGATTCCCCGAAGGGGAGAGCTAGCTCTTTTGGGCTTCCGAACGATCCATTCAAAAGTTTTGGGAGGAGCCACAGGTCACAGAAGGAGTTCTGCTTCGACATCAGCCCGAGTCAAAGGACATGCGTTGGCCGGGAATAAAACCCGGGTCAACTGCTTGGAAGGCAGCTATGCTCACCACTATACCATCAACGCAGTCAGCAGTCAGCAGTCAGCAACTTGCGCCGTCGTTAAGAAGGCTCGAAGTGCACGAGTCGCCGATAGGGCTAGAGGAGCTGATGAGATCTTTGTTTGGACCCGTCACTAAAGAGAGCCTTCCAGAGTTTGCATCCCGTCACGTACAAGAAAGTGCTGCCTTCCCATGCCAGCTAAATAAACACTAAGTGCTGACAGCGCAAACGCAGAGAGTGCAAATACAGACGATGACCAGTGGCACGCCCTCATGCAGCGTGTTGGCGGACGGCCAAATTGATTCTGCTATTGCATTTTGATGTAGCTCTGTCCTCGGTCCACCGATAACCACAAGCCCAATCAAGGCAATCTCTTTCTCATGCCTCCATCTGAAAAGTTGGAGAAAATCTTATATGAATAAAAGAGTCTTTTAAAGAAATCCCTTATTCCGAGGTCACCGTAGCCACCAGATCCATTCTGTATCCAGATCAGTGGGCCGCTTCAGTCACCCGGATCCAGTCAGTATCCAGACAAGATGGTGGATCAACACCTAGAAAGGACCTCTATGGCCCTGAAACACAGCGGAGACCGGGACAACTAGATGAGCCCCAGATACAGATCCCCTGTAAAGACCTTGTCTTAGACGACCACCAGGACAAGACCACAGGAAACAGATGATTCTTCTGCACAGTCTGACTTTTCTGCAGCCTGGAGCTGATTTGCTGGTTTCTTCTGACCAGAGGAGAACTGTCTCCCCGACTGAGCCTGGTTTCTCACCGGGTTTTTTTTCCATTTTTTCACTGATCGAGTTTTGGTTCCTTGCCTCTGTCGCCTCTGGCAGGCATAGCTGGGGACACTTCATGTACAGCGATATCGTTGACTTGATTGCAAATTATTGCACAGATACTATTTAAACTGAACTTAGCTGAATGATGACATCATCGATTTCAATGACGAAATGCCTTTAACTGTAATTTTGCTTTATTGACACACTGTGTTCCTAATTAATGTTGTTCAGTGGCATTGACACAATCCTTTTTGTTTAAAGCGCAATTTAAAAAAAAAAAAAAGAGTCCAAACAATGACCCCTGCAATGGGTAGTGTTCCAAATGTAATGCGACTTTAGCTAATGATGGGTCCATCCGGAATTTGACGGTGCTAGGGCTGTGTCAGCGTCAGAAAAAGCCATGCATTGTTCAGTTATGTCGGTGCAGTAGCGTCGGTTGGGGGAGAAACAGCAACATGCGCAGCTCCTCGTTAGTATAGTGGACAGTATCTCCGCCTGTCACGCGGAAGACCGGGGTTTGATTCCCCGACGGGGAGAGCTAGCTCTTTTCGGCTTCCGAACGATCCATCCAAAAGTTTTGGGAGGAGCCACAGGTCACAGAAGGAGTTCTGCTTCGACATCAGCCCGAGCCAAAGGACATGCGTTGGCCGGGAATCGAACCCGGGTCAACTGCTTGGAAGGCAGCTATGCTCACCACTATACCACCAACGCAGTCAGCAGTCAACCACTTGCGCCGTCGTTAAGAAGGCTCGAAGTGCACGAGTCGCCGATAGGGCTAGAGGAGCTGATGAGATCTTTGTTTGGACCCATCACTAAAGAGAGCCTTCCAGAGTTTGCATCCCGTCACGTACAAGAAAGTGCTGCCTTTCCATGCCAGCTAAATAAACACTAAGTGCTGACAGCCCAAACGCAGAGAGTGCAAATACAGACGATGACCAGTGGCACGCCCTCCTGCAGCGTGTTGGCGGACGGCCAAATTTATTCTGCTATTGCATTTTGATGTAGCTCTGTCCTCGGTCCACCAATAACCACAAGCCCAATCAAGGCAATCTCTTTCTCATGCCTCCATCTGAAAAGTTGGAGAAAATCTTATATGAATAAAAGAGTCTTTTAAAGAAATCCCTTATTCCGAGGTCACCGTAGCCACCAGATCCAGTCTGTATCCAGATCAGTGGGCCGCTTCAGTCACCCGGATCCAGTCAGTATCCAGACAAGATGGTGGATCAACACCTAGAAAGGACCTCTATGGCCCTGAAACACAGCGGAGACCGGGACAACTAGATGAGCCCAAGATACAGATCCCCTGTAAAGACCTTGTCTTAGACAACCACCAGGAGAAGACCACAGGAAACAGATGATTCTTCTGCACAGTCTGACTTTTCTGCAACCTGGAGCTGATTTGCTGGTTTCTTCTGACCAGAGGAGAACTGTCTCCCCGACTGAGCCTGGTTTCTCACCGGGTTTTTTCTCCATTTTTTCACCGATCGAGTTTTGGTTCCTTGCCTCTGTCACCTCTGGCAGGCATAGCTGGGGACACTTCATGTACAGCGATATCGTTGACTTGATTGCAAATTATTGCACAGATACTATTTAAACTGAACTTAGCTGAATGATGACATCATCGATTTCAATGATGAAATGCCTTTAACTGTCATTTTGCTTTATTGACGCACTTTGTTCCTAATTAATGTTGTTCAGTTGCATTGACACAATCCTTTTTGTTTAGAGCGCAATTAAAAAAAGTCCAAACAATGACCCCTGCAACGGGTAGTGTTCCAAATGTTATGCGACTTTAGCTAATGATGGGTCCATCCGGAATTTGACGGTGCTAGGGCTGTGTCAGCATCAGAAAAAGCCATGCATTGTTCAGTTATGTCCGTGCAGTAGCATCGGTTGGGGGAGAAACAGCAACATGCGCAGCTCCTCGTTAGTATAGTGGACAGTATCTCCGCCTGTCACGCGGAAGACCGGGGTTCGATTCCCCGACGGGGAGAGCTAGCTCTTTTCGGCTTCCGAACGATCCATCCAAAAGTTTTGGGAGGAGCCACAGGTCACAGAAGGAGTTCTGGTTCGACATCAGCCCGAGCCAAAGGACATGCGTTGGCCGGGAATCGAACCCAGGTCAACTGCTTGGAAGGCAGCTATGCTCACCACTATACCACCAACGCAGTCACCAGTCAGCCACCTGCGCCGTCGTTAAGAAGGCTCGAAGTGCACGAGTCGCCGATAGGGCTAGAGGAGCTGATGAGATCTTTGTTTGGACCCGTCACTAAAGAGAGCCTTCCAGGGTTTGCATCCCGTCACGTACAAGAAAGTGCTGCCTTCCCATGCCAGCTAAATAAACACTAAGTGCTGACAGCGCAAACGCAGAGAGTGCAAATACAGACGATGACCAGTGGCACGCCCTCCTGCAGCGTGTTGGCGGACGGCCAAATTGATTCTGCTATTGCATTTTAATGTAGCTCTGTCCTCGGTCCACCAATAACCACAAGCCCAATCAAGGCAATCTCTTTCTCATGCCTCCATCTGAAAAGTTGGAGAAAATCTTATATGAATAAAAGAGCCTTTTAAAGAAATCCCTTATTCCGAGGTCACCGTAGCCACCAGATCCAGTCTGTATCCAGATCAGTGGGCCGCTTCAGTCACCCGGATCCAGTCAGTATCCAGACAAGATGGTGGATCAACACCTAGAAAGGACCTCTATGGCCCTGAAACACAGCGGAGACTGGGACAACTAGATGAGCCCAAGATACAGATCCCCTGTAAAGACCTTGTCTTAGACAACCACCAGGACAAGACCACAGGAAACAGATGATTCTTCTGCACAGTCTGACTTTTCTGCAGCCTGGAGCTGATTTGATGGTTTCTTCTGACCAGAGGAGAACTGTCTCCCCGACTGAGCCTGGTTTCTCACCGGGTTTTTTCTCCATTTTTTCACCGATCGAGTTTTGGTTCCTTGCCTCTGTCACCTCTGGCAGGCATAGCTGGGGACACTTCATGTACAGCGATATCGTTGACTTGATTGCAAATTATTGCACAGATACTATTTAAACTGAACTTAGCTGAATGATGACATCATCGATTTCAATGACGAAATGCCTTTAACTGTCATTTTGCTTTATTGACGCACTTTGTTCCTAATTAATGTTGTTCAGTTGCATTGACACAATCCTTGTTGTTTAAAGCGCAATAAAAAAAAAAAAAAGTCCAAACAATGACTCCTGCAACGGGAAGTGTTCCAAATGTTATGCGACTTTAGCTAATGATGGGTCCATCCAGAATTTGACGGTGCTAGGGCTGTGTCAGCGTCAGAAAAAGCCATGCATTGTTCAGTTATGTCGGTGCAGTAGCGTTGGTTGGGGGAGAAACAGCAACATGCGCAGCTCCTCGTTAGTATAGTGGACAGTATCTCCGCCTGTCACGCGGAGGCCAGTCGCGGATAGGTGTAGAGCGCTGACTAGCCAATAGCAACGAAGGAAATTCCAGGGAGGCGGGACGAAAAAAATACACAGAATTAGAGGTTCGAATCCCGTCTCGGCCACAAATACCATAAAATGAGTTTGTATTCGTTTTTTCATCTAGATACACTTTAAGTACGATTAACATATAATAGACGAACTTTGTGAACAAAGATAAAATAAAACTTATAATAATTGTTCTTTTGTATGGTGTACAAAATGTCCAACGATCTTAAGAAACATATACATTATAATAGGGAATAGTTATTTTTAATATAGAAAAATGTGAATAATTAAAAAGAACACTTTGATAATGTTTCAGGCCTTTATTTATAAAGATACATCTATTTATATGTGTATAACTGTACAGAAAACCCATATATATGAAATATAACTAAAACTTACAAAAAAGTAAGTTTTTCATTTTATTTATAGTAAAGTAATATACTTATAAAAATTAAAAGAAAAAATAACAAAAATATATAATAATTAAATAAATATACATAAAATAATCATAGGTTATTAAACAACAGCAACAGATATAATAAAAATAAAGATGTGGAGAACAGAAAAAAACAATACAAATATGTTTTATATTAAATAATTATGTATGTTTAATGGTAACAGTTATTAACATTCAGTGTTTACATATCTGAGCAAGTAAATAAAATGTAATATCAATTTAAAAGAAAATCAACAAAATGTATACATTTTTTAATCAATAAAACTTAACACACAGTTCAATACAGTTCAAACAAGGCCACATACTTATAGTATTTTAATTAACAAATTGAAATACATGAAAATATTTAAATGTATAGATTCAACAACAACAACAATAATAAAATCTAAAGTTGTGGAGAACACAGAAAAAAAATATTACACTACCACTTAAATGTTTTTGAACAGTAAGATTTGTAATTCTCACCAAGCCTGCCTTTATTTGGTCCAAAATACAGTAAAAGCAATAATATTGTTGAAATATTTTTACTAGTTAAAATAACTGCTTTCTATTTGAACATATAGTAAAATGTATTTTATTTCTGATGAGCAGCTGTATTTTCAGCATCATTTCTCCAGTCTTCAGTGTCACATGATCTTCAGAAATCAGAATAATATGATGATTTACTGCTCAAGAAAAAATATTATTATTATTAGTAATATCAATATTTTAAACCCCCCAGGGATTCTTTAAATAGAAAGATCCAAAGATCTGCATTTATTTGAAATAAAAAGCTTTCTTAACAATATAGATTGTACCATTCTTTTGGGGGGAAAGAAATGACAGAAATTAATGCCTTTTTTTTAGCAAGGATGATTTAAATTGATTAAAAGTGATGATAAAGATTAAAAATGTTGATGATGAAAATGTAATATATATATATATTTCAGATAAATGCTGTTCTTCTGAACTTTCTATTCATGTAAGAAACTGAAAAGATTGTACTTGGCTGTTTTCAACATAACATAACAACAACAGTAATAATAATAATAATACATTTTTCTTGAGCAGTAAATCATCATATTATTCTGATTTCTGAAGATCATGTGACACTGAAGACTGGATGAATGATGCTGAAAATACAGCTGTGCATCACAGAAATAAATTACAGTATATATTCAAATATATAGCCTTCCTGATGATGTTCGGGGTTCAGACACACTCTCTCTGTTTAAATCTAGATTATAAACGCATCTCTTTCGCCAAGCATTCGAATAATGTATCTTAAATTGTGAGTGTAGTTGTATCTGATCAAATGCGCATTCTTATTCTTTAGCTTGGGTTAAACTAATTAATTTTACTCTGTTGGAACAGCAGCTATGCTAATGATGTCTCTATGTGTCTCTGTTTCTGCTGGGATCTTCATCCCGTGGTATCTAGGATTTACACAAGCTCCAGTCTGGATCCAGAACACCTGAGAAGAGATGATGCTGACCCTCAGAGGACCCCAGATGATCCTAACCCTGAATCAACAAACAGAACTAACAACTATTGCTACATGTGTGACTGCATCATATAATAATTATTAATTATTAATAAAATTAATAATGTTCATCGTCTGGCTGACTACGTCTTGTATGAATTTTTCTACAAATCCTGTCATACGTGCACAAACGGACAGTCACCACTTATAAGCTACTACTAAATATTGTAGAAACATAATTTTCTGTAACAATTTGTATTGTAAAAAGCGCTATACAAATAAACTTGAATTGAATTGAATTGAAATAGAAAGCAGCTGATTTAAAATAGTAAGAATATTTAAAATGCTACAGTTTTTGCTGTACTTTGGATAAAATAAAGGCAGGCTTGGTGAGCAGAAGAAATTCTCAAAAAACATTAAAAATCTTACTGCTGAAAAACATTTGACTGGTAAGAGTATTTTAAATAAAATATTTATTTACGGAGTTTAATAATAGCCGTTACTAACATTTAGTGTTTACAAAACTGAGCAAGATAAAATAAAGCAAGTCAATACAATTAATTAACACACTAAAGTACAGTGTAAACAAGGCCAATACTTCTGATGTTTTATTTAACAAATGGAAATCAATTAAATAATTTAAAATTGTAGATTAAACAACAAGAGCTACAATAATATTAATAATAATACAATTTGTGGAAGACACAGAAAATAAAACAAGCCTTCGACCTGTTTAAGAAGATCCTTGCTCCTATGTTGCGTTGCCAAGAGATGTTCAAGAGAGGCAGTTCTCAACAGATCTGTCCATCTATGGTCCAACACGAAGACCAGCCGTTCTGAGGGGTCCAGTGTGAGCTGAACGAGGGACGCAGTTATGGCAGATGGTGTGGTGTTCTACAGAAGATTAACAGCATTACTTTATTAAAATATTTGTCTCGGTGTTGTGTGCACATATGAGACAGACAGTTTACACACATAAGTGCCTGTATGAATTATTTATTTACCTGCATCCGGAAGAAACCCTTCTGACCTTTGATCCTCCGCTCTCAAAGTGTCTGGTGTGATGTTATGGTGGAGTGAGACGGGTGGATGGGTCTTGACACAGCATGCATCATCTTAACATTCCTGAAATATAGATTCAAATTAAATATATCAAATGTATTTTATAATTCATAATATATATATATATATATTATATATATATATGTGTGTGTGTGTGTGTGTGTGTGTCTTTATTTTTACAATTTTTTTTTATATTTGAATATATTTTCTAATCATTGTAATTTATTCCTGTTATGAAAAGCTGAATGTTCTGAATTATTACTCCAGTCTTCAGCATCACGTCAACCTTCCGAAAATAATGTGCTTTCATCATTGTAGTGACAATGATAATATCAACATTGATTACAATAAGAAATGTTTTGTGAGCAAATAATCATATAAATAATGATTTCTGGATCATATGACACACTGAAGAGTATAAATGATGCTGAAGAATTCAGCTTTGCATCACAGGAATAAAGTTAATTTAACATAGGAAATAGTTATTTTAAGTTGTACCACACAGTAAATGTTGACAATTTATATATATATATATATATAAGGGTCATCAAGGGTGACGACGCCTGCCCACATGCGTTTCGTCAGCCCCCCCCCCCCCCCACTCCAAAAGGGAGGAGTAAAACTCACAAAAGTCCCCTCGGTCCACCAATAACCACAAGCCCAATCAAGACAATCTCTTTATCATGCCTCCATCTGAAAAGTTGGAGAAAATCTTATATGAATAAAAGAGTCTTTTAAAGAAATCCCTTATTCCGAGGTCACCGTAGCCACCAGATCCAGTCTGTATCCAGATCAGTGGGCCGCTTCAGTCACCCGGATCCAGTCAGTATCCAGACAAGATGGTTGATCAACACCTAGAAAGGACCTCTATGGCCCTGAAACACCTCTAGCCCTATCGGACAACTAGATGAGCCCCAGATACAGATCCCCTGTAAAGACCTTGTCTCAGACGACCACCAGGACAAGACCACAGGAAACAGATGATTCTTCTGCACAGTCTGACTTTTCTGCAGCCTGGAACTGATTTGCTGGTTTCTTCTGACCAGAGGAGAACTGTCTCCCCGACTGAGCCTGGTTTCTCACCGGTTTTTTCTCCATTTTTTCACCGATCGAGTTTTGGTTCCTTACCTCTGTCGCCTCTGGCAGGCATAGCTGGGGACACTTCATGTACAGCGGTATCGTTGACTTGATTGCAAATTATTGCACAGATACTATTTAAACTGAACTTAGCTGAATGATGACATCACCGATATCAATGACGAAATGCCTTTAACTGTCATTTTGCTTTATTGACGCACTGTGTTCCTAATTAATGTTGTTCAGTTGCATTGACACAATCCTTTTTGTTTAAAGCGCAATTTAAAATAAAAAAAAAAAAAAAAGAGTCCAAACAATGACCCCTGCAACGGGTAGTGTTCCAAATGTTATGCGACTTTAGCTAATGATGGGTCCATCCGGAATTTGACGGTGCTAGGGCTGTGTCAGCATCAGAAAAAGCCATGCATTGTTCAGTTATGTCGGTGCAGTAGCGTCGGTTGGGGGAGAAACGGCAGCATGCGCAGCTCCTTGTTAGTATAGTGGACAGTATCTCCGCCTGTCACGCGGAAGACCGGGGTTCGATTTTCCGACGGGGAGAGCTAGCTCTTTTCGGCTTCCAAACAATCCATCCAAAAGTTTTGGGAGGAGCCACAGGTCACAGAAGTTCTGCTTCGACATCAGCCCGAGCCAAAGGACATGCGTTGGCCGGGAATCGAACCCGGGTAAACTGCTTGGAAGGCAGCTATGCTCACCACTATACCACCAACGCAGTCAGCCACTTGCGCTGTCGCTAAGAAGGCTCGAAGTGCACGAGTCGCCGATAGGGCTAGAGGAGCTGATGAGATCTTTGTTTGGACCCGTCACTAAAGAGAGCCTTCCAGAATTTGCATCCCGTCACGTACAAGAAAGTGCTGCCTTCCCATGCCAGCTAAATAAACACTAAGTGCTGACAGCGCAAACGCAGAGAGTGCAAATACAGACGATGACCAGTGGCACGACCTCCTGCAGCGTGTTGGCGGACGGCCAAATTGATTCTGCTCTTGACATTTCGATGTAGCTCTGCTGTGAGCAGAGCACCCAAATATACAGGTCACTCGCAAAAGTTCCCCTCCACGGAAATCTTTAGTAAAAGGCGAAAGATTTATGCGACAATGAAGAGAAACTCGAGCTGTGTCTACGAACCCTCAGGCCTGTGCGCTGCCTCTGGTATACCACTACGCTCTCCAAGGGTCATCAAGGGTGACGACGCCTGCCCACATGCGTTTCGTCAGCCCCCCCCCTCCACTCCAAAAGGGAGGAGTAAAACTCACAAAAGTCCCCTCGGTCCACCAATAACCACAAGCCCAATCAAGACAATCTCTTTATCATGCCTCCATCTGAAAAGTTGGAGAAAATCTTATATGAATAAAAGAGTCTTTTAAAGAAATCCCTTATTCCGAGGTCACCGTAGCCACCAGATCCAGTCTGTATCCAGATCAGTGGGCCGCTTCAGTCACCCGGATCCAGTCAGTATCCAGACAAGATGGTTGTACAACACCTAGAAAGGACCTCTATGGCCCTGAAACACCTCTAGCCCTATCGGACAACTAGATGAGCCCCAGATACAGATCCCCTGTAAAGACCTTGTCTCAGACGACCACCAGGACAAGACCACAGGAAACAGATGATTCTTCTGCACAGTCTGACTTTTCTGCAGCCTGGAACTGATTTGCTGGTTTCTTCTGACCAGAGGAGAACTGTCTCCCCGACTGAGCCTGGTTTCTCACCGGTTTTTTCTCCATTTTTTCACCGATCGAGTTTTGGTTCCTTACCTCTGTCGCCTCTGGCAGGCATAGCTGGGGACACTTCATGTACAGCGGTATCGTTGACTTGATTGCAAATTATTGCACAGATACTATTTAAACTGAACTTAGCTGAATGATGACATCACCGATATCAATGACGAAATGCCTTTAACTGTCATTTTGCTTTATTGACGCACTGTGTTCCTAATTAATGTTGTTCAGTTGCATTGACACAATCCTTTTTGTTTAAAGCGCAATTTAAAATAAAAAAAAAAAAAAAAGAGTCCAAACAATGACCCCTGCAACGGGTAGTGTTCCAAATGTTATGCGACTTTAGCTAATGATGGGTCCATCCGGAATTTGACGGTGCTAGGGCTGTGTCAGCATCAGAAAAAGCCATGCATTGTTCAGTTATGTCGGTGCAGTAGCGTCGGTTGGGGGAGAAACGGCAGCATGCGCAGCTCCTTGTTAGTATAGTGGACAGTATCTCCGCCTGTCACGCGGAAGACCGGGGTTCGATTTTCCGACGGGGAGAGCTAGCTCTTTTCGGCTTCCAAACAATCCATCCAAAAGTTTTGGGAGGAGCCACAGGTCACAGAAGTTCTGCTTCGACATCAGCCCGAGCCAAAGGACATGCGTTGGCCGGGAATCGAACCCGGGTAAACTGCTTGGAAGGCAGCTATGCTCACCACTATACCACCAACGCAGTCAGCCACTTGCGCTGTCGCTAAGAAGGCTCGAAGTGCACGAGTCGCCGATAGGGCTAGAGGAGCTGATGAGATCTTTGTTTGGACCCGTCACTAAAGAGAGCCTTCCAGAATTTGCATCCCGTCACGTACAAGAAAGTGCTGCCTTCCCATGCCAGCTAAATAAACACTAAGTGCTGACAGCGCAAACGCAGAGAGTGCAAATACAGACGATGACCAGTGGCACGACCTCCTGCAGCGTGTTGGCGGACGGCCAAATTGATTCTGCTCTTGACATTTCGATGTAGCTCTGCTGTGAGCAGAGCACCCAAATATACAGGTCACTCGCAAAAGTTCCCCTCCACGGAAATCTTTAGTAAAAGGCGAAAGATTTATGCGACAATGAAGAGAAACTCGAGCTGTGTCTACGAACCCTCGGGCCTGTGCGCTGCCTCTGGTATACCACTACGCTCTCCAAGGGTCATCAAGGGTGACGACGCCTGCCCACATGCGTTTCGTCAGCCCCCCCCCTCCACTCCAAAAGGGAGGAGTAAAACTCACAAAAGTCCCCTCGGTCCACCAATAACCACAAGCCCAATCAAGACAATCTCTTTATCATGCCTCCATCTGAAAAGTTGGAGAAAATCTTATATGAATAAAAGAGTCTTTTAAAGAAATCCCTTATTCCGAGGTCACCGTAGCCACCAGATCCAGTCTGTATCCAGATCAGTGGGCCGCTTCAGTCACCCGGATCCAGTCAGTATCCAGACAAGATGGTTGTACAACACCTAGAAAGGACCTCTATGGCCCTGAAACACCTCTAGCCCTATCGGACAACTAGATGAGCCCCAGATACAGATCCCCTGTAAAGACCTTGTCTCAGACGACCACCAGGACAAGACCACAGGAAACAGATGATTCTTCTGCACAGTCTGACTTTTCTGCAGCCTGGAACTGATTTGCTGGTTTCTTCTGACCAGAGGAGAACTGTCTCCCCGACTGAGCCTGGTTTCTCACCGGTTTTTTCTCCATTTTTTCACCGATCGAGTTTTGGTTCCTTACCTCTGTCGCCTCTGGCAGGCATAGCTGGGGACACTTCATGTACAGCGGTATCGTTGACTTGATTGCAAATTATTGCACAGATACTATTTAAACTGAACTTAGCTGAATGATGACATCACCGATATCAATGACGAAATGCCTTTAACTGTCATTTTGCTTTATTGACGCACTGTGTTCCTAATTAATGTTGTTCAGTTGCATTGACACAATCCTTTTTGTTTAAAGCGCAATTTAAAAAAAAAAAAAAAAAAAAGAGTCCAAACAATGACCCCTGCAACGGGTAGTGTTCCAAATGTTATGCGACTTTAGCTAATGATGGGTCCATCCGGAATTTGACGGTGCTAGGGCTGTGTCAGCATCAGAAAAAGCCATGCATTGTTCAGTTATGTCGGTGCAGTAGCGTCGGTTGGGGGAGAAACGGCAGCATGCGCAGCTCCTTGTTAGTATAGTGGACAGTATCTCCGCCTGTCACGCGGAAGACCGGGGTTCGATTTTCCGACGGGGAGAGCTAGCTCTTTTCGGCTTCCAAACAATCCATCCAAAAGTTTTGGGAGGAGCCACAGGTCACAGAAGTTCTGCTTCGACATCAGCCCGAGCCAAAGGACATGCGTTGGCCGGGAATCGAACCCGGGTAAACTGCTTGGAAGGCAGCTATGCTCACCACTATACCACCAACGCAGTCAGCCACTTGCGCCGTCGCTAAGAAGGCTCGAAGTGCACGAGTCGCCGATAGGGCTAGAGGAGCTGATGAGATCTTTGTTTGGACCCGTCACTAAAGAGAGCCTTCCAGAATTTGCATCCCGTCACGTACAAGAAAGTGCTGCCTTCCCATGCCAGCTAAATAAACACTAAGTGCTGACAGCGCAAACGCAGAGAGTGCAAATACAGACGATGACCAGTGGCACGCCCTCCTGCAGCGTGTTGGCGGACGGCCAAATTGATTCTGCTCTTGACATTTCGATGTAGCTCTGCTGTGAGCAGAGCACCCAAATATACAGGTCACTCGCAAAAGTTCCCCTCCACGGAAATCTTTAGTAAAAGGCGAAAGATTTATGCGACAATGAAGAGAAACTCGAGCTGTGTCTACGAACCCTCGGGCCTGTGCGCTGCCTCTGGTAAACCACTACGCTCGCCAAGGGTCATCAAGGGTGACGACGCCTGCCCACATGCGTTTCGTCAGCCCCCCCCCCCTCCACTCCAAAAGGGAGGAGTAAAACTCACAAAAGTCCCCTCGGTCCACCAATAACCACAAGCCCAATCAAGACAATCTCTTTATCATGCCTCCATCTGAAAAGTTGGAGAAAATCTTATATGAATAAAAGAGTCTTTTAAAGAAATCCCTTATTCCGAGGTCACCGTAGCCACCAGATCCAGTCTGTATCCAGATCAGTGGGCCGCTTCAGTCACCCGGATCCAGTCAGTATCCAGACAAGATGGTTGTACAACACCTAGAAAGGACCTCTATGGCCCTGAAACACCTCTAGCCCTATCGGACAACTAGATGAGCCCCAGATACAGATCCCCTGTAAAGACCTTGTCTCAGACGACCACCAGGACAAGACCACAGGAAACAGATGATTCTTCTGCACAGTCTGACTTTTCTGCAGCCTGGAACTGATTTGCTGGTTTCTTCTGACCAGAGGAGAACTGTCTCCCCGACTGAGCCTGGTTTCTCACCGGGTTTTTTCTCCATTTTTTCACTGATCGAGTTTTGGTTCCTTGCCTCTGTCGCCTCTGGCAGGCATAGCTGGGGACACTTCATGTACAGCGATATCGTTGACTTGATTGCAAATTATTGCACAGATACTATTTAAACTGAACTTAGCTGAATGATGACATCACCGATTTCAATGACGAAATGCCTTTAACTGTCATTTTGCTTTATTGACGCACTGTGTTCCTAATTAATGTTGTTCAGTTGCATTGACACAATCCTTGTTGTTTAAAGCGCAATTTAAAAAAAAAAAAAAAAAAAAAGAGTCCAAACAATGACCCCTGCAACGGGTAGTGTTCCAAATGTTATGCGACTTTAGCTAATGATGGGTCCATCCGGAATTTGACGGTGCTAGGGCTGTTTCAGCGTCAGAAAAAGCCATGCATTGTTCAGTTATGTCGGTGCAGTAGTGTCGGTTGGGGGAGAAACGGCAACATGCGCAGCTCCTCGTTAGTATAGTGGACAGTATCTCCGCCTGTCACGCGGAAGACCGGGGTTTGATTCCCCGACGGGGAGAGCTAGCTCTTTTCGGCTTCCGAATGATCCATCCAAAAGTTTTGGGAGGAGCCACAGGTCACAGAAGGAGTTCTGCTTCGACATCAGCCCGAGCCAAAGGACATGCGTTGGCCGGGAATCGAACCCGGGTCAACTGCTTGGAAGGCAGCTATGCTCACCACTATACCACCAACGCAGTCAGCAGTCAGCAGTCAGCCACTTGCGCCGTTGCTAAGAAGGCTCGAAGTGCACGAGTCGCCGATAGGGCTAGAGGAGCTGATGAGATCTTTGTTTGGACCCGTCACTAAAGAGAGCCTTCCAGAATTTGCATCCCGTCACGTACAAGAAAGTGCTGCCTTCCCATGCCAGCTAAATAAACATTAAGTGCTGACAGCGCAAACGCAGAGAGTGCAAATACAGACGAAGACCAGTGGCACGCCCTCCTGCAGCGTGTTGGTGGACGGCCAAATTGATTCTGCTCTTGACATTTCGATGTAGCTCTGCTGTGAGCAGAGCACCCAAAAATACAGGTCACTCGCAAAAGTTCCCCTCCACGGAAATCTTTAGTAAAAGGCGAAAGATTTATGCGACAATGAAGAGAAACTCGAGCTGTGTCTACGAACCCTCGGGCCTGTGCGCTGCCTCTGGTAAACCACTACGCTCGCCAAGGGTCATCAAGGGTGACGACGCCTGCCCACATGCGTTTCGTCAGCCCCCCCCCCCACTCCAAAAGGGAGGAGTAAAACTCACAAAAGTCCCCTCGGTCCACCAATAACCACAAGCCCAATCAAGACAATCTCTTTATCATGCCTCCATCTGAAAAGTTGGAGAAAATCTTATATGAATAAAAGAGTCTTTTAAAAAAAATCCCTTATTCCGAGGTCACCGTAGCCACCAGATCCAGTCTGTATCCAGATCAGTGGGCCGCTTCAGTCACCCGGATCCAGTCAGTATCCAGACAAGATGGTTGATCAACACCTAGAAAGGACCTCTATGGCCCTGAAACACCTCTAGCCCTATCGGACAACTAGATGAGCCCCAGATACAGATCCCCTGTAAAGACCTTGTCTCAGACGACCACCAGGACAAGACCACAGGAAACAGATGATTCTTCTGCAAAGTCTGACTTTTCTGCAGCCTGGAACTGATTTGCTGGTTTCTTCTGACCAGAGGAGAACTGTCTCCCCGACTGAGCCTGGTTTCTCACCGGGTTTTTTCTCCATTTTTTCACCGATCGAATTTTGGTTCCTTGCCTCTGTCGCCTCTGGCAGGCATAGCTGGGGACACTTCATGTACAGCGATATCGTTGACTTGATTGCAAATTATTGCACAGATACTATTTAAACTGAACTTAGCTGAATGATGACATCACCGATTTCAATGACGAAATGCCTTTAACTGTCATTTTGCTTTATTGACGCACTGTGTTCCTAATTAATGTTGTTCAGTTGCATTGACACAATCCTTGTTGTTTAAAGCGCAATTTAAAAAAAAAAAAAAAAAAAAAGAGTCCAAACAATGACCCCTGCAACGGGTAGTGTTCCAAATGTTATGCGACTTTAGCTAATGATGGGTCCATCCGGAATTTGACGGTGCTAGGGCTGTTTCAGCGTCAGAAAAAGCCATGCATTGTTCAGTTATGTCGGTGCAGTAGTGTCGGTTGGGGGAGAAACGGCAACATGCGCAGCTCCTCGTTAGTATAGTGGACAGTATCTCCGCCTGTCACGCGGCGGCCAGTCGCGGATAGGTGTAGAGCGCTAACTAGCCAATAGCAACGAAGGAAATTCCAGGGAGGCGGGACGAAAAAAATACACAGAATTAGAGGTTCGAATCCCGTCTCGGCCACAAATACCATAAAATGAGTTTGTATTCGTTTTTTCATCTAGGTACACTTTAAGTACGATTAACATATAATAGATGAACTTTGTGAACAAAGATAAAAATAAATCTTGTAATAATTGTTCTTTTGTATGGTGTACAAAATGTGCAAAGATCTTAAGAAACATATACATTATAATAGGGAATAGTTATTTTTAATATAGAAAAATGTGAATAATTAAAAAGAACACTTTGATAATGTTTCAGGCCTTTATTTATAAAGATACGTCTATTTATATGTGTATAACTGTACAGAAAACCCATATATATGAAATATAACTAAAACTCACAAAAAAGTAAGTTTTTCATTTTATTTATAGTAAAGTAATATACTTATAAAAATTAAAAGAAAAAACAAAAATATATAATAATTAAATAAATATACATAAAATAATCATAGGTTATTAAACAACAGCAACAGATATAATAAAAATAAAGATGTGGAGAACAGAAAAAACAATACAAATATGTTTTATATTAAATAATTATGTATGTTTAATGGTAACAGTTATTAACATTCAGTGTTTACATATCTGAGCAAGTAAATAAAATGTAATATCAATTTAAAAGAAAATCAACAAAATGTATAAATTTTTTAATCAATAAAACTTAACACACAGTTCAATACAGTTCAAACAAGGCCACATACTTATAGTATTTTAATTAACAAATTGAAATACATGAAAATATTTAAATGTATAGATTCAACAACAACAACAATAATAAAATCTAAAGTTGTGGAGAACACAGAAAAAAAATATATTACACTACCACTTAAATGTTTTTGAACAGTAAGATTTTTAATTCTCACCAAGCCTGCCTTTATTTGGTCCAAAATACAGTAAAAGCAATAATATTGTTGAAATATTTTTACTAGTTAAAATAACTGCTTTCTATTTGAACATATAGTAAAATGTATTTTATTTTTGTGATGAGCAGCTGTATTTTCAGCATCATTTCTCCTGTCTTCAGTGTCACATGATCTTCAGAAATCAGAATAATATGATGATTTACTGCTCAAGAAAAAATATTATTATTATTATTATTATCAATATTTTAAACCCCCCCAGGGATTCTTTAAATAGAAAGATCCAAAGATCTGCATTTATTTGAAATAAAAAGCTTTCTTAACAATATAGATTGTTCCATTCTTTTGGGGGGAAAGAAATTACAGAAATTAATGCCTTTTTTTTTTAGCAAGGATGATTTAAATTGATTAAAAGTGATGATAAAGATGAAAAATGTTGATGATGAAAATGTAAAAAAAAATATATATATATATATATATATTTCAGATAAATGCTGTTCTTCTGAACTTTCTATTCATGTAAGAAACTGAAAAGATTGTACTCGGCTGTTTTCAACATAACATAACAACAACAGTAATAATAATAATAATAGATTTTTCTTGAGCAGTAAATCATCATATTATTCTGATTTCTGAAGATCGTGTGACACTGAAGACTGGATGAATGATGCTGAAAATACAGCAGAGCATCACAGAAATAAATTACAGTATATATTCAAATATATAGCCTTCCTGATAATGTTCGGGGTTCAGACACACTCTCTCTGTTTAAATCTAGATTATAAACGCATCTCTTTCGCCAAGCATTCGAATAATGTATCTCTTAAATTGTGAGTGTAGTTGTATCTGATCAAATGTGCATTCTTATTCTTTAGCTTGGGTTAAACTAATTAATTTTACTCTTTTGGATCAGCAGCTATGCTAATGATGTCTCTATGTGTCTCTGTTTCTGCTGGGATCTTGATCCCGTGGTAACTAGGATTTACACAAGCTCCAGTCTGGATCCAGAACACCTGAGAAGAGATGATGCTGACCCTCAGAGGACCCCAGATGATGCCAACCCTGAATCCACAAACAGAACTAACAAATATTGCTACAAGTGTGACTGCATCATATAATAATTATTAATTATTAATAAAATTAATAATGTTCATCGTCTGGCTGACTACGTCTTGTATGAATTTTTCTACAAATCCTGTCATACGTGCACAAACTGACAGTCACCACTTATAAGTTATTACTAAATATTGTAGAAACATAATTTTCTGTAAAGTTGCTTTGTAACAATTTGTATTGTAAAAAGCGCTATACAAATAAACTTGAATTGAATTGAATTGAAATAGAAAGCAGCTGATTTAAAATAGTAAGAATATTTAAAATGCTACTGTTTTTGCTGTACTTTGGATAAAATAAAGGCAGGCTTGGTGAGCAGAAGAGATTCTCAAAAAACATTAAAAATCTTACTGCTGAAAAACATTTGACTGGTAAGAGTATTTTAAATAAAATATTTATTTACGGAGTTTAATAATAGCCGTTACTAACATTTAGTGTTTACAAAACTGAGCAAGATAAAATAAAGCAAGTCAATACAATTAATTAACACACTAAAGTACAGTGTAAACAAGGCCAATACTTCTGATGTTTTATTTAACAAATGGAAATCAATTAAATAATTTAAAATTGTAGATTAAATAATTTAAAATTGTAGATTAAACAACAACAGCTACAATAATATTAATAATAATATAATTTGTGGAAGACACAGAAAAAAAAACAAGCCTACAACCCGTTTAAGAAGATCCTTGCTCCTATGTTGCGTTGCCAAGAGATGTTCAAGAGAGGCAGTTCTCAACAGATCTGTCCATCTATGGTCCAACACGAAGACCAGCCGTTCTGAGGGGTCCAGTGTGAGCTGAACGAGGGACGCAGTTATGGCAGATGGTGTGGTGTTCTACAGAAGATTAACAGCATTACTTTATTAAAATATTTGTCTTGGTGTTGTGTGCACATATGAGACAGACAGTTTACACACATAAGTGCCTGTATGAATTATTTATTTACCTGCATCCGGAAGAAACCCTTCCCTTCAGTGTCTGGTGTGATGTTATGGTGGAGTGAGACGGGTGGATGGGTCTTGACACAGCATGCATCATCTTAACATTCCTGAAATATAGATTCAAATTAAATATATCAAATTTATTTTATAATTCATTATATATATATATATATATATATATATATATATATATATATATGTATGTGTGTGTGTGTGTCTTTATTTTTACAAATTTTTTTTTATTTTTTTTTATTTGAATATATTTTCTAATCATTGTAATTTATTCCTGTTATGAAAAGCTGAATTTTCTGAATTATTACTCCAGTCTTCAGCATCACGTCAACCTTCCGAAAATAATGTGCTTTCATCATTGTAGTGACAATGATAATATCAACATTGATTACAATAAGAAATGTTTTGTAAGCAAAAAATCATATAAATAATGATTTCTGGATCATATGACACACTGAAGAGTATAAATGATGCTGAAGAATTCAGCTTTGCATCACAGGAATAAAGTTAATTTAACATAGGAAATAGTTATTTTAAGTTGTACCACACAGAAAATGTTGACAATTTTTTATATATATATACATATATGTATATGTATATGTATATATATGTATATATATATATATATATATATATATATATATATATATATATATATATATATATATATAGGAAATAGTTATTTTGAAATTGTACCACACAGTACATGTTGACAATTATATATATATATATATATATATATATATATATATATATATTTATATATTTGCACTAAAGTCTTGAAAATCACATAACATTCAAAACAGTTGCTATAAATAATCACATAAGTATGATTATATGATAATATAATAAGTAATTAATTGTAAGGTTTTTTTTTTTGGTTTAGTTTTTTTAAAAGAAACACAGAATTCACTTTACCTGCTTGTTGGGAGTTTGGCAGCGTATGTTGTTCAAACAAAACAATTTCGTGAAGAAATCTCAGATCGTAAAACGCGTCTCCTCTCCTTCAGAGCGAATGATTGACAGATGAGTATCTGCTGTTTGAATTCCCCGCCACGGAAGAAGCGAAACAGCGCCAGGAAATCTACGTGTGGCCACAAATATATTGCATCCGTAGTGTTAAGCACTACCATAGAGAATGAATGGGAAAAGTTAAGAGAAGTTAAGCTTAACTATTTTCGGCTCCCGCGCGGCAGACCGGGGTTCGATTCCCCGACGGGGAGAGCTAGCTCTTTTCGGCTTCCGAATGATCCATCCAAAAGTTTTGGGAGGAGCCACAGGTCACAGAAGGAGTTCTGATTCGACATCAGCCCGAGCCAAAGGACATGCGTTGGCCGGGAATCGAACCCGGGTCAACTGCTTGGAAGGCAGCTATGCTCACCACTATACCACCAACGCAGTCAGCAGTCAGCAGTCAGCCACTTGTGCCGTCGCTAAGAAGGTTTGAAGTGCACGAGTCGCCGATAGGGCTAGAGGAGCTGAGGAGATCTTTGTTTGGACCCGTCACTAAAGAGAGCCTTCCAGAGTTTGCATCCCGTCACGTACAAGAAAGTGCTGCCTTCCCATGCCAGCTAAATAAACACTAAGTGCTGACAGCGCAAACACAGAGAGTGCAAATATGGAATGAGAGAGTGATGGGACTGCTACGGAGATCAAAATATTGGGAGCAGATGTGGGCCAAGAAATGGAAAAGAAAAAGTAGAAAGATAATGTCAAGTAATGGCAGATGAATAATTTGAAGGTTATGAGAAGGGAAATGTGGATGTAGGAAGATTTGAAGGGAAAATATAGAGCAATTGGATGCAACAAATAGAATGAAAAGAGCAGAATGGAAAAGCTCTAGATTGTTTGGAAACTGAAGAAGAATGAAAAGTATGTGTTATGTTTGGGGGACAATGCTGTATTTATATACCAAATAATACTGCTCCAGAAGGAGCATTTACTGAAGTGCTGAACATTGTTTTATCTTTAATGAGGGGTTAGGGAGACTGGATCTTTTACTCCCTCCTTGTCAAATTAGGAGAGAGATGTTTGGTCCAGTAATCCCTCAGAGTGGAATTTCATAATCTAGTCACTGGTGATAATACAATGTGACTTATTTAGTCACTAGGTAGTGTAACTAATATGACTGGATTATGGAGTAGCACTCTGGATAAAAATAATCAAATGTGAGACTTATTAAGTCTCAAAGGGGAGAATGTGGAAGATTTTTATTGGTCAATATGTAAACTAATCAGGCATAATCAATGTGACTCTAGCCATTTATGTATGAAGTTATTATACTGTTATAATCATGCTTTTGACTGTATGTAGAGGCCTGCCTGAGAATGGAATGTGCAGAGAGTGCAGGGGGATAGTATATGGTGCATCTGCACACTCTATTTGGACATTAGACAAAATATATGATCAGACCTCCTTGGTGCAGACATTACCAAAATACAGCATATAGTAAAGTTGGACACCCTATTTTGACATAAGACAAAATATATGATTAGGCCTCCTCGTTTCACTTAGAATAAATTCTACATCCTAAAAGCAAGCTGGAGACAGCCATGAAAGGTAAAAGAGTTGATAAACAGAACCATATGTATGAAATGTATTGAACATGGGCACGCCTTCAGAAGCATTGTATAAAATAGAGAACCGACACAGGCTCGACAGACTGTTCTGCAGAGCTTTCTCGGTTTTATTTTTTCTTGAGAATAAAATCTTTCTTCTGGAAACAGAACCCTGAGACAGTGTGATTCCTCAGATCCATGGCCGACGAAAATACACTACACACGCGGAAGACCGGGGTTCGATTCCCCGACGGGGAGAGCTAGCTCTTTTCGGCTTCTGAACGATCCATCCAAAAGTTTTGGGAGGAGCCACAGGTCACAGAATGAGTTCTGCTTCGACATCAGCCCGAGCCAAAGGACATGCGTTGGCCAGGAATCGAAACCGGGTCAACTGCTTGGAAGGCAGCTATGCTCACCACTATACCACCAACGCAGTCAGCAGTCAGCCACTTGCGCCGTCGATAAGAAGGCTCGAAGTGCACGAGTCGCCGACAGGGCTAGAGGAGCTGATGAGATCTTTGTTTGGACCCGTCACTAAAGAGAGCCTTCCAGAGTTTGCATCCCGTCACGTACAAGAAAGTGCTGCCTTCCCATGCCAGCTAAATAAACACTAAGTGCTGACAGCGCAAACGCAGAGAGTGCAAATACAGACGATGACCAGTGGCACGCCATCCTGCAGCGTGTTTGCGGACGGCCAAATTGATTCTGCTATTGCATTTTGATGTAGCTCTGTCCTCGGTCCACCAATAACCACAAGCCCAATCAAGGCAATCTCTTTCTCATGCCTCCATCTGAAAAGTTGGAGAAAATCTTATATGAATAAAAGAGTCTTTTAAAGAAATCCCTTATTCCGAGGTCACCGTAGCCACCAGATCCATTCTGTATCCAGATCAGTGGGCCGCTTCAGTCACCCGGATCCAGTCAGTATCCAGACAAGATGGTGGATCAACACCTAGAAAGGAACTCTATGGCCCTGAAACACAGCGGAGACCGGGACAACTAGATGAGCCCCAGATACAGATCCCCTGTAAAGACCTTGTCTCAGACGACCACCAGGACAAGACCACAGGAAACAGATGATTCTTCTGCACAGTCTGACTTTTCTGCAGCCTGGAGCTGATTTGCTGGTTTCTTCTGACCAGAGGAGAACTGTCTCCCCGACTGAGCCTGGGTTCTCACCGGGTTTTTTCTCCATTTTTTCACCGATCGAGTTTTGGTTCCTTGCCTCTGTCGCCTCTGGCAGGCATAGCTGGGGACACTTCATGTACAGCAATATCGTTGACTTGATTGCAAATTATTGCACAGATAATATTTAAACTGAACTTAGCTGAATGATGACATCACCGATTTCAATGACGAAATGCCTTTAACTGTCATTTTGCTTTATTGACGCACTGTGTTCCTAATTAATGTTGTTCAGTTGCATTGACACAATCCTTTTTGTTTAAAGCGCAATTAAAAAAAAAAAAAAAAAAAAAGAGTCCAAACAATGACCCCTGCAACGGGTAGTGTTCCAAATGTTATGCGACTTTAGCTAATGATGGGTCCATCCGGAATTTGACGGTGCTAGGGCTGTGTCAGCGTCAGAAAAAGCCATGCATTGTTCAGTTATGTCAGTGCAGTAGCGTCGGTTGGGGGAGAAACGGCAGAATGCGCAGCTCCTCATTAGTATAGTGGACAGTATCTCCGCCTGTCACGCGGTTAGGGTTAGGGTTAGGGTTAGAGTTAGGGGAATGAAACGTCCAAGGTTCAAACCTAAGGTCTGAACCTGGTTGTGCTCGGTCCATTCGTCCACTGACCACTAAACGCCGATCCAAGCCAGGCCAAGCTCACAGACACGCACCCCCCGAGTAGTCCAGGGTTAGAGTGGTTAGGTTAAGGGCCGTGATGTCACCGTGGTTACTGTTGGGTAAGTTTAGGGACAGGGCGGGTATAGCCACAGGGGTTACTGACGGGTAGGTTTAGGGCCAGGGTGGGTATAGCCACAGGGGTTACTGACGGGTAGGTTTAGGGCCAGGGTGGGTATAGCCATAGGGGTTACTAACGGTTAAGTTTAGGGTTGTGGTGTGTTTGACCATAGAAAAGAGGTGTGCAAGTCTAAAAAAGAGAGTCAAAAGGGTAGCAAAATAAAGAGTAGAAAGATAGAAGAAAGAAATCTCAGAATTATGTCTCATTCAGTCCCCTCGGGTGCAGGGTATCCAAACGTTTAATCCATCTACTCTCGGCTCTCAGGCGTTCTTTCAGAGACCATAGTGGATTGGTTTGGAGCCCTGTGATTCGGAGGGAGTCGAGGCCATGAGCCAAAAAATGTTTAACCAGGAGCCTGCGTTTTTCTATTTTGTGTACTATATTGTGTGCGTGTTGGTATGCTCTCACTCTCAGTTCATTCTTGGTCTGGCCGACATACTGCTTTCGACATTTGAGACAGTATATGAGATAAATACAATTTACACTCTCATGTGACAGAGAACGAGACAACTTGAAAACCTGGCCATTAAATCTGTTCTTGACCCATCTCGATGGGATGAAATATTTGCACTTGCCTATCCGGCCTTTAGGCGAAGGAGTCGGGAGTTTGCTCTGTACTAAAACATCTAAGATATTTTTGTTCCTCCTATAGGCCGCGATAGGTTTATGGTGTTGTAGAAAATTTGTGGAAGTCAAGAACCGAGTAAAATTAGATTTAATGGCCTGGTTGAGCTGTGTACTGAAGCACGAGTAATGTGTCACCAAAGGTATAATTTTATTCCTGTTTGTCGTGTCCGGGGCAGGCAGAGATTTAGGTGTGTCAAAAGATTTAAGTATATTTCTCAAGAAAGAGCGCGAGTATCCGCGTTGTCTCAAGGCCTCGAAAAGAGTGCCCGTTGCTGTAAAGAAAAATGCCTGTTCTGTGCAAATGCGTTCAAATCTGAGTAATTGTGACTTCACAATCCCCCCGAAAGTGTGCCTAGGGTGGAAACTGTGTTTATGCAAGAGTGAGTGTGTATCCGTCTCTTTAAAATATACTCCAAAATCCAGCTCTCCTGTGGAGAGGAAGTTGGGGCCCCCACAGGACACGACGTCCAGGAAATTGACCTCAGAATCACCAACTGTGAATTTGATCTTTATTGAGGTTTGGTGTGTATTCAGATGTTCAGTAAAAGTGACAAAATCAGCCATCGAGTGAGTCCAGACACCCCAGATGTCGTCCAGAAACCTATAATAGGCAAATGGTTTTTTCTCTGCTGAGGCTAAAGCAGACTCTTCCCAGTCCGCCATAAATATATTGGCGTACGAGGGGGCAAACATTTTGCCCATTGCAGTGCCTTTTATTTGAAGATAAAATTTGGAGTCGAATTCGAAATCGTTTTTAGTTAAGTTAATCTCAAGCAGTTTTAAAATGTAATCATCAGGTCTTTTAGAATCAGGAAATTTTTTCATGAACTTTTTGACTGCCTCAAGGCCAACTTCTGTCTCAATGTTAGTATATAAACTATCGATATCAATTGTAAAGAGAATGGCGCTTGGAGGAATTTTTAATCTGCCAATTTTGGAAATAAAATCATATGTGTCTTTTAGATAACTGGGGTGTCTGATAGAAAGAGGGTTGAGAAAGTGCTCTAGATACTCAGCAACATAGTAAGTTTCACTGTTACAATCCGAGACGATAGGTCTTCCTGGAGGTATCTGAAAGGGGATACTCCAGCCCTTGGGTGCCTTATGTATTTTAGGTAATAAATAAAATCTTCTAGGCCTAGGTGGGCCGTCACCTATTAAATATTCCTTCTGAGCCCCATTAATGATTTTCTTCGAGCACATTTCTTCTAAAATTTCTCTTACTTCATCGATGGTCTCTGTATATATCGGTTCTTCAAGAGCCCGATAGTGGTCACTCACAGCTAGTTGTCTCTTAGCTTCATAAATATACTGATCTCTGTCTAGAATCACTGTAGAGTTACCTTTATCCGCCGGTTTTATGACGATATCTCTGTTCTTTTGTAAATCTAAAATAGCTTTCATCTCTCCCTTCGATAAGTTTCTGTTTTCTTTGATACCCCAATTGATGTGTTTGTATGCATATAAATCAGCTCTAATGATGTTTGATATTTCTTTGGGGAGGCTGGACAACACTGGCGACCAATCTGAGGCATGAGTAAAAGGGAGTTTCTTTTTCGAGATACTCTTCCCTTCAAAAAAGGTTTCTAGTTTCAGTCTGCGATGATACGTTTGAAGGTCTTTTAACAATTCTATTCTTTGTGTCTTAAAACCGTGCGGAGTAGGAATAAAAGAGAGTCCTTTCGTCAGCACTGAGGTTTGTTCTTCACTGAGAACCAGCGACCGCGAAAGGTTTATAATGAGTTTGTTGGAGCCACCTATTGGGCTTGTGCTGAACGGCAGTTTAACGCTGTCATCCAGAGTTCAAGGATGGCCCTCGCTGTCGCTGGTTTCCAGTGGACACCATCACCCTCAACGTGAAAGAGTGCTGACGGAAGTGCAGGTATGGAATTCAAGTGATTCTTTATATGAGTGTTCAAGTGCTCTAGTATACCCTGTTCCCCCTGGGGGAGGGTCCTCGAAAAGTTGATGAGAGGGAAAAGAATCTCTGTCCCAGGCATTCTTTTCTTTATAATACTGTACGCCTTCTGCAATTCAGTGGTGGCTGACATGCGGTATCTCTGTTGTCTGTTGTTAAGACCAAACGCAACAATCATTTTTTCTGGTACCGTCTCGAGTATAGCTTTCTCAATCAGCGTGCCCGCATGGTGAATCTTAGCCCCCGGGTAGCTTTCTACCTGCAGATCGGGGCAGTTGGACGCTGGGAACCTAGCTAAGTTTGAGTCACCGATTATGACGAATTTTTTGCTGATTTTAAGGTTCCAGTCTGTTAGTTTACGTTTCGTATTGATGTGTCGGTTAGGTAAACTCCCTGGAGTCAAGGGTAGCATGGGGATTTTCGTCGTCACCCTCAGTGTTTGAGGTGTAGTGGGTGGTGGTGCCTTGCGCATGCTGGTAAAGATGGGCGCAATTCTGGGCAATTCAGGTGATGAGTTTTCAGATGCTGTTTCCCGATGTTCCGACTCCCCGATCTGTTGCGCTGCTTCCTTTAAAAATTCATGTAAAAGTGCAGATGGCTCAAGATGTTGATCTGAGTGGTCAGAGAAGAGAAGGTCGCTGGAGTGAGTCGATCCCGTCTTTTGAAAGGGACAAGGATATGAGTCCTCCTCCCCATCAGGAGCCAGAAGGGCCACCACGGGTTCCTCCAACCGCTGGGGGCCGACGAAATCCATCTGTCGGTCCACCTCAGCAGGAACAGGAACCCATGTGGGCTCCTCCAGAGGGGGCAGGGTGTCCCTGCAGTGCTTCTCTTTACGGGTTTTTTTAGTTGCTCTTTGTTCGAGAGGAGGGAGTTCTGTTGCCTGTATGGGCTGGGACTCTATCTCTCGTGTGTTATCCGCCTCTTGAGTCAGAAGGGGTTCAACAGCCTGTATGGGCTGGAGTGTTTCTTGAAGGCCCACCGTGGGGACTTCCTCATTGAGCGGCCAATCCCCCCTGACTAATAAACCCGGAGAAGTCTGAATCTCAACAGTATGCGATGTAGTCTGAGTACGAATCAGTGAGTCAGTGGTGATTACACGTGGTAATGTTACTGTGGCACCTGCAACCTGTGTGGCAGTAGTGACAGGTATGCGTGTTACTTGTGGTGGTGAAACTGTGGTGCAAGCTGCCTGCGCGGTGGTAGCCACACCACTGGTGGACGCGTGTCCACCCCGTGTCACTACCTCCGCGTAGGTCGGTGCACATGCATTCTCAGTTCTGAGTGTAACCGAAGAGTGTGGCATTTCTGCCGTAATGAGAGCTTCCGCCTGCTCAATTGACTCTGGAGTGATTCGACTGTTAAAATTTCTATTAGCCCAGCCGGCAGCTATCTCAAATGCCTTTGGCCAATCATGGTGGTTGTTCTGTGTACGAACATTTTGTAGAGCTTCATCAATCAGAGTTTCGTAGTGTTGTTCTAGAATAAGTTGTGTGGTAAATGACCAATTTTTCGCATTGCCCTCAAGCATTGTTCTAACCTGCTCCCCAGGGAACGCTGGTCTGACTGTGTTTGTGAGCAGCCGCGTGAGTCGCTGGAAAGTGATGGGTTGGTTGTCGGTCACTTTAGTTGTTACCTTACTCAAATGATGTACCAATCTGATGATGTCATAAAAAGATTTGATCGTGTTTTTTAGTGCCGGCTGGGCTGGTATGTACTCATTGTTGTGTGTGAACCTTTGAGGCCTTTCCTCGGCTCTGTCATTTTCTCGAGGAAAGTAGCGTGAAATTCTATCTCTTTTTCTCTTCTGTGAGGTGACTTGTCTGTCCACTGAGATGTCAATGTCTCTGAATCTCTTCTCGTGATTAACAAAAGAAACTCTCTTGTTCTGTTGTCTATAGAAAGAGCGTGAGGGAAAATCACACACGGAGCTCCTCTTTTGAAATTGTGTTTGAGGTCTTGAATGTTGGCGGGTGAAGTGATTTTGCCGTCGAGGAGGAGAGTAATCCTCCTCAACGTAGTCTTCAAAAAATTCACGCTCAGCGTGTTCATCTTGTTCAACAAAAACAGGAGTTCTGTTTTGTGGTGCTGCCTCACGTCTCCCTCTATTATTATTTCTTCTACGCCCCTTTCTTCTAACGGGAGGCCTGTTTGGGCCCGCAACCGTCTCCTGGGGTACATGGTTACTGGGAAATCTGTCTGGACTTCTAACCAGTCTAAACTCTTCTTCATGGTATGCATCTCTGAATCTCTGAGAGGACCCCGGCCTTGGTCCTCTGGCTGTGTTTCTAAATTCCCAGATGTTCCGACCATTTCTGTGATCAAACATCTGAGAATTCCTAACTACATTTCTTCCCCTTTCTTTAGGAGTGGACTCTATCTCGTCTGCACGAAAACGTGCCCTTGTGTTTGGAGGAAAATAATGACTGTTTATTCTATTCAAAACTGGAGAACTGCTGGAGAGTCTGAGTCTGTTACGTGGAGTGCTTCTTTGTCTCACACGGCCTCTAAAGACATCCATCCTAACAGGATCTTGTGTAATCCCAAAAATAAATCAGAAAAATTAATTGTAAGTAATAAAAAAATAAAATAAAAAGGAGAACAAGCCTATCGCGACGTTTCGGTATACACAATACCTTCTTCAGGCAGGCTTGTATAAAAATACAAACAAAAATAGAAACAAAAGAAAATATATTATATATCTATACCACAAGATATTTTATAATATATATATATAATATATGTTCCTCTGTGAATCTGTTTAAATAGTTTTCTTTTTGAAATTCGATATTATAGAGTGATAGTCGTATCTGCACATTCACCGAGTGACTTGTGAGAGAGTGAGTGCGCGCTTTGCGCGCACCCTTATATAGACTGCAGTTGGGGGAAAAAAAACACGGCTGGAAGAGGTTCCAAACAATCAAAACAACATTCCAGGTCGGCGAACGGTCCGCAAACAAGCAGAAGGACAGGTGCACAGAGAGACCTCTGTGAAAATAGCTTTGATTAAAGAGTTAGACGATGTTTCAGTGTAAATAGGTCACTCTCTCCCCCCCGCGCCTCGGTCGAGCAAGAGTGGAGATACAATGAAGCAACACCGTCCACGAGGGAAAACGGCAATATAAAATCGATTTCTTGTTACAGTTATACGGAAATGGTATGTACATGTAGTTAAGGTGGTGTCTGATCATGTTGACGTGAAAATATTTTTGTATCTATATTGTACATGCTGTTATTAATTTTTAAAGTACTCCACTGATGCCGACGATATCGTATGACGTCATGACCATCGTTCGTCGCCTGGAATGTTGTTTTTTCCAAAAGTATCTTAGTCTTTTATAAAGGAGAATTAAGATGATATGAAATTGAAAGAATGAAGAGCACTCATAGCTTGTTTATCAGTGAGTATACTACTCAAGGACAGTGTAGAAAATATTCTAAAGGAGTTAAAAGGATTTAAATAAATTAGAAGTATAAGATAATCTTTTTAGTATTTTTAATTCTGGTGGTAATCAAATCTGCAAGATATTTTAGAGTGTAAATCAAATATGAGTGTCCAAATAATGAGGAAAGATAATTTTTAAGCTTTTCAGTTAAATATTTTTTATTTATTTAATGACAAAAGAATACAGAAATATCAATTTATGAAATATTTATTTATTTATTCGACAAACCTTCTCTTGGGTGAAATAATTTTGTCATATTTATTTGTATGTATATATTTATGAATACATTCACTTCACATGTCAGAAAAAAGCAGGGTTTTTTTTCCCTTTGGTACATCTTTTAAAATGAAAATAAATAAATCAAACTTTTGTAGTCATCTGTACTTCACTTTTTGAGTCATGTTTATCTACATTTCTTCTCTGTGTATGTAAATAACAAGATTCCTTTGTCCTCAAATCAGTGCTTATATACAACCTGCCTACAAACAACTGTTTTGTTGTTATTTTTTGATGATTTATAAAATATTTTCCAATACACTGTTCTACTTTGCTATAACCCAAAAGTTCTAGATCCCTTCATGATTTTTGTATAATGAGAAATATCATGAATAAAGGAAAGAAAAGAGTGACTCATGACTGAATATGACTTGCAAAACTTCTTCAACACTGTTTGCGATCCCACAGGAAAGATACGATAAGGGGGTACGCGCACTGCAAACAAGGCCCGACAAGGGTCAGCCCAAAGCTCAGAGACGAAGGCACTGGCTGGTTAGGGGAATGAAACGTCCAAGGTTCAAACCTAAGGTCTGAACCTGGTTGTGCTCGGTCCATTCGTCCACTGACCACTAAACGCCGATCCAAGCCAGGCCAAGCTCACAGACACGCACCCCCCGAGTAGTCCAGGGTTAGAGTGGTTAGGTTAAGGGCCGTGATGTCACCGTGGTTACTGTTGGGTAAGTTTAGGGACAGGGCGGGTATAGCCACAGGGGTTACTGACGGGTAGGTTTAGGGCCAGGGTGGGTATAGCCACAGGGGTTACTGACGGGTAGGTTTAGGGCGAGGGTGGGTATAGCCATAGGGGTTACTAACGGTTAAGTTTAGGGTTGTGGTGTGTTTGACCATAGAAAAGAGGTGTGCAAGTCTAAAAAAGAGAGTCAAAAGGGTAGCAAAATAAAGAGTAGAAAGATAGAAGAAAGAAATCTCAGAATTATGTCTCATTCAGTCCCCTCGGGTGCAGGGTATCCAAACGTTTAATCCATCTACTCTCGGCTCTCAGGCGTTCTTTCAGAGACCATAGTGGATTGGTTTGGAGCCCTGTGATTCGGAGGGAGTCGAGGCCATGAGCCAAAAAATGTTTAACCAGGAGCCTGCGTTTTTCTATTTTGTGTACTATATTGTGTGCGTGTTGGTATGCTCTCACTCTCAGTTCATTCTTGGTCTGGCCGACATACTGCTTTCGACATTTGAGACAGTATATGAGATAAATACAATTTACACTCTCATGTGACAGAGAACGAGACAACTTGAAAACCTGGCCATTAAATCTGTTCTTGACCCATCTCGATGGGATGAAATATTTGCACTTGCCTATCCGGCCTTTAGGCGAAGGAGTCGGGAGTTTGCTCTGTACTAAAACATCTAAGATATTTTTGTTCCTCCTATAGGCCGCGATAGGTTTATGGTGTTGTAGAAAATTTGTGGAAGTCAAGAACCGAGTAAAATTAGATTTAATGGCCTGGTTGAGCTGTGTACTGAAGCACGAGTAATGTGTCACCAAAGGTATAATTTTATTCCTGTTTGTCGTGTCCGGGGCAGGCAGAGATTTAGGTGTGTCAAAAGATTTAAGTATATTTCTCAAGAAAGAGCGCGAGTATCCGCGTTGTCTCAAGGCCTCGAAAAGAGTGCCCGTTGCTGTAAAGAAAAATGCCTGTTCTGTGCAAATGCGTTCAAATCTGAGTAATTGTGACTTCACAATCCCCCCGAAAGTGTGCCTAGGGTGGAAACTGTGTTTATGCAAGAGTGAGTGTGTATCCGTCTCTTTAAAATATACTCCAAAATCCAGCTCTCCTGTGGAGAGGAAGTTGGGGCCCCCACAGGACACGACGTCCAGGAAATTGACCTCAGAATCACCAACTGTGAATTTGATCTTTATTGAGGTTTGGTGTGTATTCAGATGTTCAGTAAAAGTGACAAAATCAGCCATCGAGTGAGTCCAGACACCCCAGATGTCGTCCAGAAACCTATAATAGGCAAATGGTTTTTTCTCTGCTGAGGCTAAAGCAGACTCTTCCCAGTCCGCCATAAATATATTGGCGTACGAGGGGGCAAACTTTTTGCCCATTGCAGTGCCTTTTATTTGAAGATAAAATTTGGAGTCGAATTCGAAATCGTTTTTAGTTAAGTTAATCTCAAGCAGTTTTAAAATGTAATCATCAGGTCTTTTAGAATCAGGAAATTTTTTCATGAACTTTTTGACTGCCTCAAGGCCAACTTCTGTCTCAATGTTAGTATATAAACTATCGATATCAATTGTAAAGAGAATGGCGCTTGGAGGAATTTTTAATCTGCCAATTTTGGAAATAAAATCATATGTGTCTTTTAGATAACTGGGGTGTCTGATAGAAAGAGGGTTGAGAAAGTGCTCTAGATACTCAGCAACATAGTAAGTTTCACTGTTACAATCCGAGACGATAGGTCTTCCTGGAGGTATCTGAAAGGGGATACTCCAGCCCTTGGGTGCCTTATGTATTTTAGGTAATAAATAAAATCTTCTAGGCCTAGGTGGGCCGTCACCTATTAAATATTCCTTCTGAGCCCCATTAATGATTTTCTTCGAGCACATTTCTTCTAAAATTTCTCTTACTTCATCGATGGTCTCTGTATATATCGGTTCTTCAAGAGCCCGATAGTGGTCACTCACAGCTAGTTGTCTCTTAGCTTCATAAATATACTGATCTCTGTCTAGAATCACTGTAGAGTTACCTTTATCCGCCGGTTTTATGACGATATCTCTGTTCTTTTGTAAATCTAAAATAGCTTTCATCTCTCCCTTCGATAAGTTTCTGTTTTCTTTGATACCCCAATTGATGTGTTTGTATGCATATAAATCAGCTCTAATGATGTTTGATATTTCTTTGGGGAGGCTGGACAACACTGGCGACCAATCTGAGGCATGAGTAAAAGGGAGTTTCTTTTTCGAGATACTCTTCCCTTCAAAAAAGGTTTCTAGTTTCAGTCTGCGATGATACGTTTGAAGGTCTTTTAACAATTCTATTCTTTGTGTCTTAAAACCGTGCGGAGTAGGAATAAAAGAGAGTCCTTTCGTCAGCACTGAGGTTTGTTCTTCACTGAGAACCAGCGACCGCGAAAGGTTTATAATGAGTTTGTTGGAGCCACCTATTGGGCTTGTGCTGAACGGCAGTTTAACGCTGTCATCCAGAGTTCAAGGATGGCCCTCGCTGTCGCTGGTTTCCAGTGGACACCATCACCCTCAACGTGAAAGAGTGCTGACGGAAGTGCAGGTATGGAATTCAAGTGATTCTTTATATGAGTGTTCAAGTGCTCTAGTATACCCTGTTCCCCCTGGGGGAGGGTCCTCGAAAAGTTGATGAGAGGGAAAAGAATCTCTGTCCCAGGCATTCTTTTCTTTATAATACTGTACGCCTTCTGCAATTCAGTGGTGGCTGACATGCGGTATCTCTGTTGTCTGTTGTTAAGACCAAACGCAACAATCATTTTTTCTGGTACCGTCTCGAGTATAGCTTTCTCAATCAGCGTGCCCGCATGGTGAATCTTAGCCCCCGGGTAGCTTTCTACCTGCAGATCGGGGCAGTTGGACGCTGGGAACCTAGCTAAGTTTGAGTCACCGATTATGACGAATTTTTTGCTGATTTTAAGGTTCCAGTCTGTTAGTTTACGTTTCGTATTGATGTGTCGGTTAGGTAAACTCCCTGGAGTCAAGGGTAGCATGGGGATTTTCGTCGTCACCCTCAGTGTTTGAGGTGTAGTGGGTGGTGGTGCCTTGCGCATGCTGGTAAAGATGGGCGCAATTCTGGGCAATTCAGGTGATGAGTTTTCAGATGCTGTTTCCCGATGTTCCGACTCCCCGATCTGTTGCGCTGCTTCCTTTAAAAATTCATGTAAAAGTGCAGATGGCTCAAGATGTTGATCTGAGTGGTCAGAGAAGAGAAGGTCGCTGGAGTGAGTCGATCCCGTCTTTTGAAAGGGACAAGGATATGAGTCCTCCTCCCCATCAGGAGCCAGAAGGGCCACCACGGGTTCCTCCAACCGCTGGGGGCCGACGAAATCCATCTGTCGGTCCACCTCAGCAGGAACAGGAACCCATGTGGGCTCCTCCAGAGGGGGCAGGGTGTCCCTGCAGTGCTTCTCTTTACGGGTTTTTTTAGTTGCTCTTTGTTCGAGAGGAGGGAGTTCTGTTGCCTGTATGGGCTGGGACTCTATCTCTCGTGTGTTATCCGCCTCTTGAGTCAGAAGGGGTTCAACAGCCTGTATGGGCTGGAGTGTTTCTTGAAGGCCCACCGTGGGGACTTCCTCATTGAGCGGCCAATCCCCCCTGACTAATAAACCCGGAGAAGTCTGAATCTCAACAGTATGCGATGTAGTCTGAGTACGAATCAGTGAGTCAGTGGTGATTACACGTGGTAATGTTACTGTGGCACCTGCAACCTGTGTGGCAGTAGTGACAGGTATGCGTGTTACTTGTGGTGGTGAAACTGTGGTGCAAGCTGCCTGCGCGGTGGTAGCCACACCACTGGTGGACGCGTGTCCACCCCGTGTCACTACCTCCGCGTAGGTCGGTGCACATGCATTCTCAGTTCTGAGTGTAACCGAAGAGTGTGGCATTTCTGCCGTAATGAGAGCTTCCGCCTGCTCAATTGACTCTGGAGTGATTCGACTGTTAAAATTTCTATTAGCCCAGCCGGCAGCTATCTCAAATGCCTTTGGCCAATCATGGTGGTTGTTCTGTGTACGAACATTTTGTAGAGCTTCATCAATCAGAGTTTCGTAGTGTTGTTCTAGAATAAGTTGTGTGGTAAATGACCAATTTTTCGCATTGCCCTCAAGCATTGTTCTAACCTGCTCCCCAGGGAACGCTGGTCTGACTGTGTTTGTGAGCAGCCGCGTGAGTCGCTGGAAAGTGATGGGTTGGTTGTCGGTCACTTTAGTTGTTACCTTACTCAAATGATGTACCAATCTGATGATGTCATAAAAAGATTTGATCGTGTTTTTTAGTGCCGGCTGGGCTGGTATGTACTCATTGTTGTGTGTGAACCTTTGAGGCCTTTCCTCGGCTCTGTCATTTTCTCGAGGAAAGTAGCGTGAAATTCTATCTCTTTTTCTCTTCTGTGAGGTGACTTGTCTGTCCACTGAGATGTCAATGTCTCTGAATCTCTTCTCGTGATTAACAAAAGAAACTCTCTTGTTCTGTTGTCTATAGAAAGAGCGTGAGGGAAAATCACACACGGAGCTCCTCTTTTGAAATTGTGTTTGAGGTCTTGAATGTTGGCGGGTGAAGTGATTTTGCCGTCGAGGAGGAGAGTAATCCTCCTCAACGTAGTCTTCAAAAAATTCACGCTCAGCGTGTTCATCTTGTTCAACAAAAACAGGAGTTCTGTTTTGTGGTGCTGCCTCACGTCTCCCTCTATTATTATTTCTTCTACGCCCCTTTCTTCTAACGGGAGGCCTGTTTGGGCCCGCAACCGTCTCCTGGGGTACATGGTTACTGGGAAATCTGTCTGGACTTCTAACCAGTCTAAACTCTTCTTCATGGTATGCATCTCTGAATCTCTGAGAGGACCCCGGCCTTGGTCCTCTGGCTGTGTTTCTAAATTCCCAGATGTTCCGACCATTTCTGTGATCAAACATCTGAGAATTCCTAACTACATTTCTTCCCCTTTCTTTAGGAGTGGACTCTATCTCGTCTGCACGAAAACGTGCCCTTGTGTTTGGAGGAAAATAATGACTGTTTATTCTATTCAAAACTGGAGAACTGCTGGAGAGTCTGAGTCTGTTACGTGGAGTGCTTCTTTGTCTCACACGGCCTCTAAAGACATCCATCCTAACAGGATCTTGTGTAATCCCAAAAATAAATCAGAAAAATTAATTGTAAGTAATAAAAAAATAAAATAAAAAGGAGAACAAGCCTATCGCGACGTTTCGGTATACACAATACCTTCTTCAGGCAGGCTTGTATAAAAATACAAACAAAAATAGAAACAAAAGAAAATATATTATATATCTATACCACAAGATATTTTATAATATATATATATATAATATATGTTCCTCTGTGAATCTGTTTAAATAGTTTTCTTTTTGAAATTCGATATTATAGAGTGATAGTCGTATCTGCACATTCACCGAGTGACTTGTGAGAGAGTGAGTGCGCGCTTTGCGCGCACCCTTATATAGACTGCAGTTGGGGGAAAAAAAACACGGCTGGAAGAGGTTCCAAACAATCAAAACAACATTCCAGGTCGGCGAACGGTCCGCAAACAAGCAGAAGGACAGGTGCACAGAGAGACCTCTGTGAAAATAGCTTTGATTAAAGAGTTAGACGATGTTTCAGTGTAAATAGGTCACTCTCTCCCCCCCGCGCCTCGGTCGAGCAAGAGTGGAGATACAATGAAGCAACACCGTCCACGAGGGAAAACGGCAATATAAAATCGATTTCTTGTTACAGTTATACGGAAATGGTATGTACATGTAGTTAAGGTGGTGTCTGATCATGTTGACGTGAAAATATTTTTGTATCTATATTGTACATGCTGTTATTAATTTTTAAAGTACTCCACTGATGCCGACGATATCGTATGACGTCATGACCATCGTTCGTCGCCTGGAATGTTGTTTTTTCCAAAAGTATCTTAGTCTTTTATAAAGGAGAATTAAGATGATATGAAATTGAAAGAATGAAGAGCACTCATAGCTTGTTTATCAGTGAGTATACTACTCAAGGACAGTGTAGAAAATATTCTAAAGGAGTTAAAAGGATTTAAATAAATTAGAAGTATAAGATAATCTTTTTAGTATTTTTAATTCTGGTGGTAATCAAATCTGCAAGATATTTTAGAGTGTAAATCAAATATGAGTGTCCAAATAATGAGGAAAGATAATTTTTAAGCTTTTCAGTTAAATATTTTTTATTTATTTAATGACAAAAGAATACAGAAATATCAATTTATGAAATATTTATTTATTTATTCGACAAACCTTCTCTTGGGTGAAATAATTTTGTCATATTTATTTGTATGTATATATTTATGAATACATTCACTTCACATGTCAGAAAAAAGCAGGGTTTTTTTTCCCTTTGGTACATCTTTTAAAATGAAAATAAATAAATCAAACTTTTGTAGTCATCTGTACTTCACTTTTTGAGTCATGTTTATCTACATTTCTTCTCTGTGTATGTAAATAACAAGATTCCTTTGTCCTCAAATCAGTGCTTATATACAACCTGCCTACAAACAACTGTTTTGTTGTTATTTTTTGATGATTTATAAAATATTTTCCAATACACTGTTCTACTTTGCTATAACCCAAAAGTTCTAGATCCCTTCATGATTTTTGTATAATGAGAAATATCATGAATAAAGGAAAGAAAAGAGTGACTCATGACTGAATATGACTTGCAAAACTTCTTCAACACTGTTTGCGATCCCACAGGAAAGATACGATAAGGGGGTACGCGCACTGCAAACAAGGCCCGACAAGGGTCAGCCCAAAGCTCAGAGACGAAGGCACTGGCTGGTTAGGGGAATGAAACGTCCAAGGTTCAAACCTAAGGTCTGAACCTGGTTGTGCTCGGTCCATTCGTCCACTGACCACTAAACGCCGATCCAAGCCAGGCCAAGCTCACAGACACGCACCCCCCGAGTAGTCCAGGGTTAGAGTGGTTAGGTTAAGGGCCGTGATGTCACCGTGGTTACTGTTGGGTAAGTTTAGGGACAGGGCGGGTATAGCCACAGGGGTTACTGACGGGTAGGTTTAGGGCCAGGGTGGGTATAGCCACAGGGGTTACTGACGGGTAGGTTTAGGGCGAGGGTGGGTATAGCCATAGGGGTTACTAACGGTTAAGTTTAGGGTTGTGGTGTGTTTGACCATAGAAAAGAGGTGTGCAAGTCTAAAAAAGAGAGTCAAAAGGGTAGCAAAATAAAGAGTAGAAAGATAGAAGAAAGAAATCTCAGAATTATGTCTCATTCAGTCCCCTCGGGTGCAGGGTATCCAAACGTTTAATCCATCTACTCTCGGCTCTCAGGCGTTCTTTCAGAGACCATAGTGGATTGGTTTGGAGCCCTGTGATTCGGAGGGAGTCGAGGCCATGAGCCAAAAAATGTTTAACCAGGAGCCTGCGTTTTTCTATTTTGTGTACTATATTGTGTGCGTGTTGGTATGCTCTCACTCTCAGTTCATTCTTGGTCTGGCCGACATACTGCTTTCGACATTTGAGACAGTATATGAGATAAATACAATTTACACTCTCATGTGACAGAGAACGAGACAACTTGAAAACCTGGCCATTAAATCTGTTCTTGACCCATCTCGATGGGATGAAATATTTGCACTTGCCTATCCGGCCTTTAGGCGAAGGAGTCGGGAGTTTGCTCTGTACTAAAACATCTAAGATATTTTTGTTCCTCCTATAGGCCGCGATAGGTTTATGGTGTTGTAGAAAATTTGTGGAAGTCAAGAACCGAGTAAAATTAGATTTAATGGCCTGGTTGAGCTGTGTACTGAAGCACGAGTAATGTGTCACCAAAGGTATAATTTTATTCCTGTTTGTCGTGTCCGGGGCAGGCAGAGATTTAGGTGTGTCAAAAGATTTAAGTATATTTCTCAAGAAAGAGCGCGAGTATCCGCGTTGTCTCAAGGCCTCGAAAAGAGTGCCCGTTGCTGTAAAGAAAAATGCCTGTTCTGTGCAAATGCGTTCAAATCTGAGTAATTGTGACTTCACAATCCCCCCGAAAGTGTGCCTAGGGTGGAAACTGTGTTTATGCAAGAGTGAGTGTGTATCCGTCTCTTTAAAATATACTCCAAAATCCAGCTCTCCTGTGGAGAGGAAGTTGGGGCCCCCACAGGACACGACGTCCAGGAAATTGACCTCAGAATCACCAACTGTGAATTTGATCTTTATTGAGGTTTGGTGTGTATTCAGATGTTCAGTAAAAGTGACAAAATCAGCCATCGAGTGAGTCCAGACACCCCAGATGTCGTCCAGAAACCTATAATAGGCAAATGGTTTTTTCTCTGCTGAGGCTAAAGCAGACTCTTCCCAGTCCGCCATAAATATATTGGCGTACGAGGGGGCAAACTTTTTGCCCATTGCAGTGCCTTTTATTTGAAGATAAAATTTGGAGTCGAATTCGAAATCGTTTTTAGTTAAGTTAATCTCAAGCAGTTTTAAAATGTAATCATCAGGTCTTTTAGAATCAGGAAATTTTTTCATGAACTTTTTGACTGCCTCAAGGCCAACTTCTGTCTCAATGTTAGTATATAAACTATCGATATCAATTGTAAAGAGAATGGCGCTTGGAGGAATTTTTAATCTGCCAATTTTGGAAATAAAATCATATGTGTCTTTTAGATAACTGGGGTGTCTGATAGAAAGAGGGTTGAGAAAGTGCTCTAGATACTCAGCAACATAGTAAGTTTCACTGTTACAATCCGAGACGATAGGTCTTCCTGGAGGTATCTGAAAGGGGATACTCCAGCCCTTGGGTGCCTTATGTATTTTAGGTAATAAATAAAATCTTCTAGGCCTAGGTGGGCCGTCACCTATTAAATATTCCTTCTGAGCCCCATTAATGATTTTCTTCGAGCACATTTCTTCTAAAATTTCTCTTACTTCATCGATGGTCTCTGTATATATCGGTTCTTCAAGAGCCCGATAGTGGTCACTCACAGCTAGTTGTCTCTTAGCTTCATAAATATACTGATCTCTGTCTAGAATCACTGTAGAGTTACCTTTATCCGCCGGTTTTATGACGATATCTCTGTTCTTTTGTAAATCTAAAATAGCTTTCATCTCTCCCTTCGATAAGTTTCTGTTTTCTTTGATACCCCAATTGATGTGTTTGTATGCATATAAATCAGCTCTAATGATGTTTGATATTTCTTTGGGGAGGCTGGACAACACTGGCGACCAATCTGAGGCATGAGTAAAAGGGAGTTTCTTTTTCGAGATACTCTTCCCTTCAAAAAAGGTTTCTAGTTTCAGTCTGCGATGATACGTTTGAAGGTCTTTTAACAATTCTATTCTTTGTGTCTTAAAACCGTGCGGAGTAGGAATAAAAGAGAGTCCTTTCGTCAGCACTGAGGTTTGTTCTTCACTGAGAACCAGCGACCGCGAAAGGTTTATAATGAGTTTGTTGGAGCCACCTATTGGGCTTGTGCTGAACGGCAGTTTAACGCTGTCATCCAGAGTTCAAGGATGGCCCTCGCTGTCGCTGGTTTCCAGTGGACACCATCACCCTCAACGTGAAAGAGTGCTGACGGAAGTGCAGGTATGGAATTCAAGTGATTCTTTATATGAGTGTTCAAGTGCTCTAGTATACCCTGTTCCCCCTGGGGGAGGGTCCTCGAAAAGTTGATGAGAGGGAAAAGAATCTCTGTCCCAGGCATTCTTTTCTTTATAATACTGTACGCCTTCTGCAATTCAGTGGTGGCTGACATGCGGTATCTCTGTTGTCTGTTGTTAAGACCAAACGCAACAATCATTTTTTCTGGTACCGTCTCGAGTATAGCTTTCTCAATCAGCGTGCCCGCATGGTGAATCTTAGCCCCCGGGTAGCTTTCTACCTGCAGATCGGGGCAGTTGGACGCTGGGAACCTAGCTAAGTTTGAGTCACCGATTATGACGAATTTTTTGCTGATTTTAAGGTTCCAGTCTGTTAGTTTACGTTTCGTATTGATGTGTCGGTTAGGTAAACTCCCTGGAGTCAAGGGTAGCATGGGGATTTTCGTCGTCACCCTCAGTGTTTGAGGTGTAGTGGGTGGTGGTGCCTTGCGCATGCTGGTAAAGATGGGCGCAATTCTGGGCAATTCAGGTGATGAGTTTTCAGATGCTGTTTCCCGATGTTCCGACTCCCCGATCTGTTGCGCTGCTTCCTTTAAAAATTCATGTAAAAGTGCAGATGGCTCAAGATGTTGATCTGAGTGGTCAGAGAAGAGAAGGTCGCTGGAGTGAGTCGATCCCGTCTTTTGAAAGGGACAAGGATATGAGTCCTCCTCCCCATCAGGAGCCAGAAGGGCCACCACGGGTTCCTCCAACCGCTGGGGGCCGACGAAATCCATCTGTCGGTCCACCTCAGCAGGAACAGGAACCCATGTGGGCTCCTCCAGAGGGGGCAGGGTGTCCCTGCAGTGCTTCTCTTTACGGGTTTTTTTAGTTGCTCTTTGTTCGAGAGGAGGGAGTTCTGTTGCCTGTATGGGCTGGGACTCTATCTCTCGTGTGTTATCCGCCTCTTGAGTCAGAAGGGGTTCAACAGCCTGTATGGGCTGGAGTGTTTCTTGAAGGCCCACCGTGGGGACTTCCTCATTGAGCGGCCAATCCCCCCTGACTAATAAACCCGGAGAAGTCTGAATCTCAACAGTATGCGATGTAGTCTGAGTACGAATCAGTGAGTCAGTGGTGATTACACGTGGTAATGTTACTGTGGCACCTGCAACCTGTGTGGCAGTAGTGACAGGTATGCGTGTTACTTGTGGTGGTGAAACTGTGGTGCAAGCTGCCTGCGCGGTGGTAGCCACACCACTGGTGGACGCGTGTCCACCCCGTGTCACTACCTCCGCGTAGGTCGGTGCACATGCATTCTCAGTTCTGAGTGTAACCGAAGAGTGTGGCATTTCTGCCGTAATGAGAGCTTCCGCCTGCTCAATTGACTCTGGAGTGATTCGACTGTTAAAATTTCTATTAGCCCAGCCGGCAGCTATCTCAAATGCCTTTGGCCAATCATGGTGGTTGTTCTGTGTACGAACATTTTGTAGAGCTTCATCAATCAGAGTTTCGTAGTGTTGTTCTAGAATAAGTTGTGTGGTAAATGACCAATTTTTCGCATTGCCCTCAAGCATTGTTCTAACCTGCTCCCCAGGGAACGCTGGTCTGACTGTGTTTGTGAGCAGCCGCGTGAGTCGCTGGAAAGTGATGGGTTGGTTGTCGGTCACTTTAGTTGTTACCTTACTCAAATGATGTACCAATCTGATGATGTCATAAAAAGATTTGATCGTGTTTTTTAGTGCCGGCTGGGCTGGTATGTACTCATTGTTGTGTGTGAACCTTTGAGGCCTTTCCTCGGCTCTGTCATTTTCTCGAGGAAAGTAGCGTGAAATTCTATCTCTTTTTCTCTTCTGTGAGGTGACTTGTCTGTCCACTGAGATGTCAATGTCTCTGAATCTCTTCTCGTGATTAACAAAAGAAACTCTCTTGTTCTGTTGTCTATAGAAAGAGCGTGAGGGAAAATCACACACGGAGCTCCTCTTTTGAAATTGTGTTTGAGGTCTTGAATGTTGGCGGGTGAAGTGATTTTGCCGTCGAGGAGGAGAGTAATCCTCCTCAACGTAGTCTTCAAAAAATTCACGCTCAGCGTGTTCATCTTGTTCAACAAAAACAGGAGTTCTGTTTTGTGGTGCTGCCTCACGTCTCCCTCTATTATTATTTCTTCTACGCCCCTTTCTTCTAACGGGAGGCCTGTTTGGGCCCGCAACCGTCTCCTGGGGTACATGGTTACTGGGAAATCTGTCTGGACTTCTAACCAGTCTAAACTCTTCTTCATGGTATGCATCTCTGAATCTCTGAGAGGACCCCGGCCTTGGTCCTCTGGCTGTGTTTCTAAATTCCCAGATGTTCCGACCATTTCTGTGATCAAACATCTGAGAATTCCTAACTACATTTCTTCCCCTTTCTTTAGGAGTGGACTCTATCTCGTCTGCACGAAAACGTGCCCTTGTGTTTGGAGGAAAATAATGACTGTTTATTCTATTCAAAACTGGAGAACTGCTGGAGAGTCTGAGTCTGTTACGTGGAGTGCTTCTTTGTCTCACACGGCCTCTAAAGACATCCATCCTAACAGGATCTTGTGTAATCCCAAAAATAAATCAGAAAAATTAATTGTAAGTAATAAAAAAATAAAATAAAAAGGAGAACAAGCCTATCGCGACGTTTCGGTATACACAATACCTTCTTCAGGCAGGCTTGTATAAAAATACAAACAAAAATAGAAACAAAAGAAAATATATTATATATCTATACCACAAGATATTTTATAATATATATATATAATATATGTTCCTCTGTGAATCTGTTTAAATAGTTTTCTTTTTGAAATTCGATATTATAGAGTGATAGTCGTATCTGCACATTCACCGAGTGACTTGTGAGAGAGTGAGTGCGCGCTTTGCGCGCACCCTTATATAGACTGCAGTTGGGGGAAAAAAAACACGGCTGGAAGAGGTTCCAAACAATCAAAACAACATTCCAGGTCGGCGAACGGTCCGCAAACAAGCAGAAGGACAGGTGCACAGAGAGACCTCTGTGAAAATAGCTTTGATTAAAGAGTTAGACGATGTTTCAGTGTAAATAGGTCACTCTCTCCCCCCCGCGCCTCGGTCGAGCAAGAGTGGAGATACAATGAAGCAACACCGTCCACGAGGGAAAACGGCAATATAAAATCGATTTCTTGTTACAGTTATACGGAAATGGTATGTACATGTAGTTAAGGTGGTGTCTGATCATGTTGACGTGAAAATATTTTTGTATCTATATTGTACATGCTGTTATTAATTTTTAAAGTACTCCACTGATGCCGACGATATCGTATGACGTCATGACCATCGTTCGTCGCCTGGAATGTTGTTTTTTCCAAAAGTATCTTAGTCTTTTATAAAGGAGAATTAAGATGATATGAAATTGAAAGAATGAAGAGCACTCATAGCTTGTTTATCAGTGAGTATACTACTCAAGGACAGTGTAGAAAATATTCTAAAGGAGTTAAAAGGATTTAAATAAATTAGAAGTATAAGATAATCTTTTTAGTATTTTTAATTCTGGTGGTAATCAAATCTGCAAGATATTTTAGAGTGTAAATCAAATATGAGTGTCCAAATAATGAGGAAAGATAATTTTTAAGCTTTTCAGTTAAATATTTTTTATTTATTTAATGACAAAAGAATACAGAAATATCAATTTATGAAATATTTATTTATTTATTCGACAAACCTTCTCTTGGGTGAAATAATTTTGTCATATTTATTTGTATGTATATATTTATGAATACATTCACTTCACATGTCAGAAAAAAGCAGGGTTTTTTTTCCCTTTGGTACATCTTTTAAAATGAAAATAAATAAATCAAACTTTTGTAGTCATCTGTACTTCACTTTTTGAGTCATGTTTATCTACATTTCTTCTCTGTGTATGTAAATAACAAGATTCCTTTGTCCTCAAATCAGTGCTTATATACAACCTGCCTACAAACAACTGTTTTGTTGTTATTTTTTGATGATTTATAAAATATTTTCCAATACACTGTTCTACTTTGCTATAACCCAAAAGTTCTAGATCCCTTCATGATTTTTGTATAATGAGAAATATCATGAATAAAGGAAAGAAAAGAGTGACTCATGACTGAATATGACTTGCAAAACTTCTTCAACACTGTTTGCGATCCCACAGGAAAGATACGATAAGGGGGTACGCGCACTGCAAACAAGGCCCGACAAGGGTCAGCCCAAAGCTCAGAGACGAAGGCACTGGCTGGTTAGGGGAATGAAACGTCCAAGGTTCAAACCTAAGGTCTGAACCTGGTTGTGCTCGGTCCATTCGTCCACTGACCACTAAACGCCGATCCAAGCCAGGCCAAGCTCACAGACACGCACCCCCCGAGTAGTCCAGGGTTAGAGTGGTTAGGTTAAGGGCCGTGATGTCACCGTGGTTACTGTTGGGTAAGTTTAGGGACAGGGCGGGTATAGCCACAGGGGTTACTGACGGGTAGGTTTAGGGCCAGGGTGGGTATAGCCACAGGGGTTACTGACGGGTAGGTTTAGGGCGAGGGTGGGTATAGCCATAGGGGTTACTAACGGTTAAGTTAGAGTTAGGATTAGAAAAAATCCAAGAGCTGAAGCACAGTCCAGCTCTGGTAATGCGCAGTCCTTCAATACTCCTTCTGGCCGCTCTCCCGACTCAGCCGAGGCCTGCCCCCACGGCCTAGGCCCATCGCTGCACCACCCATATATTTGGTCTTTTTATCGTTGAACCACAGATAGTGAGATTTTTAAACGTATGAACGAGTATTGTTTTTTTAATAATAATAAGTGTTATTTATTAAGGTTTTTATAGTTATTATTAATACTTATGGGTAATACTTCTCCATGTAATTTATTAGGGGTAGAACGGGTAGGGTTAGGATGGGTGGGGTAAAATGATGTGTCTTGGGGTGGAAAGGGTAGGGTTAGGGACGGTGGGGTTATTCTCCATGTAATTTATTAGGGGTAGAATGGGTAGGGTTAGGATGGGTGGGGTAAAATGATGTGTCTTGGGGTGGAAAGGGTAGGGTTAGGGACGGTGGGGTTATTCTCCATGTAATTTATTAGGGGTAGAATGGGTAGGGTTAGGATGGGTGGGGTAAAATTATATGTCGGGGGGTGGAAAGGGTAGGGTTAGGGATGGTGGGGTTGTGTCCATAAGTGGGGGAATGGGTAGGTTTAGAGTTAGATTAGATTAGGTTAGGTTAGGGTTAGGGTTAGGGTTAGGGTTAGGGTTAGGTTAGGGTTAGGGTTAGGGTTAGAGTTAGGATTAGAAAAAATCCAAGAGCTGAAGCACAGTCCAGCTCTGGTAATGCGCAGTCCTTCAATACTCCTTCTGGCCGCTCTCCCGACTCAGCCGAGGCCTGCCCCCACGGCCTAGGCCCATCGCTGCACCACCCATATATTTGGTCTTTTTATCGTTGAACCACAGATAGTGAGATTTTTAAACGTATGAACGAGTATTGTTTTTTTAATAATAATAAGTGTTATTTATTAAGGTTTTTATAGTTATTATTAATACTTATCCATGTAATTTATTAGGGGTAGAACGGGTAGGGTTAGGATGGGTGGGGTAAAATGATGTGTCTTGGGGTGGAAAGGGTAGGGTTAGGGACGGTGGGGTTATTCTCCATGTAATTTATTAGGGGTAGAATGGGTAGGGTTAGGATGGGTGGGGTAAAATGATGTGTCTTGGGGTGGAAAGGGTAGGGTTAGGGACGGTGGGGTTATTCTCCATGTAATTTATTAGGGGTAGAATGGGTAGGGTTAGGATGGGTGGGGTAAAATTATATGTCGGGGGGTGGAAAGGGTAGGGTTAGGGATGGTGGGGTTGTGTCCATAAGTGGGGGAATGGGTAGGTTTTAGGTATGGTAGGGGTCAGTCAGTCCAGAGTCCCTCATGTGGGTCTGGACGGGTAAGGTTAGGGGATGTTTTGTTGTTCCCCTCAGTGAATATAATGTTGCTATACCAATAATAATCTATATGTATATAAATAGATAATCTCACTATCTCAAAAGACAAGAATCCAAGTCTCCTCAGTGGCTCTCCCCCATTTCTTAGGCCTCATTCAGTCCTCTTGGATACAGAGTGTTGAGTCTGTTTATCCAAAGTCTTTCTGCTCTTAGTCTGTCCCTTAGACTCCACAAAGGGTTAGTTTGTAATATAGTAGCTCTAAGAGAGGGGAGGCCATGTAATAGGAAATGTTGGATCAAAAACCTGCGCTTGTGGATTTTATGGATGATGTTGTGAGTGTGCTGGTATATTCTTGTTCTCACCTCATTTTTAGTCTGTCCGACATACTGTTTGTTGCACTTTGTGCAGAAAATCAAGTAGACACAATTAGTGGTGTCTGGAGAGAGAGTTCTGTCCACTTGATAAATTTTCTTCGTGGTTACATTTTTTATCCATTTCAGAGCCAGATAGTACTTGCACGGTCTTTGTTTCCCGGTTGTTCTTTTACTTTTAACTTTACTGTGTACTAGAATATCTAATAGGTTTTTATTCCTTCTGTAGGCCGCGATTGGTTTATGTCTCTGTAAAATCTCTGTGTCTTCTAAATATTTGGAGAAATTCTGTTTAGCAGTCGAATTGAGTTGTTTGCTCTGAAATGAATAAAAAGCCACCAAGGGAAGTATTTTAGTTTCACCCGTTTGAGTTGGCGCTTTGGGGTCACTTATGGATTTAAGGAAGTTTCTGAGGACGGATCTTAAAAAACTTCTACCGTATCCTCTATCTTTCAATGCACCGAAGAGTGTTTTTGTGGCTTTTACGAACTCCTCTTCCTCCGAGCAAATTCGATGGAATCTTAAAAGCTGGGATTTCAGTATCCCTTTAAAAGTATGCCCGGGATGAAAACTGTTTTTGTGTAGAAGACAGTGAGTGTCGGTCTCCTTAAAGTAAACACGGTAGTCCAGTTTGTTTTTCTCCTCAAATTTAGTGCCTTTATAAGTGATCACATCCAAAAAGTTAACTTCTTTACTGTCCAATTCATACTTCACTGTAATTGATTTCTGATGTGTGTTCAGATGCTCAATAAATTTAATAAACTCTTCTCTCGAATGCTCCCAGACACCACAAATGTCATCCAAAAATCGGTAATAGGCAAACGGTTTCAAAATGGCCGTCGCCAGCGCGGTCTGTTCCCAGTGCGCCATGAAAATGTTGGCGTACGAGGGTGCGAATTTCTTACCCATGGCAGTACCCTTGGTTTGGAGGAAGAATTTCGAATCAAACTCAAAGTCATTTTTGGTCAAATTAATCTCCAGTAGTTTCAAGATATACTCATCGGGTCTACTGCCATGGGGAAATTTATTCATGCACCCTCGTACGGCCGACAATCCTGCCTCCGTCTCGATGTTCGTGTAGAGACTGTCGACATCGATTGTGAAGAGCAGGGCGTCGGTGGGAATCCTCAGGTCTTTAGTCTTCTCAATGAAGTCATACGTGTCTCTCAAATAGCTTGGATGCTTTTGTGAAATAGGGTTCAAGTGGTACTCGATGAATTCTGCGGTGTTGTACGTTTCGCTATTGCAATCCGATACAATGGGCCTGCCGGGTGGTATTTTACCCAGCAGGCTCCATTTTTTTCTTTCTTTGTGGATCTTTGGTAAAAGATAAAACCTGCGTGCCCTTGGCACGGCAGGGCCTGAAAGGTATTCCCACTGCTTTCTATTGATGATCCTTCTATCGTGCATCTCCTCAAGTATGTCTCCCACCTCAAGTTTGGTTTGTGGGTAGATAGGTTTATCGAGAGGAGTATAATGATCCGTGTTCTCTAACTGCTTCATTCCCTCCCACAAATAGTCTTTTTTATCTAAAAGTACAACAGCGTTGCCTTTATCGGCTTGCTTGATGACGATATCTGTATTGTTTTTGAGGAGACTGAGGGCCCTTTCTTCTTCTCGGGTCAGATTAGGTTCCTCTCTCCAGTTCCAGTGCAGATGTCGGAACGCCTGTAGGTCGGCGTCGATGATCTTATGGACCTGCGTGGGAAGTCTGGAGAGAGGAGGTGTCCACTCCGATCCGAGGGTGAAGGGGGTCTTTTCTTTCGTTTTTTTCTTTTTCTCAAAGAAGGCCTCTAATTTGATCCTCCTGTGGTATTTTTGTAAATCTTTTAGTAACTCGATCTTCAACGTTTTCAAATTTCTAGGTGCCGGTACGAATGACAGACCTTTCAGTAAGAGTGATTCTTGTGTTTTTGTGAGATGGAATGAAGCGGTCAGATTCACTATGAGTTTCTCGGTGCTGTTTATTTGCCTGATGGACCCGGCCAGTTTAACTGGTGCGCCCAGTGTTCCAGAATGGCCTTGGCGGTCTCTGTGGTCCAGTGGATTAAATCCTGCCCCACTTTGAACCTGTCATGTGGTAATTGTTCTAGGTACATTAATGTTTCTCTTATGTACTCGTTTACTCCATCCAGGTGCGTTCTTTCTTCCCACACCAGTAGTTCTGAGTAATTGATGATCGGGAAATACAGCCGAGCGTTAGGCAATCTGTTTCTCGCCATCTTATACGTCCGCTGTATTTCCTTGGTGGTAGTCTGTACGCACCTTTGTGTTCTGTTGTTTATACCGAAGGAGAATATGACCATCTCAGGCTGTACCGATATGGTGGCCTTCTCGATCAGGTTACCCGCATGCTGAAACTTAGCTCCTGGGAAGCTGTCTATCTGTAGGTTTGCATGATTTAAATTTCTAATTTTAGAAACATTGGAGTCCCCTATTATTACATACTTCTTTTGGAGGGTTAGACTCCAATCTTGGTTTTTCCTGTTTGTGTTTATGTGTCTATTCGTTGTGTTCACAGGCTCGGATCTCTCCTGTTCCTCAGGAAGGGCTTGATTCAGCACGCGGCTACCCCGATTTTCTCCTTCTGAGTCGGTCTCACTCCCTTCCTCTATCACTCTCCGTCCCTCTTTTAAAAACTGCGAGAGTGCCGAGCACTGGGCCAAGGCCCCTTCAGACTCCTCCGAGTCTTCGGAAAAGAGGAAAGGTGAAGCCATGAGCCTGGTGAGAGACGGTTTTGAGATCGGCGGTCTGACATCTGTGTGCTTTCTCTTCTCGACATGTTTCTGGGGGGTTATATTATCATCTATCATGACCGCGTGCCCATTTTGATTTAAAACTCTTTCTGGTGTCTCTATATTAGGGTTAACTGCCCCTGTCTGATCCCTTTCCTCAACCACCGTCTCTCTCTCAGGTTCATTCAATGTTTCTAAATCCACCAATACCTGAGTGATACCCCTTCTGAGGGTTCTCTGCTCCAGGGGCTCTTGGTGTCGGGCGGGTGTGGACGCAGGTGTAAGTGGTCGAGGCTCTTCTGGAGGGTTCTCATCCGCATCGAACGACCAATCCCCCCTCCCCGTAGGGGTGTGTGTCAGATCTGGTACGTTCAACGGTGAGGTCTGTGCGTCCACAGTAATCCTCTCCCGTCTTGTTATCTGTTGTACTACGGTCTCCGTTTGTCTATTAGTGCCCGTGTGTGTTTGTGTTTCAGTGTTCATTTGTACAACATAGAGGGCCTCCACTTTTTCAAGCACCTCTTCGTTCAGTCTCTCACGGAAGTTTTTTCTCGCCCAGTTTGAAGCCACCTCAAATGCTTGTCTCCAATCCGCTTGATTGGTTCTTTCTTTTAATTCTAATAGGACCTCATGTGTGTGGGCCTCGTAGTGTTCCTCTAAAATAAGCTGGGTATTATGTAGCCAGTTTCTGGCGTTACCCTCTAACAGCTCCTCTGTTTTTTTAGAAGGGGCAGCTGGTTTAATGGTATCAATCAGAAACTGTGCCATTTTTCGGAACCCAGTAGGTGTGTTATCTTTGATTTTGGTCGTTACATTATGTAAATGGTGCACAGCACGTATCAGCTCATACATTAGTTTCATGGTGAGCTTTAACCTGGGCGAAGGAGGTATATAATCAGGGTTTCTATCTTTATTAGATTCTTTTTGACGCTCTCTCCCCCTGTTGTTGTTGTTTCTGGGGAGGAAACCGTTCCCTCTATCCCTTTGTGTGTCGTATGTGTTGTGTGAGTTTTTTTTATAAGTCATTCTGGCCGTGGGTCGAGCAGAGTTATAGTAGACCTCACGTCTTGCTCTGGGGTCTAATGGTTCAGAGTCCTGATCATCGTACTCTGTGTACCGTTCTAGTCTAACTCTGTCCCCAGTGCCGTGTTGGTCATTTCTGTTTGTATATCGATAGAACCTGTCGGTATCCACATTGTATCTCTGCTGGTTGTTAAATCTGTTGAGATCACTACTTGTAAGATTCTCAGAGATATTTCTGTCGCATCTGGATGAAACTCTCTCATGTTGTGGGTACTCAGGTTCTATCAAAATGCCGACACTGTTTTTGTTTTTATTTTTGTTACGACCCTTTCTGTTTTTTTTGGTATTGTTTTTCTGTTTTGCCTGATTCAGTTGAAGCACCAACTGGTCCCGTCTCCTCAGCATTGTGTCTCTTTCATCAAACTGATCGTAGATCCTATCTCTATAATCGTCTTCAGGAATGATCTGTAATGATTCTCGTTGTCTGATATTTGTTCTATTTGTATTATTATATCTGAGGTCACGGTTGGCGTTTATAGGGTCGAGTTTAGTGTGTCTGTTGTCACGTCCGGTGTAAGTTTTGTCATATTCGGTAGATTTGTCATTTCTTGTGTTTATTTCTTTTTGAACAAAGTCAAAGATTGTAGGCAGGCGGCGTCCGCCCCTGCCCGTGTTTCTAGACCCCCTGTGTGGTAGAGTGGCCTGTGTGCGTGCGTCGAAGAGAGCGCTCCCATTCCATCCACGACGGGCGTTCTGCTGGAAATCCCTATATCTAGGGTCCCTATTCTCCCACCGTCTTGGATATTGGGGACTGTTCTCTCTTTGTTGTGCTACATATGATTTAGAGTAAAACTCCCTTCCCCTATAAGCTGGAGGATTATTTAAGTGAATACGTGTGCGAGGTGTTTCGCCCCTCTGTCTGTATTCCTGATAATCATACATCTCCGCTTTGTGAGAGGTAGGAAGTCAGTAAAAAAATGATGAGAAATAGAAATAAATATAAAAACAAAATGTCTTTTTCAAATGAAATTGTAAGATGAAAAAGTTGAAAGAAAAAGGAATTCCTCTATTTGAAACAGACGCTTTTTCTGTGCCTCTGCGACGTTTCGAAGTGTGATCACTTCTTCTTCAGGCTAGCTACAGTAAAAAGCGTCGTAGAGTATCTTTATCTATTGATTTGCAACCATAAACACGAGAGTCAGATGTTGACGGCTCGAGCGATTCGGAACGAATGGCTGTGAGCTCGCCCCCGCTACTATTTATCGTCTGCAGCGACGTCATCTTCCTGCGACTCCTCCCCTTGCCGATTTTTCACAAAAACCTGAATAAATATATGTTTATAAATACAATTTTTGCCAATAAAGGTATCAAAACATTCCTTTATTCATTCTGCATCACATCATGTGTTTTTTATGTTTTTAAAGCGCTGCCCTCAATCGCGATCCCGAAAAATATGAATTAATATATGTTTATAAATACGAATTTCGGAAATAAAGGTATCAAAAAATTCCTTTATTCATTCTGCATCGCATCATGTGCTTTTTGTGTTTTTAGAACGCTGCACTCGATCGCGATACCAGAAATACTATTTCTCCCTATGTTAAACTGTAGTACACTAGACTGGAACATTGTATGGATACTTTATATAATTTCCAGTTGTTTTATCTTCAAATGTGAGTCGATTGAAAGATTGTATTCAACTGTAAACATGCTGTTTCTGCCCCTGGGCTCTGTTTTCTTATATCATCATTCTCTTTTGGTGGTGTACATGTCCAAATCTGTAAACAAATCTCTGCTTTGGTTATTTGAGAATTGTCTTAGCTTTGTATAGTATTGTAATCAATAAAAATGATTATTTAGGGTGTATTTTTTATAAAATGCATCGTTAAATCATGGAGTTCTGTCTTTATTGATATTAATTTGCAACCACATTAAGATGTATGAGTAATTAAGTTGTTGGATTGTGTTCCAGGTGTATCCAATTACTTCAATTTCCATCAAATTAATTGATTGTCTGTATATATAGCTGTCTTAATTTCCTGTGATCCACCGTTTTGAGACCTAGTCTTTCAAGTCCACCATCTTGTAGCATGATGTTCCAGTGATTGCATCTAGGGAGGTTTATGTGTTTATTTTTTATACTAGTTGTATTATATGAATTATTAGATGTTTTTGTGAAAATCAAGCTTATTGTGTGTTCAGTCGCTGTTGTTATGAAAAGATCCTTTAGTTGCTATTAGGAATTCATAAAACAGTATGTCGTGACTTTGCTTCCTTCCAGTAGGTGTCCTTGTTCTATTTTATCTCCAATGAATCTCTTTAAGAACTTATACATGAATTTTCATAAGTGTTTTGAAATGTGAGAATGGGTCCAGGCCGTGGGGCCTACCCCGGACCAAGACAAGAGAGTCCAGAGGCGAGGCACGGGCTTGGTTAGGATTAGAAAAAATCCAAGAGCTGAAGCACAGTCCAGCTCTGGTAATGCGCAGTCCTTCAATACTCCTTCTGGCCGCTCTCCCGACTCAGCCGAGGCCTGCCCCCACGGCCTAGGCCCATCGCTGCACCACCCATATATTTGGTCTTTTTATCGTTGAACCACAGATAGTGAGATTTTTAAACGTATGAACGAGTATTGTTTTTTTAATAATAATAAGTGTTATTTATTAAGGTTTTTATAGTTATTATTAATACTTATCCATGTAATTTATTAGGGGTAGAACGGGTAGGGTTAGGATGGGTGGGGTAAAATGATGTGTCTTGGGGTGGAAAGGGTAGGGTTAGGGACGGTGGGGTTATTCTCCATGTAATTTATTAGGGGTAGAATGGGTAGGGTTAGGATGGGTGGGGTAAAATGATGTGTCTTGGGGTGGAAAGGGTAGGGTTAGGGACGGTGGGGTTATTCTCCATGTAATTTATTAGGGGTAGAATGGGTAGGGTTAGGATGGGTGGGGTAAAATTATATGTCGGGGGGTGGAAAGGGTAGGGTTAGGGATGGTGGGGTTGTGTCCATAAGTGGGGGAATGGGTAGGTTTTAGGTATGGTAGGGGTCAGTCAGTCCAGAGTCCCTCATGTGGGTCTGGACGGGTAAGGTTAGGGGATGTTTTGTTGTTCCCCTCAGTGAATATAATGTTGCTATACCAATAATAATCTATATGTATATAAATAGATAATCTCACTATCTCAAAAGACAAGAATCCAAGTCTCCTCAGTGGCTCTCCCCCATTTCTTAGGCCTCATTCAGTCCTCTTGGATACAGAGTGTTGAGTCTGTTTATCCAAAGTCTTTCTGCTCTTAGTCTGTCCCTTAGACTCCACAAAGGGTTAGTTTGTAATATAGTAGCTCTAAGAGAGGGGAGGCCATGTAATAGGAAATGTTGGATCAAAAACCTGCGCTTGTGGATTTTATGGATGATGTTGTGAGTGTGCTGGTATATTCTTGTTCTCACCTCATTTTTAGTCTGTCCGACATACTGTTTGTTGCACTTTGTGCAGAAAATCAAGTAGACACAATTAGTGGTGTCTGGAGAGAGAGTTCTGTCCACTTGATAAATTTGCTTCGTGGTTACATTTTTTATCCATTTCAGAGCCAGATAGTACTTGCACGGTCTTTGTTTCCCGGTTGTTCTTTTACTTTTAACTTTACTGTGTACTAGAATATCTAATAGGTTTTTATTCCTTCTGTAGGCCGCGATTGGTTTATGTCTCTGTAAAATCTCTGTGTCTTCTAAATATTTGGAGAAATTCTGTTTAGCAGTCGAATTGAGTTGTTTGCTCTGAAATGAATAAAAAGCCACCAAGGGAAGTATTTTAGTTTCACCCGTTTGAGTTGGCGCTTTGGGGTCACTTATGGATTTAAGGAAGTTTCTGAGGACGGATCTTAAAAAACTTCTACCGTATCCTCTATCTTTCAATGCACCGAAGAGTGTTTTTGTGGCTTTTACGAACTCCTCTTCCTCCGAGCAAATTCGATGGAATCTTAAAAGCTGGGATTTCAGTATCCCTTTAAAAGTATGCCCGGGATGAAAACTGTTTTTGTGTAGAAGACAGTGAGTGTCGGTCTCCTTAAAGTAAACACGGTAGTCCAGTTTGTTTTTCTCCTCAAATTTAGTGCCTTTATAAGTGATCACATCCAAAAAGTTAACTTCTTTACTGTCCAATTCATACTTCACTGTAATTGATTTCTGATGTGTGTTCAGATGCTCAATAAATTTAATAAACTCTTCTCTCGAATGCTCCCAGACACCCCAAATGTCATCCAAAAATCGGTAATAGGCAAACGGTTTCAAAATGGCCGTCGCCAGCGCGGTCTGTTCCCAGTGCGCCATGAAAATGTTGGCGTACGAGGGTGCGAATTTCTTACCCATGGCAGTACCCTTGGTTTGGAGGAAGAATTTCGAATCAAACTCAAAGTCATTTTTGGTCAAATTAATCTCCAGTAGTTTCAAGATATACTCATCGGGTCTACTGCCATGGGGAAATTTATTCATGCACCCTCGTACGGCCGACAATCCTGCCTCCGTCTCGATGTTCGTGTAGAGACTGTCGACATCGATTGTGAAGAGCAGGGCGTCGGTGGGAATCCTCAGGTCTTTAGTCTTCTCAATGAAGTCATACGTGTCTCTCAAATAGCTTGGATGCTTTTGTGAAATAGGGTTCAAGTGGTACTCGATGAATTCTGCGGTGTTGTACGTTTCGCTATTGCAATCCGATACAATGGGCCTGCCGGGTGGTATTTTACCCAGCAGGCTCCATTTTTTTCTTTCTTTGTGGATCTTTGGTAAAAGATAAAACCTGCGTGCCCTTGGCACGGCAGGGCCTGAAAGGTATTCCCACTGCTTTCTATTGATGATCCTTCTATCGTGCATCTCCTCAAGTATGTCTCCCACCTCAAGTTTGGTTTGTGGGTAGATAGGTTTATCGAGAGGAGTATAATGATCCGTGTTCTCTAACTGCTTCATTCCCTCCCACAAATAGTCTTTTTTATCTAAAAGTACAACAGCGTTGCCTTTATCGGCTTGCTTGATGACGATATCTGTATTGTTTTTGAGGAGACTGAGGGCCCTTTCTTCTTCTCGGGTCAGATTAGGTTCCTCTCTCCAGTTCCAGTGCAGATGTCGGAACGCCTGTAGGTCGGCGTCGATGATCTTATGGACCTGCGTGGGAAGTCTGGAGAGAGGAGGTGTCCACTCCGATCCGAGGGTGAAGGGGGTCTTTTCTTTCGTTTTTTTCTTTTTCTCAAAGAAGGCCTCTAATTTGATCCTCCTGTGGTATTTTTGTAAATCTTTTAGTAACTCGATCTTCAACGTTTTCAAATTTCTAGGTGCCGGTACGAATGACAGACCTTTCAGTAAGAGTGATTCTTGTGTTTTTGTGAGATGGAATGAAGCGGTCAGATTCACTATGAGTTTCTCGGTGCTGTTTATTTGCCTGATGGACCCGGCCAGTTTAACTGGTGCGCCCAGTGTTCCAGAATGGCCTTGGCGGTCTCTGTGGTCCAGTGGATTAAATCCTGCCCCACTTTGAACCTGTCATGTGGTAATTGTTCTAGGTACATTAATGTTTCTCTTATGTACTCGTTTACTCCATCCAGGTGCGTTCTTTCTTCCCACACCAGTAGTTCTGAGTAATTGATGATCGGGAAATACAGCCGAGCGTTAGGCAATCTGTTTCTCGCCATCTTATACGTCCGCTGTATTTCCTTGGTGGTAGTCTGTACGCACCTTTGTGTTCTGTTGTTTATACCGAAGGAGAATATGACCATCTCAGGCTGTACCGATATGGTGGCCTTCTCGATCAGGTTACCCGCATGCTGAAACTTAGCTCCTGGGAAGCTGTCTATCTGTAGGTTTGCATGATTTAAATTTCTAATTTTAGAAACATTGGAGTCCCCTATTATTACATACTTCTTTTGGAGGGTTAGACTCCAATCTTGGTTTTTCCTGTTTGTGTTTATGTGTCTATTCGTTGTGTTCACAGGCTCGGATCTCTCCTGTTCCTCAGGAAGGGCTTGATTCAGCACGCGGCTACCCCGATTTTCTCCTTCTGAGTCGGTCTCACTCCCTTCCTCTATCACTCTCCGTCCCTCTTTTAAAAACTGCGAGAGTGCCGAGCACTGGGCCAAGGCCCCTTCAGACTCCTCCGAGTCTTCGGAAAAGAGGAAAGGTGAAGCCATGAGCCTGGTGAGAGACGGTTTTGAGATCGGCGGTCTGACATCTGTGTGCTTTCTCTTCTCGACATGTTTCTGGGGGGTTATATTATCATCTATCATGACCGCGTGCCCATTTTGATTTAAAACTCTTTCTGGTGTCTCTATATTAGGGTTAACTGCCCCTGTCTGATCCCTTTCCTCAACCACCGTCTCTCTCTCAGGTTCATTCAATGTTTCTAAATCCACCAATACCTGAGTGATACCCCTTCTGAGGGTTCTCTGCTCCAGGGGCTCTTGGTGTCGGGCGGGTGTGGACGCAGGTGTAAGTGGTCGAGGCTCTTCTGGAGGGTTCTCATCCGCATCGAACGACCAATCCCCCCTCCCCGTAGGGGTGTGTGTCAGATCTGGTACGTTCAACGGTGAGGTCTGTGCGTCCACAGTAATCCTCTCCCGTCTTGTTATCTGTTGTACTACGGTCTCCGTTTGTCTATTAGTGCCCGTGTGTGTTTGTGTTTCAGTGTTCATTTGTACAACATAGAGGGCCTCCACTTTTTCAAGCACCTCTTCGTTCAGTCTCTCACGGAAGTTTTTTCTCGCCCAGTTTGAAGCCACCTCAAATGCTTGTCTCCAATCCGCTTGATTGGTTCTTTCTTTTAATTCTAATAGGACCTCATGTGTGTGGGCCTCGTAGTGTTCCTCTAAAATAAGCTGGGTATTATGTAGCCAGTTTCTGGCGTTACCCTCTAACAGCTCCTCTGTTTTTTTAGAAGGGGCAGCTGGTTTAATGGTATCAATCAGAAACTGTGCCATTTTTCGGAACCCAGTAGGTGTGTTATCTTTGATTTTGGTCGTTACATTATGTAAATGGTGCACAGCACGTATCAGCTCATACATTAGTTTCATGGTGAGCTTTAACCTGGGCGAAGGAGGTATATAATCAGGGTTTCTATCTTTATTAGATTCTTTTTGACGCTCTCTCCCCCTGTTGTTGTTGTTTCTGGGGAGGAAACCGTTCCCTCTATCCCTTTGTGTGTCGTATGTGTTGTGTGAGTTTTTTTTATAAGTCATTCTGGCCGTGGGTCGAGCAGAGTTATAGTAGACCTCACGTCTTGCTCTGGGGTCTAATGGTTCAGAGTCCTGATCATCGTACTCTGTGTACCGTTCTAGTCTAACTCTGTCCCCAGTGCCGTGTTGGTCATTTCTGTTTGTATATCGATAGAACCTGTCGGTATCCACATTGTATCTCTGCTGGTTGTTAAATCTGTTGAGATCACTACTTGTAAGATTCTCAGAGATATTTCTGTCGCATCTGGATGAAACTCTCTCATGTTGTGGGTACTCAGGTTCTATCAAAATGCCGACACTGTTTTTGTTTTTATTTTTGTTACGACCCTTTCTGTTTTTTTTGGTATTGTTTTTCTGTTTTGCCTGATTCAGTTGAAGCACCAACTGGTCCCGTCTCCTCAGCATTGTGTCTCTTTCATCAAACTGATCGTAGATCCTATCTCTATAATCGTCTTCAGGAATGATCTGTAATGATTCTCGTTGTCTGATATTTGTTCTATTTGTATTATTATATCTGAGGTCACGGTTGGCGTTTATAGGGTCGAGTTTAGTGTGTCTGTTGTCACGTCCGGTGTAAGTTTTGTCATATTCGGTAGATTTGTCATTTCTTGTGTTTATTTCTTTTTGAACAAAGTCAAAGATTGTAGGCAGGCGGCGTCCGCCCCTGCCCGTGTTTCTAGACCCCCTGTGTGGTAGAGTGGCCTGTGTGCGTGCGTCGAAGAGAGCGCTCCCATTCCATCCACGACGGGCGTTCTGCTGGAAATCCCTATATCTAGGGTCCCTATTCTCCCACCGTCTTGGATATTGGGGACTGTTCTCTCTTTGTTGTGCTACATATGATTTAGAGTAAAACTCCCTTCCCCTATAAGCTGGAGGATTATTTAAGTGAATACGTGTGCGAGGTGTTTCGCCCCTCTGTCTGTATTCCTGATAATCATACATCTCCGCTTTGTGAGAGGTAGGAAGTCAGTAAAAAAATGATGAGAAATAGAAATAAATATAAAAACAAAATGTCTTTTTCAAATGAAATTGTAAGATGAAAAAGTTGAAAGAAAAAGGAATTCCTCTATTTGAAACAGACGCTTTTTCTGTGCCTCTGCGACGTTTCGAAGTGTGATCACTTCTTCTTCAGGCTAGCTACAGTAAAAAGCGTCGTAGAGTATCTTTATCTATTGATTTGCAACCATAAACACGAGAGTCAGATGTTGACGGCTCGAGCGATTCGGAACGAATGGCTGTGAGCTCGCCCCCGCTACTATTTATCGTCTGCAGCGACGTCATCTTCCTGCGACTCCTCCCCTTGCCGATTTTTCACAAAAACCTGAATAAATATATGTTTATAAATACAATTTTTGCCAATAAAGGTATCAAAACATTCCTTTATTCATTCTGCATCACATCATGTGTTTTTTATGTTTTTAAAGCGCTGCCCTCAATCGCGATCCCGAAAAATATGAATTAATATATGTTTATAAATACGAATTTCGGAAATAAAGGTATCAAAAAATTCCTTTATTCATTCTGCATCGCATCATGTGCTTTTTGTGTTTTTAGAACGCTGCACTCGATCGCGATACCAGAAATACTATTTCTCCCTATGTTAAACTGTAGTACACTAGACTGGAACATTGTATGGATACTTTATATAATTTCCAGTTGTTTTATCTTCAAATGTGAGTCGATTGAAAGATTGTATTCAACTGTAAACATGCTGTTTCTGCCCCTGGGCTCTGTTTTCTTATATCATCATTCTCTTTTGGTGGTGTACATGTCCAAATCTGTAAACAAATCTCTGCTTTGGTTATTTGAGAATTGTCTTAGCTTTGTATAGTATTGTAATCAATAAAAATGATTATTTAGGGTGTATTTTTTATAAAATGCATCGTTAAATCATGGAGTTCTGTCTTTATTGATATTAATTTGCAACCACATTAAGATGTATGAGTAATTAAGTTGTTGGATTGTGTTCCAGGTGTATCCAATTACTTCAATTTCCATCAAATTAATTGATTGTCTGTATATATAGCTGTCTTAATTTCCTGTGATCCACCGTTTTGAGACCTAGTCTTTCAAGTCCACCATCTTGTAGCATGATGTTCCAGTGATTGCATCTAGGGAGGTTTATGTGTTTATTTTTTATACTAGTTGTATTATATGAATTATTAGATGTTTTTGTGAAAATCAAGCTTATTGTGTGTTCAGTCGCTGTTGTTATGAAAAGATCCTTTAGTTGCTATTAGGAATTCATAAAACAGTATGTCGTGACTTTGCTTCCTTCCAGTAGGTGTCCTTGTTCTATTTTATCTCCAATGAATCTCTTTAAGAACTTATACATGAATTTTCATAAGTGTTTTGAAATGTGAGAATGGGTCCAGGCCGTGGGGCCTACCCCGGACCAAGACAAGAGAGTCCAGAGGCGAGGCACGGGCTTGGTTAGGATTAGAAAAAATCCAAGAGCTGAAGCACAGTCCAGCTCTGGTAATGCGCAGTCCTTCAATACTCCTTCTGGCCGCTCTCCCGACTCAGCCGAGGCCTGCCCCCACGGCCTAGGCCCATCGCTGCACCACCCATATATTTGGTCTTTTTATCGTTGAACCACAGATAGTGAGATTTTTAAACGTATGAACGAGTATTGTTTTTTTAATAATAATAAGTGTTATTTATTAAGGTTTTTATAGTTATTATTAATACTTATCCATGTAATTTATTAGGGGTAGAACGGGTAGGGTTAGGATGGGTGGGGTAAAATGATGTGTCTTGGGGTGGAAAGGGTAGGGTTAGGGACGGTGGGGTTATTCTCCATGTAATTTATTAGGGGTAGAATGGGTAGGGTTAGGATGGGTGGGGTAAAATGATGTGTCTTGGGGTGGAAAGGGTAGGGTTAGGGACGGTGGGGTTATTCTCCATGTAATTTATTAGGGGTAGAATGGGTAGGGTTAGGATGGGTGGGGTAAAATTATATGTCGGGGGGTGGAAAGGGTAGGGTTAGGGATGGTGGGGTTGTGTCCATAAGTGGGGGAATGGGTAGGTTTTAGGTATGGTAGGGGTCAGTCAGTCCAGAGTCCCTCATGTGGGTCTGGACGGGTAAGGTTAGGGGATGTTTTGTTGTTCCCCTCAGTGAATATAATGTTGCTATACCAATAATAATCTATATGTATATAAATAGATAATCTCACTATCTCAAAAGACAAGAATCCAAGTCTCCTCAGTGGCTCTCCCCCATTTCTTAGGCCTCATTCAGTCCTCTTGGATACAGAGTGTTGAGTCTGTTTATCCAAAGTCTTTCTGCTCTTAGTCTGTCCCTTAGACTCCACAAAGGGTTAGTTTGTAATATAGTAGCTCTAAGAGAGGGGAGGCCATGTAATAGGAAATGTTGGATCAAAAACCTGCGCTTGTGGATTTTATGGATGATGTTGTGAGTGTGCTGGTATATTCTTGTTCTCACCTCATTTTTAGTCTGTCCGACATACTGTTTGTTGCACTTTGTGCAGAAAATCAAGTAGACACAATTAGTGGTGTCTGGAGAGAGAGTTCTGTCCACTTGATAAATTTGCTTCGTGGTTACATTTTTTATCCATTTCAGAGCCAGATAGTACTTGCACGGTCTTTGTTTCCCGGTTGTTCTTTTACTTTTAACTTTACTGTGTACTAGAATATCTAATAGGTTTTTATTCCTTCTGTAGGCCGCGATTGGTTTATGTCTCTGTAAAATCTCTGTGTCTTCTAAATATTTGGAGAAATTCTGTTTAGCAGTCGAATTGAGTTGTTTGCTCTGAAATGAATAAAAAGCCACCAAGGGAAGTATTTTAGTTTCACCCGTTTGAGTTGGCGCTTTGGGGTCACTTATGGATTTAAGGAAGTTTCTGAGGACGGATCTTAAAAAACTTCTACCGTATCCTCTATCTTTCAATGCACCGAAGAGTGTTTTTGTGGCTTTTACGAACTCCTCTTCCTCCGAGCAAATTCGATGGAATCTTAAAAGCTGGGATTTCAGTATCCCTTTAAAAGTATGCCCGGGATGAAAACTGTTTTTGTGTAGAAGACAGTGAGTGTCGGTCTCCTTAAAGTAAACACGGTAGTCCAGTTTGTTTTTCTCCTCAAATTTAGTGCCTTTATAAGTGATCACATCCAAAAAGTTAACTTCTTTACTGTCCAATTCATACTTCACTGTAATTGATTTCTGATGTGTGTTCAGATGCTCAATAAATTTAATAAACTCTTCTCTCGAATGCTCCCAGACACCCCAAATGTCATCCAAAAATCGGTAATAGGCAAACGGTTTCAAAATGGCCGTCGCCAGCGCGGTCTGTTCCCAGTGCGCCATGAAAATGTTGGCGTACGAGGGTGCGAATTTCTTACCCATGGCAGTACCCTTGGTTTGGAGGAAGAATTTCGAATCAAACTCAAAGTCATTTTTGGTCAAATTAATCTCCAGTAGTTTCAAGATATACTCATCGGGTCTACTGCCATGGGGAAATTTATTCATGCACCCTCGTACGGCCGACAATCCTGCCTCCGTCTCGATGTTCGTGTAGAGACTGTCGACATCGATTGTGAAGAGCAGGGCGTCGGTGGGAATCCTCAGGTCTTTAGTCTTCTCAATGAAGTCATACGTGTCTCTCAAATAGCTTGGATGCTTTTGTGAAATAGGGTTCAAGTGGTACTCGATGAATTCTGCGGTGTTGTACGTTTCGCTATTGCAATCCGATACAATGGGCCTGCCGGGTGGTATTTTACCCAGCAGGCTCCATTTTTTTCTTTCTTTGTGGATCTTTGGTAAAAGATAAAACCTGCGTGCCCTTGGCACGGCAGGGCCTGAAAGGTATTCCCACTGCTTTCTATTGATGATCCTTCTATCGTGCATCTCCTCAAGTATGTCTCCCACCTCAAGTTTGGTTTGTGGGTAGATAGGTTTATCGAGAGGAGTATAATGATCCGTGTTCTCTAACTGCTTCATTCCCTCCCACAAATAGTCTTTTTTATCTAAAAGTACAACAGCGTTGCCTTTATCGGCTTGCTTGATGACGATATCTGTATTGTTTTTGAGGAGACTGAGGGCCCTTTCTTCTTCTCGGGTCAGATTAGGTTCCTCTCTCCAGTTCCAGTGCAGATGTCGGAACGCCTGTAGGTCGGCGTCGATGATCTTATGGACCTGCGTGGGAAGTCTGGAGAGAGGAGGTGTCCACTCCGATCCGAGGGTGAAGGGGGTCTTTTCTTTCGTTTTTTTCTTTTTCTCAAAGAAGGCCTCTAATTTGATCCTCCTGTGGTATTTTTGTAAATCTTTTAGTAACTCGATCTTCAACGTTTTCAAATTTCTAGGTGCCGGTACGAATGACAGACCTTTCAGTAAGAGTGATTCTTGTGTTTTTGTGAGATGGAATGAAGCGGTCAGATTCACTATGAGTTTCTCGGTGCTGTTTATTTGCCTGATGGACCCGGCCAGTTTAACTGGTGCGCCCAGTGTTCCAGAATGGCCTTGGCGGTCTCTGTGGTCCAGTGGATTAAATCCTGCCCCACTTTGAACCTGTCATGTGGTAATTGTTCTAGGTACATTAATGTTTCTCTTATGTACTCGTTTACTCCATCCAGGTGCGTTCTTTCTTCCCACACCAGTAGTTCTGAGTAATTGATGATCGGGAAATACAGCCGAGCGTTAGGCAATCTGTTTCTCGCCATCTTATACGTCCGCTGTATTTCCTTGGTGGTAGTCTGTACGCACCTTTGTGTTCTGTTGTTTATACCGAAGGAGAATATGACCATCTCAGGCTGTACCGATATGGTGGCCTTCTCGATCAGGTTACCCGCATGCTGAAACTTAGCTCCTGGGAAGCTGTCTATCTGTAGGTTTGCATGATTTAAATTTCTAATTTTAGAAACATTGGAGTCCCCTATTATTACATACTTCTTTTGGAGGGTTAGACTCCAATCTTGGTTTTTCCTGTTTGTGTTTATGTGTCTATTCGTTGTGTTCACAGGCTCGGATCTCTCCTGTTCCTCAGGAAGGGCTTGATTCAGCACGCGGCTACCCCGATTTTCTCCTTCTGAGTCGGTCTCACTCCCTTCCTCTATCACTCTCCGTCCCTCTTTTAAAAACTGCGAGAGTGCCGAGCACTGGGCCAAGGCCCCTTCAGACTCCTCCGAGTCTTCGGAAAAGAGGAAAGGTGAAGCCATGAGCCTGGTGAGAGACGGTTTTGAGATCGGCGGTCTGACATCTGTGTGCTTTCTCTTCTCGACATGTTTCTGGGGGGTTATATTATCATCTATCATGACCGCGTGCCCATTTTGATTTAAAACTCTTTCTGGTGTCTCTATATTAGGGTTAACTGCCCCTGTCTGATCCCTTTCCTCAACCACCGTCTCTCTCTCAGGTTCATTCAATGTTTCTAAATCCACCAATACCTGAGTGATACCCCTTCTGAGGGTTCTCTGCTCCAGGGGCTCTTGGTGTCGGGCGGGTGTGGACGCAGGTGTAAGTGGTCGAGGCTCTTCTGGAGGGTTCTCATCCGCATCGAACGACCAATCCCCCCTCCCCGTAGGGGTGTGTGTCAGATCTGGTACGTTCAACGGTGAGGTCTGTGCGTCCACAGTAATCCTCTCCCGTCTTGTTATCTGTTGTACTACGGTCTCCGTTTGTCTATTAGTGCCCGTGTGTGTTTGTGTTTCAGTGTTCATTTGTACAACATAGAGGGCCTCCACTTTTTCAAGCACCTCTTCGTTCAGTCTCTCACGGAAGTTTTTTCTCGCCCAGTTTGAAGCCACCTCAAATGCTTGTCTCCAATCCGCTTGATTGGTTCTTTCTTTTAATTCTAATAGGACCTCATGTGTGTGGGCCTCGTAGTGTTCCTCTAAAATAAGCTGGGTATTATGTAGCCAGTTTCTGGCGTTACCCTCTAACAGCTCCTCTGTTTTTTTAGAAGGGGCAGCTGGTTTAATGGTATCAATCAGAAACTGTGCCATTTTTCGGAACCCAGTAGGTGTGTTATCTTTGATTTTGGTCGTTACATTATGTAAATGGTGCACAGCACGTATCAGCTCATACATTAGTTTCATGGTGAGCTTTAACCTGGGCGAAGGAGGTATATAATCAGGGTTTCTATCTTTATTAGATTCTTTTTGACGCTCTCTCCCCCTGTTGTTGTTGTTTCTGGGGAGGAAACCGTTCCCTCTATCCCTTTGTGTGTCGTATGTGTTGTGTGAGTTTTTTTTATAAGTCATTCTGGCCGTGGGTCGAGCAGAGTTATAGTAGACCTCACGTCTTGCTCTGGGGTCTAATGGTTCAGAGTCCTGATCATCGTACTCTGTGTACCGTTCTAGTCTAACTCTGTCCCCAGTGCCGTGTTGGTCATTTCTGTTTGTATATCGATAGAACCTGTCGGTATCCACATTGTATCTCTGCTGGTTGTTAAATCTGTTGAGATCACTACTTGTAAGATTCTCAGAGATATTTCTGTCGCATCTGGATGAAACTCTCTCATGTTGTGGGTACTCAGGTTCTATCAAAATGCCGACACTGTTTTTGTTTTTATTTTTGTTACGACCCTTTCTGTTTTTTTTGGTATTGTTTTTCTGTTTTGCCTGATTCAGTTGAAGCACCAACTGGTCCCGTCTCCTCAGCATTGTGTCTCTTTCATCAAACTGATCGTAGATCCTATCTCTATAATCGTCTTCAGGAATGATCTGTAATGATTCTCGTTGTCTGATATTTGTTCTATTTGTATTATTATATCTGAGGTCACGGTTGGCGTTTATAGGGTCGAGTTTAGTGTGTCTGTTGTCACGTCCGGTGTAAGTTTTGTCATATTCGGTAGATTTGTCATTTCTTGTGTTTATTTCTTTTTGAACAAAGTCAAAGATTGTAGGCAGGCGGCGTCCGCCCCTGCCCGTGTTTCTAGACCCCCTGTGTGGTAGAGTGGCCTGTGTGCGTGCGTCGAAGAGAGCGCTCCCATTCCATCCACGACGGGCGTTCTGCTGGAAATCCCTATATCTAGGGTCCCTATTCTCCCACCGTCTTGGATATTGGGGACTGTTCTCTCTTTGTTGTGCTACATATGATTTAGAGTAAAACTCCCTTCCCCTATAAGCTGGAGGATTATTTAAGTGAATACGTGTGCGAGGTGTTTCGCCCCTCTGTCTGTATTCCTGATAATCATACATCTCCGCTTTGTGAGAGGTAGGAAGTCAGTAAAAAAATGATGAGAAATAGAAATAAATATAAAAACAAAATGTCTTTTTCAAATGAAATTGTAAGATGAAAAAGTTGAAAGAAAAAGGAATTCCTCTATTTGAAACAGACGCTTTTTCTGTGCCTCTGCGACGTTTCGAAGTGTGATCACTTCTTCTTCAGGCTAGCTACAGTAAAAAGCGTCGTAGAGTATCTTTATCTATTGATTTGCAACCATAAACACGAGAGTCAGATGTTGACGGCTCGAGCGATTCGGAACGAATGGCTGTGAGCTCGCCCCCGCTACTATTTATCGTCTGCAGCGACGTCATCTTCCTGCGACTCCTCCCCTTGCCGATTTTTCACAAAAACCTGAATAAATATATGTTTATAAATACAATTTTTGCCAATAAAGGTATCAAAACATTCCTTTATTCATTCTGCATCACATCATGTGTTTTTTATGTTTTTAAAGCGCTGCCCTCAATCGCGATCCCGAAAAATATGAATTAATATATGTTTATAAATACGAATTTCGGAAATAAAGGTATCAAAAAATTCCTTTATTCATTCTGCATCGCATCATGTGCTTTTTGTGTTTTTAGAACGCTGCACTCGATCGCGATACCAGAAATACTATTTCTCCCTATGTTAAACTGTAGTACACTAGACTGGAACATTGTATGGATACTTTATATAATTTCCAGTTGTTTTATCTTCAAATGTGAGTCGATTGAAAGATTGTATTCAACTGTAAACATGCTGTTTCTGCCCCTGGGCTCTGTTTTCTTATATCATCATTCTCTTTTGGTGGTGTACATGTCCAAATCTGTAAACAAATCTCTGCTTTGGTTATTTGAGAATTGTCTTAGCTTTGTATAGTATTGTAATCAATAAAAATGATTATTTAGGGTGTATTTTTTATAAAATGCATCGTTAAATCATGGAGTTCTGTCTTTATTGATATTAATTTGCAACCACATTAAGATGTATGAGTAATTAAGTTGTTGGATTGTGTTCCAGGTGTATCCAATTACTTCAATTTCCATCAAATTAATTGATTGTCTGTATATATAGCTGTCTTAATTTCCTGTGATCCACCGTTTTGAGACCTAGTCTTTCAAGTCCACCATCTTGTAGCATGATGTTCCAGTGATTGCATCTAGGGAGGTTTATGTGTTTATTTTTTATACTAGTTGTATTATATGAATTATTAGATGTTTTTGTGAAAATCAAGCTTATTGTGTGTTCAGTCGCTGTTGTTATGAAAAGATCCTTTAGTTGCTATTAGGAATTCATAAAACAGTATGTCGTGACTTTGCTTCCTTCCAGTAGGTGTCCTTGTTCTATTTTATCTCCAATGAATCTCTTTAAGAACTTATACATGAATTTTCATAAGTGTTTTGAAATGTGAGAATGGGTCCAGGCCGTGGGTTAGGAAAAAAGAGTGTTTTCCCAGGATAGGACCCTGAGGGTCCCACTCTGGGTTGTGCACGGTCCATCCCTCCACTGGTCACCCCCAAATCACATAAAGACCAAGAGAGGTCACAGCAGGCCAACTGTTAAAGGCTGTTCATAGGGCTATTGAGGCCAGGGTTATTCAGTTTTAGGTCTGGTTAAGTTTAGGTTTGTGCAGGATGGGTCTGTAAAATCCAGGGTATGAATCCCGGGGTGTCTGGTAGGTTTTAGGTTTTGGGTATGGTGAGTTGGTTAGGTTTAGGTTGTGTTATGGTTAGTTGGTTAGGTTTAGGTTTGGGTTAGGGTCAGGTGGATCTCCTAAGTCTCATTAAGACCTCTTGGAAATTTTGTATCAAGTCTCATGATCCATAATCTTTCAAATTTCAGTCTATCACACAGCGACCAAAATGGGTCAGACTGAAGTCCAGTCACCCTGAAGGCCTCAAGGCCGTGGGTAAGGAAGTGCTGGACTACGTGTCTACGTTTTTCTATTTTATTTTTTATGTTGTGTGTGTGCTGATAGACCCGGACCCTTAAAGCATTTTTTGTCTGGCCTACATATTGTTTGGAACACTTTGCACAATAAATCAAATAAATGCAGTTCTGTGTTACTGGAGTGAGTTGCTGTGGGACTTGAAAGACTTGTTTTGTTGCACGATTGAATACCCATTTTTTCTGATCAAAGTATTTACAGATTAACTTTTTGTTCTGCGGTGCCATAGGTCTGAGTTTGCTATTCACTAGCATGTCTGCTAAATTTGTATTTCTCCTATAGGCAGCTATTTGCTTGTGTTTCTGCAGGAAGGGAGTGTTTTCAAAAAACCTTTCAAAGTTAGATTTAGCTGCACGGTTTAATTGTTTGCTCATTAACGAGAAATTGGACACTAATGGTATAATTTTTGTTTTTTCACCCTCTGTAGGGTTCCTTGGAGTCCTGGGGAGGAGAAAAGTCTTTAGGGCCCTTCTTAAGAAGGACCTTGAGTATCCCCTGTCCCTCAGGGCCCTGAACAGAATTTTGGTTGCTTCCATAAAACAGGAATGTTCTGTGCATATCCTGTGAAATCTGAGTAATTGAGATTTTACTATCCCTTTAAATGTATGTTTAGGATGGAAGCTGTGTTTGTGCAGTAAGGAATGCGTGTCCGTTTCTTTGAAATACACTTTAAAGTCTAGCTGTCCTGTCTCTTCAAATTTCTGTCCCTTATATGACACCACATCTAGAAAGTTGACCTCTGTGGGGTCAATTGTATATTTAATTGTTATTGATCTCTGATGGGTATTCAAGTGTTCTGCAAAGTCCTTAAAATCATCCATGGAGTAAGACCACACTCCCCATATATCATCCAGAAATCTAAAGTAATGCAGAGGCCTTTTTGTGCACGAGCCCAGAGCCGATTGTTCCCATCTCGCCATGAAGATGTTCGCGTAGGAAGGGGCAAACTTTTTGCCCATGGCTGTGCCTTTCACTTGCAAATAATATTTAGAATTAAATTCAAAATCATTTTTAGTTAGGTTTATATCTAATAATTTTAAAATATAATCGTCAGGCCTTTTTGGGTCTGAGTATTGAAGCATGCACTCCTGGACTGCCTGGAGGCCTGCTTCAGTTTCTATGTTCGTATATAGGCTATCAATATCTATGGTGAATAAAAAGGCTCCTCTGGGAATACTGATGTCTTTAACTTTCTGGATGAAATCATAAGTGTCCTTCAAATAGCTCGGGTGTTTCTGAGAGATGGGGTTAAGAAAATACTCGATGTACTCAGCTGTCTGATAAGTTTCACTGTTGCAATCAGACACTATGGGTCTGCCGGGTGGAATCTCGTGTGGAATACTCCATTTTTCAGGTTCCTTGTGAATCTTTGGCAATAAATAAAATCTTCTCATTCGAGGAGTGCCACTGCCACTTAAATATTCCCTCTGTTTTGAGTTAATGATGCCCTTGTCATACATCTGTTCTAAGATTTTTCTAACCTGTTTCATGGTTTCAAAATAAATGGGTTTCTCTAAGGGTTTGTAGTGGTCACTGATGTTTAATTGTCTCTCTCCCTCCCAGACATATTGCTCTCTATCCATGATGACAATGGCATTTCCCTTGTCAGCAGGTTTAATAACAATTTCTCTGAGGTTTTTAAGTGTGTTCAAGGCTCTCAGTTCCTCTCTCTGGAGATTGGGCCTTGGTTTCAAGCTCCAATTCAGATTTTTAAAGGCATACTCATCAGCTGTGATCAGCTGGCCTACTTGCTTGGGAAGTCTGCTCAAGGCTGGAGTCCAATCCGAATTGTGTGTGAAAGGTAATTTTTGTTTTTTAGTCTTTTTGCCCTCAAAAAAAACCTCTAATTTTATTCTTCTATGAAATTTTTGTAAATCCAGTCTAAGCTGATGTTTGAAGTCTTTCATTTTTTGGACAGACGGAATAAACGTGAGGCCTTTCATGAGCAGGGATGACTGTGAGGGAGAGACACTAAAATGTTTGGAAAGATTCACAACAAGCCTATGGGCACCCTTTCTCGGGTGTTCACTCACTACAAGTTTAAATATCGTGCCCAGTGCTCCAATATGTTCCTGGCTGTCTCTGCAGTCCAGTGCAGGCCGTCACTCTCTACCTGAAACTGTTCCTCTGGCAGGAGGGGGATGAAGGAATAATTTTCCTCTATGTAATTGTTCAGTTCATCTAAAAATATTTTTTCTCCTTCTGGGAGAGATTGGGGGATATTGATCAGGGGGATCCACAGTTGGGCCTCTGGTAGTCTCTCTTGTGCCACCTGACTCAATCTGGCACACTCTCTCATCGCTGAGATGCGTAATCTCTGTGTGCGGTTATTCAGGCCAAACGCTAAGACTATCTTTTCTACTTTTGTCTCTACTGTAGCTTTTTCTATCAGATTGGCAGCGTGCTGCAATTTAGCCCCTGGAAAACTGTCAATCTGTAAATCTGGAATGTCAAAAGCGGGAATCCTGCTCAAATTAGAGTCCCCGATGACCACGTGTTTCTCTTTGAGTGCCAGTTTCCACTCGTTGAACTTCTTGTTAGTTCTAAGGTGCGTGTACGGCTTATGTAGTACTCTTTGACTTTGAATGTCGGCTGCAGAGATTTCAACTGTTTTACTCATTTTCTCTGCTTGTCTGTTTTTTTCTGTTTCAGAGATAATTTTTTCCATTTTTTTGGAAGTTTCCCCCCTCTCTGTCCCGTGAGGAGCCCCTAGTTGAAGAGATGTCACAGAATATTCTGAGAAATCAAAGTCTGAGAGATTTGGGGACCCTGATGGATTTTGGAAGATCTGGGCACTCTCAGCTGTGTCCGTTAGAGGATTTACTGCATACACCGTACTGGCTACAATGGGGACCAGAGAAGGCAGGCCAGTGGTTATCGGGGCCTCAGCCTCAGAGGGGGCAAAAGGAGAGAAAAGTTCCTGTGACAGATGACCCGTAATCTCATCTAAATCATCCAGTCTATCTCCCTGTGCAGGAGTTAACTGATCCTCCTCCTCCTCATCATCATCGTCAAAACTCACTAAGAGATTTTTCTCAGCTTGTTCTATAAAGACTGGTGGAGTTTTTGGTCTCTGTTCTGTCAGGTGTTTTTTCTTTTCTATTCTCTTCCCCTTAGGAGACTGTATAGGGGCCTGTACAGGAGGGTTCAGAGGTGGAAAATCATCTCCCAAAAGCCAGTCGTTCCTCATAGGAGACCAGCCTGACATTAAAGTGGGCGATGTCTGTATCTGGATGTGTGTGACCCCTGTTCTAGGTCTGACCACCCCTGTGTTGACCGTTTCTGTCCCCTGCTGAACCGAGGCTTGATCTGCACCACTAACCACCTGAGCAAATGTTCTGTTGCTACCGGTTTCAGAATTCGATGGTACCTTAGACCCGGATGGAGTCCCAGAACGCAATTCGGTCAGGACCAAAGTTTCGGCCTGCCGAATTGCCCTCTGGGAGATCCTTTTGCCAAAGTTTCGCATCGCCCATTTGACAGCGATCTCAAAAGCGTGTAACCAGTCTTTTCTCTGTGTCTCTCCCCGTAAGATCCCCAGTGTGTGCTCTATGATATCTTCATAGTGTTGTTGTAACACCAACTGTGTCGTAAACGCCCAGTTCTTTGCATTACCCTCCAGCAATTCTTTTGTGGACATTGTGGGGGCAAAGGGTTTGATCACACTCTTAAGAAGCTCAGTTAACCTTTTCAGAGTGACAGGCTGGTTATTTTCTACCCGTGTGTCAATATTACTGAGGTGATGGACAGATCTGATCAGATGATACATATTCTTAATAATTCTCCGAAAAGTGGGAGAAGCAGGAGAGTATTCTGATTTTTTCTGTGAATCAAAGTGAGTTTTTTGGCCCATTCTTTTTTTCTGGTGAGCATAATTTTGTGCAAACTGGCCATTCTCACGTCTCCTGTTCTTCTCTACGTTACGAGGAGAATATTGTGTGTTTCTGTATCTCTGGTCAGTAAATCTGTTCTCCTCAGTGGGGTAAATAATCCTATTTTCCCCAAAAGTCACTCTCTTTCGTTTGGGTTTAAATCCCCGATTTAAAGGGCGTCGATCACGTGACTGACGACGGAAAGGATTTACACTGTTCTCCGATCGAGTTTCATTCTGTACTCTGTTACTGTAACCCGCGAGTGATTCTTCGTGTCCGACGACCTCGTATGGGAAGTCACGAGATCGCTCGACAAAATAATCGTCCCTCATAAATCGTCCCCGTCTGGGGAAATCCCTGCTGTCTCTGTGAGGGATCAAACGCGCTCGAGGGGTCGTGAAACGACCCTTGTTCTGAAAGACGAACACCATCCTTAATTTATTGAACGATCAGATCAACAACTGTATATTGTTTTAATCTTTTTTCTATTTCTTAAAATTTAAAAAAAATGTTTTTTTTGTCTTTTTTTATTTTTTAAACTTTTTTTTGGATTTTCTTGTGCTTTTTTTACAATAAAGAGATGAACCAACCTTCTTTGGATTTCGTTGTGTTTTTTTTAAACAGTAGGAAATGAACCAACACTAGATGTGTGATTATATATGAAAATCAAAAGAAAAAGATCAAAGGGAAAAGATCAAAATAAAATTTCAAAATAATGGAAAAAACAAAAATATATATTTTTTTCTTTTAGGAAAATAAATGTCTCTGTGTTCAAGCCTATATCGCGACGTTTCGATACTTTGATGTATCTTCTTCAGGCAGGCTTGAACTTTTAAATTTTCTGTTTTATCTCGAGATACAAAATAACCGTTTTACTAGATCACCAACCAAGATGTTACTGCAAGCAGTCCAACAATCCTTCTGATTCAAACTGCGTCCCGTTAGGTATATCAAAGCCAGTCGATGACGTCACTGACACGCCATCCACCAATCCCTTCAAACCAATACAATATTCAAACCAAACAGGCACACGATGCATTTTCAAATTTGAATTATGTACGTTGCATTTTTATTTTTAATTTTTATTCTTATATTTTAAATCGATGCATATTGCTTTTTTTTATATAGAAGGAATTTTTTCCTTTGCTTTTTTTCAAATCTAAACGATGCTCTTTGCCTCTTTCAATTTGAGAAATGCAGCTCCTCAGTCTGCATGTATCAAAAAAATAATGCATCCCTCAAATGTGCTCTAAGTAGTCATAAATAATGTTTTTTAATCCTTTATGACTCTTAAAACCCTCTAGTGCCTCATATGTATTTATATTTATTGTATATGTATGTATATTCAGTTCTTTTTCTGTATGTTTTTCACAATCATCTCTTTCTGTTTTTATAGATAATCACTGAAAAATATATATATCTCTTCTAGTGCCCTTGAAGTATTTATAATTTTATCTTTATGCTTTTTTATGCTTTTTATACTGTATTATATTTATCCTCGTGTGTCTTTATAAGTGATCCATGAAAACCATGAATTCTAGTGCCCATGAAGTATGTATTCATATTTTTATTTTTTAATATGTATTAGGGTGTATATTTATTTATTTATTTTAATGGGAATAAACGCTAAAAAAATAAAATATACTATATTATGACAGCCCATAAAGTGTGGTTCCGCTGAGTACCCACTAGAGGTCATGAGAAGAGAGGGCCCAGAGAGGGAGGCTCAGGCTGGGTTAGGAAAAAAGAGTGTTTTCCCAGGATAGGACCCTGAGGGTCCCACTCTGGGTTGTGCACGGTCCATCCCTCCACTGGTCACCCCCAAATCACATAAAGACCAAGAGAGGTCACAGCAGGCCAACTGTTAAAGGCTGTTCATAGGGCTATTGAGGCCAGGGTTATTCAGTTTTAGGTCTGGTTAAGTTTAGGTTTGTGCAGGATGGGTCTGTAAAATCCAGGGTATGAATCCCGGGGTGTCTGGTAGGTTTTAGGTTTTGGGTATGGTGAGTTGGTTAGGTTTAGGTTGTGTTATGGTTAGTTGGTTAGGTTTAGGTTTGGGTTAGGGTCAGGTGGATCTCCTAAGTCTCATTAAGACCTCTTGGAAATTTTGTATCAAGTCTCATGATCCATAATCTTTCAAATTTCAGTCTATCACACAGCGACCAAAATGGGTCAGACTGAAGTCCAGTCACCCTGAAGGCCTCAAGGCCGTGGGTAAGGAAGTGCTGGACTACGTGTCTACGTTTTTCTATTTTATTTTTTATGTTGTGTGTGTGCTGATAGACCCGGACCCTTAAAGCATTTTTTGTCTGGCCTACATATTGTTTGGAACACTTTGCACAATAAATCAAATAAATGCAGTTCTGTGTTACTGGAGTGAGTTGCTGTGGGACTTGAAAGACTTGTTTTGTTGCACGATTGAATACCCATTTTTTCTGATCAAAGTATTTACAGATTAACTTTTTGTTCTGCGGTGCCATAGGTCTGAGTTTGCTATTCACTAGCATGTCTGCTAAATTTGTATTTCTCCTATAGGCAGCTATTTGCTTGTGTTTCTGCAGGAAGGGAGTGTTTTCAAAAAACCTTTCAAAGTTAGATTTAGCTGCACGGTTTAATTGTTTGCTCATTAACGAGAAATTGGACACTAATGGTATAATTTTTGTTTTTTCACCCTCTGTAGGGTTCCTTGGAGTCCTGGGGAGGAGAAAAGTCTTTAGGGCCCTTCTTAAGAAGGACCTTGAGTATCCCCTGTCCCTCAGGGCCCTGAACAGAATTTTGGTTGCTTCCATAAAACAGGAATGTTCTGTGCATATCCTGTGAAATCTGAGTAATTGAGATTTTACTATCCCTTTAAATGTATGTTTAGGATGGAAGCTGTGTTTGTGCAGTAAGGAATGCGTGTCCGTTTCTTTGAAATACACTTTAAAGTCTAGCTGTCCTGTCTCTTCAAATTTCTGTCCCTTATATGACACCACATCTAGAAAGTTGACCTCTGTGGGGTCAATTGTATATTTAATTGTTATTGATCTCTGATGGGTATTCAAGTGTTCTGCAAAGTCCTTAAAATCATCCATGGAGTAAGACCACACTCCCCATATATCATCCAGAAATCTAAAGTAATGCAGAGGCCTTTTTGTGCACGAGCCCAGAGCCGATTGTTCCCATCTCGCCATGAAGATGTTCGCGTAGGAAGGGGCAAACTTTTTGCCCATGGCTGTGCCTTTCACTTGCAAATAATATTTAGAATTAAATTCAAAATCATTTTTAGTTAGGTTTATATCTAATAATTTTAAAATATAATCGTCAGGCCTTTTTGGGTCTGAGTATTGAAGCATGCACTCCTGGACTGCCTGGAGGCCTGCTTCAGTTTCTATGTTCGTATATAGGCTATCAATATCTATGGTGAATAAAAAGGCTCCTCTGGGAATACTGATGTCTTTAACTTTCTGGATGAAATCATAAGTGTCCTTCAAATAGCTCGGGTGTTTCTGAGAGATGGGGTTAAGAAAATACTCGATGTACTCAGCTGTCTGATAAGTTTCACTGTTGCAATCAGACACTATGGGTCTGCCGGGTGGAATCTCGTGTGGAATACTCCATTTTTCAGGTTCCTTGTGAATCTTTGGCAATAAATAAAATCTTCTCATTCGAGGAGTGCCACTGCCACTTAAATATTCCCTCTGTTTTGAGTTAATGATGCCCTTGTCATACATCTGTTCTAAGATTTTTCTAACCTGTTTCATGGTTTCAAAATAAATGGGTTTCTCTAAGGGTTTGTAGTGGTCACTGATGTTTAATTGTCTCTCTCCCTCCCAGACATATTGCTCTCTATCCATGATGACAATGGCATTTCCCTTGTCAGCAGGTTTAATAACAATTTCTCTGAGGTTTTTAAGTGTGTTCAAGGCTCTCAGTTCCTCTCTCTGGAGATTGGGCCTTGGTTTCAAGCTCCAATTCAGATTTTTAAAGGCATACTCATCAGCTGTGATCAGCTGGCCTACTTGCTTGGGAAGTCTGCTCAAGGCTGGAGTCCAATCCGAATTGTGTGTGAAAGGTAATTTTTGTTTTTTAGTCTTTTTGCCCTCAAAAAAAACCTCTAATTTTATTCTTCTATGAAATTTTTGTAAATCCAGTCTAAGCTGATGTTTGAAGTCTTTCATTTTTTGGACAGACGGAATAAACGTGAGGCCTTTCATGAGCAGGGATGACTGTGAGGGAGAGACACTAAAATGTTTGGAAAGATTCACAACAAGCCTATGGGCACCCTTTCTCGGGTGTTCACTCACTACAAGTTTAAATATCGTGCCCAGTGCTCCAATATGTTCCTGGCTGTCTCTGCAGTCCAGTGCAGGCCGTCACTCTCTACCTGAAACTGTTCCTCTGGCAGGAGGGGGATGAAGGAATAATTTTCCTCTATGTAATTGTTCAGTTCATCTAAAAATATTTTTTCTCCTTCTGGGAGAGATTGGGGGATATTGATCAGGGGGATCCACAGTTGGGCCTCTGGTAGTCTCTCTTGTGCCACCTGACTCAATCTGGCACACTCTCTCATCGCTGAGATGCGTAATCTCTGTGTGCGGTTATTCAGGCCAAACGCTAAGACTATCTTTTCTACTTTTGTCTCTACTGTAGCTTTTTCTATCAGATTGGCAGCGTGCTGCAATTTAGCCCCTGGAAAACTGTCAATCTGTAAATCTGGAATGTCAAAAGCGGGAATCCTGCTCAAATTAGAGTCCCCGATGACCACGTGTTTCTCTTTGAGTGCCAGTTTCCACTCGTTGAACTTCTTGTTAGTTCTAAGGTGCGTGTACGGCTTATGTAGTACTCTTTGACTTTGAATGTCGGCTGCAGAGATTTCAACTGTTTTACTCATTTTCTCTGCTTGTCTGTTTTTTTCTGTTTCAGAGATAATTTTTTCCATTTTTTTGGAAGTTTCCCCCCTCTCTGTCCCGTGAGGAGCCCCTAGTTGAAGAGATGTCACAGAATATTCTGAGAAATCAAAGTCTGAGAGATTTGGGGACCCTGATGGATTTTGGAAGATCTGGGCACTCTCAGCTGTGTCCGTTAGAGGATTTACTGCATACACCGTACTGGCTACAATGGGGACCAGAGAAGGCAGGCCAGTGGTTATCGGGGCCTCAGCCTCAGAGGGGGCAAAAGGAGAGAAAAGTTCCTGTGACAGATGACCCGTAATCTCATCTAAATCATCCAGTCTATCTCCCTGTGCAGGAGTTAACTGATCCTCCTCCTCCTCATCATCATCGTCAAAACTCACTAAGAGATTTTTCTCAGCTTGTTCTATAAAGACTGGTGGAGTTTTTGGTCTCTGTTCTGTCAGGTGTTTTTTCTTTTCTATTCTCTTCCCCTTAGGAGACTGTATAGGGGCCTGTACAGGAGGGTTCAGAGGTGGAAAATCATCTCCCAAAAGCCAGTCGTTCCTCATAGGAGACCAGCCTGACATTAAAGTGGGCGATGTCTGTATCTGGATGTGTGTGACCCCTGTTCTAGGTCTGACCACCCCTGTGTTGACCGTTTCTGTCCCCTGCTGAACCGAGGCTTGATCTGCACCACTAACCACCTGAGCAAATGTTCTGTTGCTACCGGTTTCAGAATTCGATGGTACCTTAGACCCGGATGGAGTCCCAGAACGCAATTCGGTCAGGACCAAAGTTTCGGCCTGCCGAATTGCCCTCTGGGAGATCCTTTTGCCAAAGTTTCGCATCGCCCATTTGACAGCGATCTCAAAAGCGTGTAACCAGTCTTTTCTCTGTGTCTCTCCCCGTAAGATCCCCAGTGTGTGCTCTATGATATCTTCATAGTGTTGTTGTAACACCAACTGTGTCGTAAACGCCCAGTTCTTTGCATTACCCTCCAGCAATTCTTTTGTGGACATTGTGGGGGCAAAGGGTTTGATCACACTCTTAAGAAGCTCAGTTAACCTTTTCAGAGTGACAGGCTGGTTATTTTCTACCCGTGTGTCAATATTACTGAGGTGATGGACAGATCTGATCAGATGATACATATTCTTAATAATTCTCCGAAAAGTGGGAGAAGCAGGAGAGTATTCTGATTTTTTCTGTGAATCAAAGTGAGTTTTTTGGCCCATTCTTTTTTTCTGGTGAGCATAATTTTGTGCAAACTGGCCATTCTCACGTCTCCTGTTCTTCTCTACGTTACGAGGAGAATATTGTGTGTTTCTGTATCTCTGGTCAGTAAATCTGTTCTCCTCAGTGGGGTAAATAATCCTATTTTCCCCAAAAGTCACTCTCTTTCGTTTGGGTTTAAATCCCCGATTTAAAGGGCGTCGATCACGTGACTGACGACGGAAAGGATTTACACTGTTCTCCGATCGAGTTTCATTCTGTACTCTGTTACTGTAACCCGCGAGTGATTCTTCGTGTCCGACGACCTCGTATGGGAAGTCACGAGATCGCTCGACAAAATAATCGTCCCTCATAAATCGTCCCCGTCTGGGGAAATCCCTGCTGTCTCTGTGAGGGATCAAACGCGCTCGAGGGGTCGTGAAACGACCCTTGTTCTGAAAGACGAACACCATCCTTAATTTATTGAACGATCAGATCAACAACTGTATATTGTTTTAATCTTTTTTCTATTTCTTAAAATTTAAAAAAAATGTTTTTTTTGTCTTTTTTTATTTTTTAAACTTTTTTTTGGATTTTCTTGTGCTTTTTTTACAATAAAGAGATGAACCAACCTTCTTTGGATTTCGTTGTGTTTTTTTTAAACAGTAGGAAATGAACCAACACTAGATGTGTGATTATATATGAAAATCAAAAGAAAAAGATCAAAGGGAAAAGATCAAAATAAAATTTCAAAATAATGGAAAAAACAAAAATATATATTTTTTTCTTTTAGGAAAATAAATGTCTCTGTGTTCAAGCCTATATCGCGACGTTTCGATACTTTGATGTATCTTCTTCAGGCAGGCTTGAACTTTTAAATTTTCTGTTTTATCTCGAGATACAAAATAACCGTTTTACTAGATCACCAACCAAGATGTTACTGCAAGCAGTCCAACAATCCTTCTGATTCAAACTGCGTCCCGTTAGGTATATCAAAGCCAGTCGATGACGTCACTGACACGCCATCCACCAATCCCTTCAAACCAATACAATATTCAAACCAAACAGGCACACGATGCATTTTCAAATTTGAATTATGTACGTTGCATTTTTATTTTTAATTTTTATTCTTATATTTTAAATCGATGCATATTGCTTTTTTTTATATAGAAGGAATTTTTTCCTTTGCTTTTTTTCAAATCTAAACGATGCTCTTTGCCTCTTTCAATTTGAGAAATGCAGCTCCTCAGTCTGCATGTATCAAAAAAATAATGCATCCCTCAAATGTGCTCTAAGTAGTCATAAATAATGTTTTTTAATCCTTTATGACTCTTAAAACCCTCTAGTGCCTCATATGTATTTATATTTATTGTATATGTATGTATATTCAGTTCTTTTTCTGTATGTTTTTCACAATCATCTCTTTCTGTTTTTATAGATAATCACTGAAAAATATATATATCTCTTCTAGTGCCCTTGAAGTATTTATAATTTTATCTTTATGCTTTTTTATGCTTTTTATACTGTATTATATTTATCCTCGTGTGTCTTTATAAGTGATCCATGAAAACCATGAATTCTAGTGCCCATGAAGTATGTATTCATATTTTTATTTTTTAATATGTATTAGGGTGTATATTTATTTATTTATTTTAATGGGAATAAACGCTAAAAAAATAAAATATACTATATTATGACAGCCCATAAAGTGTGGTTCCGCTGAGTACCCACTAGAGGTCATGAGAAGAGAGGGCCCAGAGAGGGAGGCTCAGGCTGGGTTAGGAAAAAAGAGTGTTTTCCCAGGATAGGACCCTGAGGGTCCCACTCTGGGTTGTGCACGGTCCATCCCTCCACTGGTCACCCCCAAATCACATAAAGACCAAGAGAGGTCACAGCAGGCCAACTGTTAAAGGCTGTTCATAGGGCTATTGAGGCCAGGGTTATTCAGTTTTAGGTCTGGTTAAGTTTAGGTTTGTGCAGGATGGGTCTGTAAAATCCAGGGTATGAATCCCGGGGTGTCTGGTAGGTTTTAGGTTTTGGGTATGGTGAGTTGGTTAGGTTTAGGTTGTGTTATGGTTAGTTGGTTAGGTTTAGGTTTGGGTTAGGGTCAGGTGGATCTCCTAAGTCTCATTAAGACCTCTTGGAAATTTTGTATCAAGTCTCATGATCCATAATCTTTCAAATTTCAGTCTATCACACAGCGACCAAAATGGGTCAGACTGAAGTCCAGTCACCCTGAAGGCCTCAAGGCCGTGGGTAAGGAAGTGCTGGACTACGTGTCTACGTTTTTCTATTTTATTTTTTATGTTGTGTGTGTGCTGATAGACCCGGACCCTTAAAGCATTTTTTGTCTGGCCTACATATTGTTTGGAACACTTTGCACAATAAATCAAATAAATGCAGTTCTGTGTTACTGGAGTGAGTTGCTGTGGGACTTGAAAGACTTGTTTTGTTGCACGATTGAATACCCATTTTTTCTGATCAAAGTATTTACAGATTAACTTTTTGTTCTGCGGTGCCATAGGTCTGAGTTTGCTATTCACTAGCATGTCTGCTAAATTTGTATTTCTCCTATAGGCAGCTATTTGCTTGTGTTTCTGCAGGAAGGGAGTGTTTTCAAAAAACCTTTCAAAGTTAGATTTAGCTGCACGGTTTAATTGTTTGCTCATTAACGAGAAATTGGACACTAATGGTATAATTTTTGTTTTTTCACCCTCTGTAGGGTTCCTTGGAGTCCTGGGGAGGAGAAAAGTCTTTAGGGCCCTTCTTAAGAAGGACCTTGAGTATCCCCTGTCCCTCAGGGCCCTGAACAGAATTTTGGTTGCTTCCATAAAACAGGAATGTTCTGTGCATATCCTGTGAAATCTGAGTAATTGAGATTTTACTATCCCTTTAAATGTATGTTTAGGATGGAAGCTGTGTTTGTGCAGTAAGGAATGCGTGTCCGTTTCTTTGAAATACACTTTAAAGTCTAGCTGTCCTGTCTCTTCAAATTTCTGTCCCTTATATGACACCACATCTAGAAAGTTGACCTCTGTGGGGTCAATTGTATATTTAATTGTTATTGATCTCTGATGGGTATTCAAGTGTTCTGCAAAGTCCTTAAAATCATCCATGGAGTAAGACCACACTCCCCATATATCATCCAGAAATCTAAAGTAATGCAGAGGCCTTTTTGTGCACGAGCCCAGAGCCGATTGTTCCCATCTCGCCATGAAGATGTTCGCGTAGGAAGGGGCAAACTTTTTGCCCATGGCTGTGCCTTTCACTTGCAAATAATATTTAGAATTAAATTCAAAATCATTTTTAGTTAGGTTTATATCTAATAATTTTAAAATATAATCGTCAGGCCTTTTTGGGTCTGAGTATTGAAGCATGCACTCCTGGACTGCCTGGAGGCCTGCTTCAGTTTCTATGTTCGTATATAGGCTATCAATATCTATGGTGAATAAAAAGGCTCCTCTGGGAATACTGATGTCTTTAACTTTCTGGATGAAATCATAAGTGTCCTTCAAATAGCTCGGGTGTTTCTGAGAGATGGGGTTAAGAAAATACTCGATGTACTCAGCTGTCTGATAAGTTTCACTGTTGCAATCAGACACTATGGGTCTGCCGGGTGGAATCTCGTGTGGAATACTCCATTTTTCAGGTTCCTTGTGAATCTTTGGCAATAAATAAAATCTTCTCATTCGAGGAGTGCCACTGCCACTTAAATATTCCCTCTGTTTTGAGTTAATGATGCCCTTGTCATACATCTGTTCTAAGATTTTTCTAACCTGTTTCATGGTTTCAAAATAAATGGGTTTCTCTAAGGGTTTGTAGTGGTCACTGATGTTTAATTGTCTCTCTCCCTCCCAGACATATTGCTCTCTATCCATGATGACAATGGCATTTCCCTTGTCAGCAGGTTTAATAACAATTTCTCTGAGGTTTTTAAGTGTGTTCAAGGCTCTCAGTTCCTCTCTCTGGAGATTGGGCCTTGGTTTCAAGCTCCAATTCAGATTTTTAAAGGCATACTCATCAGCTGTGATCAGCTGGCCTACTTGCTTGGGAAGTCTGCTCAAGGCTGGAGTCCAATCCGAATTGTGTGTGAAAGGTAATTTTTGTTTTTTAGTCTTTTTGCCCTCAAAAAAAACCTCTAATTTTATTCTTCTATGAAATTTTTGTAAATCCAGTCTAAGCTGATGTTTGAAGTCTTTCATTTTTTGGACAGACGGAATAAACGTGAGGCCTTTCATGAGCAGGGATGACTGTGAGGGAGAGACACTAAAATGTTTGGAAAGATTCACAACAAGCCTATGGGCACCCTTTCTCGGGTGTTCACTCACTACAAGTTTAAATATCGTGCCCAGTGCTCCAATATGTTCCTGGCTGTCTCTGCAGTCCAGTGCAGGCCGTCACTCTCTACCTGAAACTGTTCCTCTGGCAGGAGGGGGATGAAGGAATAATTTTCCTCTATGTAATTGTTCAGTTCATCTAAAAATATTTTTTCTCCTTCTGGGAGAGATTGGGGGATATTGATCAGGGGGATCCACAGTTGGGCCTCTGGTAGTCTCTCTTGTGCCACCTGACTCAATCTGGCACACTCTCTCATCGCTGAGATGCGTAATCTCTGTGTGCGGTTATTCAGGCCAAACGCTAAGACTATCTTTTCTACTTTTGTCTCTACTGTAGCTTTTTCTATCAGATTGGCAGCGTGCTGCAATTTAGCCCCTGGAAAACTGTCAATCTGTAAATCTGGAATGTCAAAAGCGGGAATCCTGCTCAAATTAGAGTCCCCGATGACCACGTGTTTCTCTTTGAGTGCCAGTTTCCACTCGTTGAACTTCTTGTTAGTTCTAAGGTGCGTGTACGGCTTATGTAGTACTCTTTGACTTTGAATGTCGGCTGCAGAGATTTCAACTGTTTTACTCATTTTCTCTGCTTGTCTGTTTTTTTCTGTTTCAGAGATAATTTTTTCCATTTTTTTGGAAGTTTCCCCCCTCTCTGTCCCGTGAGGAGCCCCTAGTTGAAGAGATGTCACAGAATATTCTGAGAAATCAAAGTCTGAGAGATTTGGGGACCCTGATGGATTTTGGAAGATCTGGGCACTCTCAGCTGTGTCCGTTAGAGGATTTACTGCATACACCGTACTGGCTACAATGGGGACCAGAGAAGGCAGGCCAGTGGTTATCGGGGCCTCAGCCTCAGAGGGGGCAAAAGGAGAGAAAAGTTCCTGTGACAGATGACCCGTAATCTCATCTAAATCATCCAGTCTATCTCCCTGTGCAGGAGTTAACTGATCCTCCTCCTCCTCATCATCATCGTCAAAACTCACTAAGAGATTTTTCTCAGCTTGTTCTATAAAGACTGGTGGAGTTTTTGGTCTCTGTTCTGTCAGGTGTTTTTTCTTTTCTATTCTCTTCCCCTTAGGAGACTGTATAGGGGCCTGTACAGGAGGGTTCAGAGGTGGAAAATCATCTCCCAAAAGCCAGTCGTTCCTCATAGGAGACCAGCCTGACATTAAAGTGGGCGATGTCTGTATCTGGATGTGTGTGACCCCTGTTCTAGGTCTGACCACCCCTGTGTTGACCGTTTCTGTCCCCTGCTGAACCGAGGCTTGATCTGCACCACTAACCACCTGAGCAAATGTTCTGTTGCTACCGGTTTCAGAATTCGATGGTACCTTAGACCCGGATGGAGTCCCAGAACGCAATTCGGTCAGGACCAAAGTTTCGGCCTGCCGAATTGCCCTCTGGGAGATCCTTTTGCCAAAGTTTCGCATCGCCCATTTGACAGCGATCTCAAAAGCGTGTAACCAGTCTTTTCTCTGTGTCTCTCCCCGTAAGATCCCCAGTGTGTGCTCTATGATATCTTCATAGTGTTGTTGTAACACCAACTGTGTCGTAAACGCCCAGTTCTTTGCATTACCCTCCAGCAATTCTTTTGTGGACATTGTGGGGGCAAAGGGTTTGATCACACTCTTAAGAAGCTCAGTTAACCTTTTCAGAGTGACAGGCTGGTTATTTTCTACCCGTGTGTCAATATTACTGAGGTGATGGACAGATCTGATCAGATGATACATATTCTTAATAATTCTCCGAAAAGTGGGAGAAGCAGGAGAGTATTCTGATTTTTTCTGTGAATCAAAGTGAGTTTTTTGGCCCATTCTTTTTTTCTGGTGAGCATAATTTTGTGCAAACTGGCCATTCTCACGTCTCCTGTTCTTCTCTACGTTACGAGGAGAATATTGTGTGTTTCTGTATCTCTGGTCAGTAAATCTGTTCTCCTCAGTGGGGTAAATAATCCTATTTTCCCCAAAAGTCACTCTCTTTCGTTTGGGTTTAAATCCCCGATTTAAAGGGCGTCGATCACGTGACTGACGACGGAAAGGATTTACACTGTTCTCCGATCGAGTTTCATTCTGTACTCTGTTACTGTAACCCGCGAGTGATTCTTCGTGTCCGACGACCTCGTATGGGAAGTCACGAGATCGCTCGACAAAATAATCGTCCCTCATAAATCGTCCCCGTCTGGGGAAATCCCTGCTGTCTCTGTGAGGGATCAAACGCGCTCGAGGGGTCGTGAAACGACCCTTGTTCTGAAAGACGAACACCATCCTTAATTTATTGAACGATCAGATCAACAACTGTATATTGTTTTAATCTTTTTTCTATTTCTTAAAATTTAAAAAAAATGTTTTTTTTGTCTTTTTTTATTTTTTAAACTTTTTTTTGGATTTTCTTGTGCTTTTTTTACAATAAAGAGATGAACCAACCTTCTTTGGATTTCGTTGTGTTTTTTTTAAACAGTAGGAAATGAACCAACACTAGATGTGTGATTATATATGAAAATCAAAAGAAAAAGATCAAAGGGAAAAGATCAAAATAAAATTTCAAAATAATGGAAAAAACAAAAATATATATTTTTTTCTTTTAGGAAAATAAATGTCTCTGTGTTCAAGCCTATATCGCGACGTTTCGATACTTTGATGTATCTTCTTCAGGCAGGCTTGAACTTTTAAATTTTCTGTTTTATCTCGAGATACAAAATAACCGTTTTACTAGATCACCAACCAAGATGTTACTGCAAGCAGTCCAACAATCCTTCTGATTCAAACTGCGTCCCGTTAGGTATATCAAAGCCAGTCGATGACGTCACTGACACGCCATCCACCAATCCCTTCAAACCAATACAATATTCAAACCAAACAGGCACACGATGCATTTTCAAATTTGAATTATGTACGTTGCATTTTTATTTTTAATTTTTATTCTTATATTTTAAATCGATGCATATTGCTTTTTTTTATATAGAAGGAATTTTTTCCTTTGCTTTTTTTCAAATCTAAACGATGCTCTTTGCCTCTTTCAATTTGAGAAATGCAGCTCCTCAGTCTGCATGTATCAAAAAAATAATGCATCCCTCAAATGTGCTCTAAGTAGTCATAAATAATGTTTTTTAATCCTTTATGACTCTTAAAACCCTCTAGTGCCTCATATGTATTTATATTTATTGTATATGTATGTATATTCAGTTCTTTTTCTGTATGTTTTTCACAATCATCTCTTTCTGTTTTTATAGATAATCACTGAAAAATATATATATCTCTTCTAGTGCCCTTGAAGTATTTATAATTTTATCTTTATGCTTTTTTATGCTTTTTATACTGTATTATATTTATCCTCGTGTGTCTTTATAAGTGATCCATGAAAACCATGAATTCTAGTGCCCATGAAGTATGTATTCATATTTTTATTTTTTAATATGTATTAGGGTGTATATTTATTTATTTATTTTAATGGGAATAAACGCTAAAAAAATAAAATATACTATATTATGACAGCCCATAAAGTGTGGTTCCGCTGAGTACCCACTAGAGGTCATGAGAAGAGAGGGCCCAGAGAGGGAGGCTCAGGCTGGGTTAGGAAAAAAGAGTGTTTTCCCAGGATAGGACCCTGAGGGTCCCACTCTGGGTTGTGCACGGTCCATCCCTCCACTGGTCACCCCCAAATCACATAAAGACCAAGAGAGGTCACAGCAGGCCAACTGTTAAAGGCTGTTCATAGGGCTATTGAGGCCAGGGTTATTCAGTTTTAGGTCTGGTTAAGTTTAGGTTTGTGCAGGATGGGTCTGTAAAATCCAGGGTATGAATCCCGGGGTGTCTGGTAGGTTTTAGGTTTTGGGTATGGTGAGTTGGTTAGGTTTAGGTTGTGTTATGGTTAGTTGGTTAGGTTTAGGTTTGGGTTAGGGTCAGGTGGATCTCCTAAGTCTCATTAAGACCTCTTGGAAATTTTGTATCAAGTCTCATGATCCATAATCTTTCAAATTTCAGTCTATCACACAGCGACCAAAATGGGTCAGACTGAAGTCCAGTCACCCTGAAGGCCTCAAGGCCGTGGGTAAGGAAGTGCTGGACTACGTGTCTACGTTTTTCTATTTTATTTTTTATGTTGTGTGTGTGCTGATAGACCCGGACCCTTAAAGCATTTTTTGTCTGGCCTACATATTGTTTGGAACACTTTGCACAATAAATCAAATAAATGCAGTTCTGTGTTACTGGAGTGAGTTGCTGTGGGACTTGAAAGACTTGTTTTGTTGCACGATTGAATACCCATTTTTTCTGATCAAAGTATTTACAGATTAACTTTTTGTTCTGCGGTGCCATAGGTCTGAGTTTGCTATTCACTAGCATGTCTGCTAAATTTGTATTTCTCCTATAGGCAGCTATTTGCTTGTGTTTCTGCAGGAAGGGAGTGTTTTCAAAAAACCTTTCAAAGTTAGATTTAGCTGCACGGTTTAATTGTTTGCTCATTAACGAGAAATTGGACACTAATGGTATAATTTTTGTTTTTTCACCCTCTGTAGGGTTCCTTGGAGTCCTGGGGAGGAGAAAAGTCTTTAGGGCCCTTCTTAAGAAGGACCTTGAGTATCCCCTGTCCCTCAGGGCCCTGAACAGAATTTTGGTTGCTTCCATAAAACAGGAATGTTCTGTGCATATCCTGTGAAATCTGAGTAATTGAGATTTTACTATCCCTTTAAATGTATGTTTAGGATGGAAGCTGTGTTTGTGCAGTAAGGAATGCGTGTCCGTTTCTTTGAAATACACTTTAAAGTCTAGCTGTCCTGTCTCTTCAAATTTCTGTCCCTTATATGACACCACATCTAGAAAGTTGACCTCTGTGGGGTCAATTGTATATTTAATTGTTATTGATCTCTGATGGGTATTCAAGTGTTCTGCAAAGTCCTTAAAATCATCCATGGAGTAAGACCACACTCCCCATATATCATCCAGAAATCTAAAGTAATGCAGAGGCCTTTTTGTGCACGAGCCCAGAGCCGATTGTTCCCATCTCGCCATGAAGATGTTCGCGTAGGAAGGGGCAAACTTTTTGCCCATGGCTGTGCCTTTCACTTGCAAATAATATTTAGAATTAAATTCAAAATCATTTTTAGTTAGGTTTATATCTAATAATTTTAAAATATAATCGTCAGGCCTTTTTGGGTCTGAGTATTGAAGCATGCACTCCTGGACTGCCTGGAGGCCTGCTTCAGTTTCTATGTTCGTATATAGGCTATCAATATCTATGGTGAATAAAAAGGCTCCTCTGGGAATACTGATGTCTTTAACTTTCTGGATGAAATCATAAGTGTCCTTCAAATAGCTCGGGTGTTTCTGAGAGATGGGGTTAAGAAAATACTCGATGTACTCAGCTGTCTGATAAGTTTCACTGTTGCAATCAGACACTATGGGTCTGCCGGGTGGAATCTCGTGTGGAATACTCCATTTTTCAGGTTCCTTGTGAATCTTTGGCAATAAATAAAATCTTCTCATTCGAGGAGTGCCACTGCCACTTAAATATTCCCTCTGTTTTGAGTTAATGATGCCCTTGTCATACATCTGTTCTAAGATTTTTCTAACCTGTTTCATGGTTTCAAAATAAATGGGTTTCTCTAAGGGTTTGTAGTGGTCACTGATGTTTAATTGTCTCTCTCCCTCCCAGACATATTGCTCTCTATCCATGATGACAATGGCATTTCCCTTGTCAGCAGGTTTAATAACAATTTCTCTGAGGTTTTTAAGTGTGTTCAAGGCTCTCAGTTCCTCTCTCTGGAGATTGGGCCTTGGTTTCAAGCTCCAATTCAGATTTTTAAAGGCATACTCATCAGCTGTGATCAGCTGGCCTACTTGCTTGGGAAGTCTGCTCAAGGCTGGAGTCCAATCCGAATTGTGTGTGAAAGGTAATTTTTGTTTTTTAGTCTTTTTGCCCTCAAAAAAAACCTCTAATTTTATTCTTCTATGAAATTTTTGTAAATCCAGTCTAAGCTGATGTTTGAAGTCTTTCATTTTTTGGACAGACGGAATAAACGTGAGGCCTTTCATGAGCAGGGATGACTGTGAGGGAGAGACACTAAAATGTTTGGAAAGATTCACAACAAGCCTATGGGCACCCTTTCTCGGGTGTTCACTCACTACAAGTTTAAATATCGTGCCCAGTGCTCCAATATGTTCCTGGCTGTCTCTGCAGTCCAGTGCAGGCCGTCACTCTCTACCTGAAACTGTTCCTCTGGCAGGAGGGGGATGAAGGAATAATTTTCCTCTATGTAATTGTTCAGTTCATCTAAAAATATTTTTTCTCCTTCTGGGAGAGATTGGGGGATATTGATCAGGGGGATCCACAGTTGGGCCTCTGGTAGTCTCTCTTGTGCCACCTGACTCAATCTGGCACACTCTCTCATCGCTGAGATGCGTAATCTCTGTGTGCGGTTATTCAGGCCAAACGCTAAGACTATCTTTTCTACTTTTGTCTCTACTGTAGCTTTTTCTATCAGATTGGCAGCGTGCTGCAATTTAGCCCCTGGAAAACTGTCAATCTGTAAATCTGGAATGTCAAAAGCGGGAATCCTGCTCAAATTAGAGTCCCCGATGACCACGTGTTTCTCTTTGAGTGCCAGTTTCCACTCGTTGAACTTCTTGTTAGTTCTAAGGTGCGTGTACGGCTTATGTAGTACTCTTTGACTTTGAATGTCGGCTGCAGAGATTTCAACTGTTTTACTCATTTTCTCTGCTTGTCTGTTTTTTTCTGTTTCAGAGATAATTTTTTCCATTTTTTTGGAAGTTTCCCCCCTCTCTGTCCCGTGAGGAGCCCCTAGTTGAAGAGATGTCACAGAATATTCTGAGAAATCAAAGTCTGAGAGATTTGGGGACCCTGATGGATTTTGGAAGATCTGGGCACTCTCAGCTGTGTCCGTTAGAGGATTTACTGCATACACCGTACTGGCTACAATGGGGACCAGAGAAGGCAGGCCAGTGGTTATCGGGGCCTCAGCCTCAGAGGGGGCAAAAGGAGAGAAAAGTTCCTGTGACAGATGACCCGTAATCTCATCTAAATCATCCAGTCTATCTCCCTGTGCAGGAGTTAACTGATCCTCCTCCTCCTCATCATCATCGTCAAAACTCACTAAGAGATTTTTCTCAGCTTGTTCTATAAAGACTGGTGGAGTTTTTGGTCTCTGTTCTGTCAGGTGTTTTTTCTTTTCTATTCTCTTCCCCTTAGGAGACTGTATAGGGGCCTGTACAGGAGGGTTCAGAGGTGGAAAATCATCTCCCAAAAGCCAGTCGTTCCTCATAGGAGACCAGCCTGACATTAAAGTGGGCGATGTCTGTATCTGGATGTGTGTGACCCCTGTTCTAGGTCTGACCACCCCTGTGTTGACCGTTTCTGTCCCCTGCTGAACCGAGGCTTGATCTGCACCACTAACCACCTGAGCAAATGTTCTGTTGCTACCGGTTTCAGAATTCGATGGTACCTTAGACCCGGATGGAGTCCCAGAACGCAATTCGGTCAGGACCAAAGTTTCGGCCTGCCGAATTGCCCTCTGGGAGATCCTTTTGCCAAAGTTTCGCATCGCCCATTTGACAGCGATCTCAAAAGCGTGTAACCAGTCTTTTCTCTGTGTCTCTCCCCGTAAGATCCCCAGTGTGTGCTCTATGATATCTTCATAGTGTTGTTGTAACACCAACTGTGTCGTAAACGCCCAGTTCTTTGCATTACCCTCCAGCAATTCTTTTGTGGACATTGTGGGGGCAAAGGGTTTGATCACACTCTTAAGAAGCTCAGTTAACCTTTTCAGAGTGACAGGCTGGTTATTTTCTACCCGTGTGTCAATATTACTGAGGTGATGGACAGATCTGATCAGATGATACATATTCTTAATAATTCTCCGAAAAGTGGGAGAAGCAGGAGAGTATTCTGATTTTTTCTGTGAATCAAAGTGAGTTTTTTGGCCCATTCTTTTTTTCTGGTGAGCATAATTTTGTGCAAACTGGCCATTCTCACGTCTCCTGTTCTTCTCTACGTTACGAGGAGAATATTGTGTGTTTCTGTATCTCTGGTCAGTAAATCTGTTCTCCTCAGTGGGGTAAATAATCCTATTTTCCCCAAAAGTCACTCTCTTTCGTTTGGGTTTAAATCCCCGATTTAAAGGGCGTCGATCACGTGACTGACGACGGAAAGGATTTACACTGTTCTCCGATCGAGTTTCATTCTGTACTCTGTTACTGTAACCCGCGAGTGATTCTTCGTGTCCGACGACCTCGTATGGGAAGTCACGAGATCGCTCGACAAAATAATCGTCCCTCATAAATCGTCCCCGTCTGGGGAAATCCCTGCTGTCTCTGTGAGGGATCAAACGCGCTCGAGGGGTCGTGAAACGACCCTTGTTCTGAAAGACGAACACCATCCTTAATTTATTGAACGATCAGATCAACAACTGTATATTGTTTTAATCTTTTTTCTATTTCTTAAAATTTAAAAAAAATGTTTTTTTTGTCTTTTTTTATTTTTTAAACTTTTTTTTGGATTTTCTTGTGCTTTTTTTACAATAAAGAGATGAACCAACCTTCTTTGGATTTCGTTGTGTTTTTTTTAAACAGTAGGAAATGAACCAACACTAGATGTGTGATTATATATGAAAATCAAAAGAAAAAGATCAAAGGGAAAAGATCAAAATAAAATTTCAAAATAATGGAAAAAACAAAAATATATATTTTTTTCTTTTAGGAAAATAAATGTCTCTGTGTTCAAGCCTATATCGCGACGTTTCGATACTTTGATGTATCTTCTTCAGGCAGGCTTGAACTTTTAAATTTTCTGTTTTATCTCGAGATACAAAATAACCGTTTTACTAGATCACCAACCAAGATGTTACTGCAAGCAGTCCAACAATCCTTCTGATTCAAACTGCGTCCCGTTAGGTATATCAAAGCCAGTCGATGACGTCACTGACACGCCATCCACCAATCCCTTCAAACCAATACAATATTCAAACCAAACAGGCACACGATGCATTTTCAAATTTGAATTATGTACGTTGCATTTTTATTTTTAATTTTTATTCTTATATTTTAAATCGATGCATATTGCTTTTTTTTATATAGAAGGAATTTTTTCCTTTGCTTTTTTTCAAATCTAAACGATGCTCTTTGCCTCTTTCAATTTGAGAAATGCAGCTCCTCAGTCTGCATGTATCAAAAAAATAATGCATCCCTCAAATGTGCTCTAAGTAGTCATAAATAATGTTTTTTAATCCTTTATGACTCTTAAAACCCTCTAGTGCCTCATATGTATTTATATTTATTGTATATGTATGTATATTCAGTTCTTTTTCTGTATGTTTTTCACAATCATCTCTTTCTGTTTTTATAGATAATCACTGAAAAATATATATATCTCTTCTAGTGCCCTTGAAGTATTTATAATTTTATCTTTATGCTTTTTTATGCTTTTTATACTGTATTATATTTATCCTCGTGTGTCTTTATAAGTGATCCATGAAAACCATGAATTCTAGTGCCCATGAAGTATGTATTCATATTTTTATTTTTTAATATGTATTAGGGTGTATATTTATTTATTTATTTTAATGGGAATAAACGCTAAAAAAATAAAATATACTATATTATGACAGCCCATAAAGTGTGGTTCCGCTGAGTACCCACTAGAGGTCATGAGAAGAGAGGGCCCAGAGAGGGAGGCTCAGGCTGGGTTAGGAAAAAAGAGTGTTTTCCCAGGATAGGACCCTGAGGGTCCCACTCTGGGTTGTGCACGGTCCATCCCTCCACTGGTCACCCCCAAATCACATAAAGACCAAGAGAGGTCACAGCAGGCCAACTGTTAAAGGCTGTTCATAGGGCTATTGAGGCCAGGGTTATTCAGTTTTAGGTCTGGTTAAGTTTAGGTTTGTGCAGGATGGGTCTGTAAAATCCAGGGTATGAATCCCGGGGTGTCTGGTAGGTTTTAGGTTTTGGGTATGGTGAGTTGGTTAGGTTTAGGTTGTGTTATGGTTAGTTGGTTAGGTTTAGGTTTGGGTTAGGGTCAGGTGGATCTCCTAAGTCTCATTAAGACCTCTTGGAAATTTTGTATCAAGTCTCATGATCCATAATCTTTCAAATTTCAGTCTATCACACAGCGACCAAAATGGGTCAGACTGAAGTCCAGTCACCCTGAAGGCCTCAAGGCCGTGGGTAAGGAAGTGCTGGACTACGTGTCTACGTTTTTCTATTTTATTTTTTATGTTGTGTGTGTGCTGATAGACCCGGACCCTTAAAGCATTTTTTGTCTGGCCTACATATTGTTTGGAACACTTTGCACAATAAATCAAATAAATGCAGTTCTGTGTTACTGGAGTGAGTTGCTGTGGGACTTGAAAGACTTGTTTTGTTGCACGATTGAATACCCATTTTTTCTGATCAAAGTATTTACAGATTAACTTTTTGTTCTGCGGTGCCATAGGTCTGAGTTTGCTATTCACTAGCATGTCTGCTAAATTTGTATTTCTCCTATAGGCAGCTATTTGCTTGTGTTTCTGCAGGAAGGGAGTGTTTTCAAAAAACCTTTCAAAGTTAGATTTAGCTGCACGGTTTAATTGTTTGCTCATTAACGAGAAATTGGACACTAATGGTATAATTTTTGTTTTTTCACCCTCTGTAGGGTTCCTTGGAGTCCTGGGGAGGAGAAAAGTCTTTAGGGCCCTTCTTAAGAAGGACCTTGAGTATCCCCTGTCCCTCAGGGCCCTGAACAGAATTTTGGTTGCTTCCATAAAACAGGAATGTTCTGTGCATATCCTGTGAAATCTGAGTAATTGAGATTTTACTATCCCTTTAAATGTATGTTTAGGATGGAAGCTGTGTTTGTGCAGTAAGGAATGCGTGTCCGTTTCTTTGAAATACACTTTAAAGTCTAGCTGTCCTGTCTCTTCAAATTTCTGTCCCTTATATGACACCACATCTAGAAAGTTGACCTCTGTGGGGTCAATTGTATATTTAATTGTTATTGATCTCTGATGGGTATTCAAGTGTTCTGCAAAGTCCTTAAAATCATCCATGGAGTAAGACCACACTCCCCATATATCATCCAGAAATCTAAAGTAATGCAGAGGCCTTTTTGTGCACGAGCCCAGAGCCGATTGTTCCCATCTCGCCATGAAGATGTTCGCGTAGGAAGGGGCAAACTTTTTGCCCATGGCTGTGCCTTTCACTTGCAAATAATATTTAGAATTAAATTCAAAATCATTTTTAGTTAGGTTTATATCTAATAATTTTAAAATATAATCGTCAGGCCTTTTTGGGTCTGAGTATTGAAGCATGCACTCCTGGACTGCCTGGAGGCCTGCTTCAGTTTCTATGTTCGTATATAGGCTATCAATATCTATGGTGAATAAAAAGGCTCCTCTGGGAATACTGATGTCTTTAACTTTCTGGATGAAATCATAAGTGTCCTTCAAATAGCTCGGGTGTTTCTGAGAGATGGGGTTAAGAAAATACTCGATGTACTCAGCTGTCTGATAAGTTTCACTGTTGCAATCAGACACTATGGGTCTGCCGGGTGGAATCTCGTGTGGAATACTCCATTTTTCAGGTTCCTTGTGAATCTTTGGCAATAAATAAAATCTTCTCATTCGAGGAGTGCCACTGCCACTTAAATATTCCCTCTGTTTTGAGTTAATGATGCCCTTGTCATACATCTGTTCTAAGATTTTTCTAACCTGTTTCATGGTTTCAAAATAAATGGGTTTCTCTAAGGGTTTGTAGTGGTCACTGATGTTTAATTGTCTCTCTCCCTCCCAGACATATTGCTCTCTATCCATGATGACAATGGCATTTCCCTTGTCAGCAGGTTTAATAACAATTTCTCTGAGGTTTTTAAGTGTGTTCAAGGCTCTCAGTTCCTCTCTCTGGAGATTGGGCCTTGGTTTCAAGCTCCAATTCAGATTTTTAAAGGCATACTCATCAGCTGTGATCAGCTGGCCTACTTGCTTGGGAAGTCTGCTCAAGGCTGGAGTCCAATCCGAATTGTGTGTGAAAGGTAATTTTTGTTTTTTAGTCTTTTTGCCCTCAAAAAAAACCTCTAATTTTATTCTTCTATGAAATTTTTGTAAATCCAGTCTAAGCTGATGTTTGAAGTCTTTCATTTTTTGGACAGACGGAATAAACGTGAGGCCTTTCATGAGCAGGGATGACTGTGAGGGAGAGACACTAAAATGTTTGGAAAGATTCACAACAAGCCTATGGGCACCCTTTCTCGGGTGTTCACTCACTACAAGTTTAAATATCGTGCCCAGTGCTCCAATATGTTCCTGGCTGTCTCTGCAGTCCAGTGCAGGCCGTCACTCTCTACCTGAAACTGTTCCTCTGGCAGGAGGGGGATGAAGGAATAATTTTCCTCTATGTAATTGTTCAGTTCATCTAAAAATATTTTTTCTCCTTCTGGGAGAGATTGGGGGATATTGATCAGGGGGATCCACAGTTGGGCCTCTGGTAGTCTCTCTTGTGCCACCTGACTCAATCTGGCACACTCTCTCATCGCTGAGATGCGTAATCTCTGTGTGCGGTTATTCAGGCCAAACGCTAAGACTATCTTTTCTACTTTTGTCTCTACTGTAGCTTTTTCTATCAGATTGGCAGCGTGCTGCAATTTAGCCCCTGGAAAACTGTCAATCTGTAAATCTGGAATGTCAAAAGCGGGAATCCTGCTCAAATTAGAGTCCCCGATGACCACGTGTTTCTCTTTGAGTGCCAGTTTCCACTCGTTGAACTTCTTGTTAGTTCTAAGGTGCGTGTACGGCTTATGTAGTACTCTTTGACTTTGAATGTCGGCTGCAGAGATTTCAACTGTTTTACTCATTTTCTCTGCTTGTCTGTTTTTTTCTGTTTCAGAGATAATTTTTTCCATTTTTTTGGAAGTTTCCCCCCTCTCTGTCCCGTGAGGAGCCCCTAGTTGAAGAGATGTCACAGAATATTCTGAGAAATCAAAGTCTGAGAGATTTGGGGACCCTGATGGATTTTGGAAGATCTGGGCACTCTCAGCTGTGTCCGTTAGAGGATTTACTGCATACACCGTACTGGCTACAATGGGGACCAGAGAAGGCAGGCCAGTGGTTATCGGGGCCTCAGCCTCAGAGGGGGCAAAAGGAGAGAAAAGTTCCTGTGACAGATGACCCGTAATCTCATCTAAATCATCCAGTCTATCTCCCTGTGCAGGAGTTAACTGATCCTCCTCCTCCTCATCATCATCGTCAAAACTCACTAAGAGATTTTTCTCAGCTTGTTCTATAAAGACTGGTGGAGTTTTTGGTCTCTGTTCTGTCAGGTGTTTTTTCTTTTCTATTCTCTTCCCCTTAGGAGACTGTATAGGGGCCTGTACAGGAGGGTTCAGAGGTGGAAAATCATCTCCCAAAAGCCAGTCGTTCCTCATAGGAGACCAGCCTGACATTAAAGTGGGCGATGTCTGTATCTGGATGTGTGTGACCCCTGTTCTAGGTCTGACCACCCCTGTGTTGACCGTTTCTGTCCCCTGCTGAACCGAGGCTTGATCTGCACCACTAACCACCTGAGCAAATGTTCTGTTGCTACCGGTTTCAGAATTCGATGGTACCTTAGACCCGGATGGAGTCCCAGAACGCAATTCGGTCAGGACCAAAGTTTCGGCCTGCCGTTAGGGTTAGGGTTAGAGTTAGGGTTAGGGTTAGGGTTAGGGTTAGGGTTAGGGTTAGGGTTAGGTTAGATTAGGGTTAGGGTTAGGGTTAGGGTTAGGGTTAGTTAGGGTTAGGGTTAGGGTTAGGGTTAGGGTTAGGGTTAGTTAGGGTTAGGGTTAGGGTTAGGTTAGGTTATAGGGATAAATGCGAAGATTGATCACCTTTGAATTGATCGACCTCCCCCTATCTTGTGATCCGTATCTGCTAGAGAGCTGAAACGTGGTTTATTATACTCCTTGGGCCCTCCCCAGTAGATTGCACTTGGTTTCGTCGGCCTAGCGCCATCAGGTGCCGAGATATGGAGTTGATCACTTACTTGATTTTCGAAGTGCTAGGGCTAGGGTTGAGTTTCTCTATACAGCTGATCAGGGCTAGGGTTGAGTTTCTCTATACAGCTGATCAGGGCTAGGGTTGAGTTTATCTATACAGCGGATCAGGGCTAGGGTTGAGTTTCTCTATACAGCTGATCAGGGCTAGGGTTGAGTTTCTCTATACAGCTGATCAGGGCTAGGGTTGAGATTCTCTATACAGATGATCAGGGCTAGTGCTGACTTTCTATATGCAGCTGATCAGGGTAGGGCTGAGTTTTTCTATACAGCTGATCATTGCTAGGGCTTATTTTTTTATACAGTTGATCAGTTTTTATTCATGTTTTCTATATAGATGACTGTGTACTTGAGGGGCCTATTTATTTTGGTTTGATTTGCGTGGGAGGTTCTTGGTCATATGGGTGGGACTTATGCAGTCATATTTTACGGTTCGTTATGCAGTCATATGTTGGTGGGATTTATCTATATGGTTGTGATTTTATAAATCATATGTGGGTGGTAGGAACTTATTCATATATGTTTGACTAAGATTTTTTTTTTGTGGGTCGAACTTAGTTTTTTGGTGGGTTGGAATTTTGTGGGTTGTTGGGACTTATTCATATGGTTTGGTACTTAGTCATGTAGGTTGGATTTAGTGTTTTGGGTGGGTTGGAATTAGTCATATTAGTAATTTTATCAAGTTAATTCATGGTTGGTATTAATTCTCATGTTTGTGTTTTTAAGTGTTGCAGCGTAATGATAGTGGATAAATTGATAATTTAATAAAGCACATACAATAAACTATACCAGAAACCTAAATGCAAATAAAAAAAAAAGGTTGGGCAGGAAAAACATTTGGTTCCTTTAGTTTTCACATGTGAAATTGCATCCCTAAAACTCGTGACTCTTATTTTGAAAAAAAAAAATCTGGAAGTTAGCTAAACCAGGAAGTTAGGCGAAAGTGAAAGGAAAGCTGTGTTAAAGTCAGCAGACAAGTGTGTTTTGATCCGCTGGAAGTCGATTACAGAACGAAAGTGAAAGTGAAACGTCAAGCTCTCTTCTTAAGGCGGAAAGTCCTTGAAAGAGAAAGGTTAGTGTTTGTATTTTGTGCAGTTTGGATGGGATTGGTGCATAGTTACTTTAAGCTTCTGTCCATGCATGCTTTGCTCTGTGTTAGGGTTTTTACATGTAATCAAAGTTGAGAAATAGTGGATTTCATAGAATGAATACAATTTGGAAATATATTTAAGGAGAAATAAAGGTCATGTACAAGTGAAACAATGAAATAGTAGATTAGATTTTTAAAAACTTTATTGCCATTGCACATCAGCATGATATACAGATAGGTGTACTATGAACACACTATACATATGGATTATGTATAAAGTGTATGTACAGTATAACCATAAATTACAAACATATGATCATCATTTTATAATTACTGTAGTTGTAGTTGTAATTACTTTTTGCAAATTTGATATGTTGAACTTTGTGTTCCAATAAGAACTTGTATTTTCAATAATAGATCAAACTAAGGATCAAAGTAACCAGATGCGAGTTATTCACCAAAGAAGTTTGCGAGAATGGAGATGTAAGTATTTTTATGCAGTTTTTTTGTGTATTTGCTTTTTTGCATTTTTGATGTTTATGAGCAAAGTTTAATAATTTTAGTTTTTAATCTATGTCAAATTTTCATTGTAGGGATGACTATGAGCCCTTTTTGGCTGCATGCGAGCAAAACACAGGTGGCCTGATTAAGTCATTGTATGATCTGCCGCGAGTGGAAACCTTCCTGAGGGAGGACTCTGTGCGTATTCCACTATTTGCATCGGTGTTGGAGGACGCAGAAGAGGCAGTGAAGTACACATTTGACCTGGATGGAGTTGTGGTGCTCTTGTCGGATTTGTCATGCATTACAGCAGGAATACACTACTTGTTTGTGGGCAAAGTCGACTGTTCAAAAATGTCTAACCACTGGCATATTTTGAAGAAACATTTGAACCTTTCACAATACAGTGCTGATGGAGTTAATGCGCTCCGCAAATCGTTGGGAACTGTGCTAGCCTTTGTGGATGGAGGCTACTTTTTAAACATAAGTTGTGTCCCAGCCAACCCCAACCGAGCCCATCCAATGTTCAGAAGTGAGTTGATGTCAAAGGCTCATGCAGTTGGACTTATCAATGCTGTATTCAGTGAATTTCAGGGGCAGCTGAAAAACCTTGCACCGCATGATTTAGAGAGGCCAACAATCCAGAAGACCAATCTGAACAACTTGGGGAGGATGAATATCTTGCACGGTGATCAGAAGTTCATCTTGGAGCTGCTTCATCATGCTGTAGTAGCAGTGAACAATGATCTGGATATGGCAATGCTGCTGACCATCACCAAGTTTGGTCAGAAGGATGAGCGGCCCTTTGACTTGGGCAGTTTGGTCAACACAGAGGGTGTCATTAACGTGTCGTACCATGCTGCTTGCACTGTGCAGTCAATAGACCCCACTGTGGATCTGCTCTGGTCTCGCTGTGGGTTACAGGAGGTGGTGGGTACCCGGGGAACCTTGTTTCCTGTGTACTCAATGATCGAAGCAGCCAACTTCCAGAGCAATATTGACAACATGCCTTTGGATGTCGATGCAATGCTCAGGCAGGTTTTTCGCGAAGACGGGTGTGAGTTGAACTTCCTCCAGCTGTACTCAGTGACGCCACACTGCCACGAGCTGTCTGTTACAAGACACCCAGTAAGCAGGGTCATTACTATGTGTGACCTTCACATAGAAAAGCATCGGCGGATGATCATGAACAATGCGGAAAGGTATGTGAAATACCTGGGTGATCTGGCAATGAAGACAGTTACCAGGACAAATGTGAGGATTGAGGGTGTATTTTTGGTACCAGCAGGATATCAGGAGGTCTTGCAAGCCAGCCATTTCTTCATTTCACCCATGATTGACAATCTTCTTGAGTGTGTGCCCATGATTGTTCCCTTTCAGGACAATAATGAAGGCCTAGGACTGCGACATGTTGTACAGCCCGTCGCAAAATATCTTAGCACAACTTTGTCTGACCTTTTGCAGTCCAGTAAAGGCATGGGTGGATTTGAAACGAGCTGGACTGCCTTCCAGCTAGAGTTGGCAGCGGAGGAACTATTTTTCGGTCGACCCGTGTGTGCAACCTCAAGGCAGTATGCGGCATCCCTCGGCGTGAGTGCTTCTCATGCAAATAGCCTGACCAGGATGAGGGGATTTCTTGGTTTGGCACCCATTGGCAGTGCTAGTGTGGGAGAGTCTCCACCTCCCCTGGAAACATGGATCCAGGATGAGCTACAGAAGTTGAGAGTCCAGCGTATATTTCCGCTGTCTGATTTACTTGTAGCGGGTAACCAGGTTGTGGGCCAGGAGTTAGTGAAAATTCTTCTTTCCGACCTCCTCCAACGGAATGACAGGTTGCCGCTGCAGGTTCTAAAAGGCCCCGACCGTCCAATTGGCAACCTAGTTGACTGCCGCACTGTGAGGGAGTTTTGCCGTGAAGTATGCGACAGAAAAGCATTTGGATATCCCCACACATTTGGGAGGGCTGTCAACATGGTGATCTCTATGCATTCTGATCCTGCCAGGTGTCTGGAGCTGGGCATGTCGGAAATAAAGTACTTTCCTCATATCCGTTATTGGGATGAGCAACGCCATCTGAAGGCGACGTGGAATTTCAAGGATTACATTGAGCTGCACCAGGCCAATGAAACTCCTTCTGCGGCATCTCGTGCAGCAGCATACCGAGGTGACGTGTGTTCCAGAATAGAGGAACTTGATCTTTCGTACTCAAGAAACCTGAAGAAATATAGAGAGAATGGTATGCCCTGGCTAGAAAAATGCTTGGAGCGCCTCCCCAGAGGCATGCCCAAAACCAGAGTCCTCACTGTTCTTGTGTTCCTCAGTTGTGTCGGAATGATTCAGAACGGTGATTACGTCTCCTTCCAAAAACTTGCAGATTTGATGTCTGATTTACCAGTGACACAGAATCAGCTCCAGAAGCTGGGTATACTTTCGCAGCTGATGTTACTACAATCACCGGCAGTTTGGAGGTTCAACGAGGCAGTACCTTACAAACTGGTCGTGCCTGCTGCTCTACCAGCCACACCTGCCCGTCCGCATCGTCCTGTCCAGAAGGAAAAACCCCAAGTGGATGAGAAAGAGGTTGAGGACCAACCTGAAGAGGAGATCGTGGAAAGGATTGAATTGACATGTTTACCTGCAAGTTCACATTCTCGGTGGACAGACTTGGAGGTGTCGTATGTGGATCGGAATGTTCATCTGAGCCATCGCCTGGCCTACGAATTGTACCTTACACGCTGCAGGGAGAACTCCACACCTGTGCGCACATTCCATTCTTTCAAATCCAAACGCAATCGCCTCTTAGCGGATGTCTGAAGGAAGTTTTTTTTTACTTTTAAGTACTACTTGACTTTAGTCTTTGTTCATTGAAAGACATTACTCTTGAAAGAGTATATTTATTTTTATATTTTTGGTATTGAAAGACATTCCACTTTAATGTGAAGATTTAATTTAATTTAATTATTTTTTCATGTTGAGACGTTTTTGGAGTTAGTCGACTTGATAGTTGTTTTTTCTAAGTTATTTTTTGTTGCAAGGGAGTACATATTTATTTTGTGTTTTTGAAAGTCCACGGCAAAGTAGTTTTTACTTTTTGACTTTCATAGGAAGTGCTTCCTTGCTGTAGTTCATAAAGGTTCCAGCAAGCAAAAAAAAAAAAAAAAAAAAATTTTTAACCCAGCCACTAGAATTGCTCTATGGAGTGTAATTCTAGTGCCGGTCCCAAGCCCGGAAAAATGGTGAGGGTTTTCCAGTGGTTTTTCAGGGTTAGGGTTAGGGCTCTAGAAGCGAACTTGAGCCCTTGGGAATTGACTCGGAATGTATACTCACCGGGCCACTGGGGTAGGTGTCTGTGTAGTGTGGTTGCCCTGGGTAGGTTTGCCTGTAGTGTGTGGTTAGCTTGGGTCATGTATAGCTGTAGTGTGGGTTAGGGTTAGGGTTAGGTGTAGTTTGGTCAATTGTATCTAAATAAAAAGAAATATATGTATATATATGTATATATATATATATATATATGTATGTATGTATGTATGTATGTATGTGTGTATGTATATATATATATGTATATATATATATCTGTCTGTCTATGTATCTATCTATCTCTGTCTCTGTCTGTCTCTCTCTCTCTCTCTCTCTATATATATATATATATATATATATATATATATATACTTTTTTAATACACATGTGAATATGCATGTATATTTAAATGTATGTATGTATGTATTTATGCATGTATATGTATTTCTGATATTCTCAGTTCTTTGGGCTGTGTAGGAGTTTTTGAAGGGCTCGTCCCGAGCACGAAGGAAGTGGTCCGGCGTCTCTGTCATATTCCATTGTGAAATGAGCCCCGGTGAGTTTTGGCACAAGTGGCTCGAGTGAGGCATCACATATGGTTCGAATGGTTTATGCATTTGCAATAAGTTAAGTACTCTATTTCAGAAATGACATTGTGCTTATGTCTTCATTCTTGTTAGGATTAAATTGTCTTTCAACCATTTTGACTTGCTTACTGTCTTTAATATAGAGTTTCCAGAAGATTTTTATGGTATGAATCAATGTTTTATCGAAAAAAAAACAAACAAACATATATTTGTCTTTTGTCACCATATATTTATGGTATGAAAAAAGTCTTATGGTAAAATATATACATATATATATATATGAAAAATATATATGTAATAATCTATATATTTATATGTACATTTAGATACATACATATACACGTGATGTGACAGCTACATCTTGTGGTCACACAAAGGTACTGCACTGTCGAGTATCCTTTTTATATGTATTATTTTTGTAGTATCTAATACACAGAATATAAAATATATATAATATAAATCTAACATTTTTTTTGCAGTGCTTTTTCACTGGAATATTTCTCACATTCAAGGGACAACAAGTAAAATTGTATTAATATTTATTAAATGATTTATTAAATGTTTAAAACAACGTACAACAATGAAACACACACGCACAAGTATGATAATAGTGAAAATAAATAAACGAGTAACGAGTATTCGTTCTTCTCCCATGAAGACGTGCTCTTCATTCTCTGCAGAACCAACTGTGAGAGATGGGGAGAGAGGGAGAGGGGGGGGGAAGAGTAACCAAGAACACATACATAGAGATGCGATGAAGAGGCCAATGCAGTTTAATGAATACACGTATATTTTAGATTTAAATAATATCCATATTGTTATAGATATCATGTAATGTTATATGAAATACTAAATTAAATTTTTAGTTTCAAAACTAATTCACCATCTGCTTAAATTCAATCTGAATTCTAGTGAATAAATAAGAAATTAACTAGCATCTATTGGACTGTGAAATATTGATGTTGCATTAAATGCAGTTTAACGAATTAATACATACTTTGACTGTTTTAGATGCGTCCGGGGTATTTCTCTCATGGGCAGCAGTCCTTCTCACTGTGAGAGATGGAGAGAGTGTCATATCGAATGCACAATGAAAAAACAGATACGAGTAACATAAGAATAAAATGAAACTAAAAGGTTACCTGGTGCATTTCCAGTGAAAGAATAAAAAGTATGTCGATGTCCCGTATGAACTTTAAAAAAAAGAAAAGACAAAGAAAGAAGGTGAAAAATAATCACGTCACTGCTTTAGCCCAAAGACGCTCGGCTTGTGAGGTCCTAAAAGATGTAGTTCTGGGTCAGTCACACAACTGACCTGTTAACCCAGCCTACTCGTCCAGCCAGGCCAGGTCCAGGCCCTCTCCACGAAAAGAGGTCCTCCTCACCCCATAGTCATACTTTAGCTGTGTGCCAACTGTGATGTCTTTCAGTGCCTTGAATAATATTACATGTTTTTCCTGTCCATCGACACTTATTACACACTGAAATGGCTTTATGTTGGCCATCTTTGAGGAGTGGTTGATTCTTCTTCCCACTGTGTCTGCCTCTGGATGACATTCACAGGGGAAGGTCTGAGCATCAATACATAGCTCTCTTTTCCCCTCCTTAAAAAAAAACAAGTACCCGGGTTCTCCATGGATGCCCTCCATCATGTCCCTGCCCTCTGCAGCTGTAATTATTTTTCCATGGTAGTCGCACACAATGTCTCCTTTTGAAAAAGTCTGTGTTGCAACCACTCCTGTAAGGAAAGAAATAAAGGAAGGAAGGAAGAAAGAAAAAAAGAAAGGAAGGGAGGAAAGGAGAAAGAAAGAAAGAAAGAAGGAAAGAAAGAAAGAAAAATAAAGGATAAAATTGTAGTTAGACATTAATGACATTTTATGGCAATGTGGATACTCTTTGGAGTTCATTTGGTTAATGGCTGCTATACTGTGGTTATTTTATGGCCTTACAAGTCAGATCAGACTTTTTCTCACCTTGACCTTGCTCCGGACCAAAGTCTTTGATGGCAAGGCCCGTCCAGGACTGCTCAGACACACAGCGGATTAATATCGGGTCTGTTTCGACGGATAGCTTTGCAGCTGGTTTCCACAGTGCTATGATCTCGTCAGGCTTGGGGTTGTTGACTTTCCAGCCCTCCTGCTCGATCAGCCTTGCAACCTTTCCTGCTGAGGGTTTTCTCAACGTGAAGTTTGCTAAAAGACAGAATTTAATAACGTTAATTCTTAAGTAATTAGAATAAATGCAGTCTATGCCGTGCCGGGTGATTTGGAGACTTACACAGCAGGTATTTGATTCTCTTGTCATACTGGGAGGAGCGCCACTTGTCATAGTACACGCGGTCCGTGGGAAAACCTGAATCCATGCGCTGTTTTTTGGTTGGTGGCTTGCCATCTAGCTGGACCGGGAAGTTTTTTAGAAAGTCTGTAAATCCCTTAGATGTTTGTCGAGACGTGCTGGTTTCGGCTTCGCGCTGTGCAGGCAGGGGAGTGTGCCCTTCCAAAGAAGTGCTGTTTAAGAGTGGAAAGGAACACAAGGTTTGTAGCGTGACAAAAAAGAGCACAACTCGCTGATCTCATGTACAAACAGCTTGTGGTGTGCTTTGTCCTTTTTTTATTTGTATTTTTTTCTTTTCATTTAGACATACCTGGCTGACCCGACCGAGGAGTCCAGCAGCACAGCCGTTTCTACCACATCCTGAGGCCGCACCACGGTGGGGTTCAGGTAGCGCCTTACGGCCTCCTGTTGGTGCTCCGACAGCTTCTGAGTGGCCATCCTGACAACAGCCCTCCGCACGTCCCGGCTCGTGTAAGGGTACAGATTGTACCTGCAGAAGGAGAAAAAAAAACAAAACAAAAAACAAAGGTACTGTGAAACGTTCGTTAGGAATTAACTGTGAACAGCTGTATCAGGTGCTGTATACATTTCAAGGAAACGGGCCATGTCCCGTGTGACGCTGTGGACTCTCTCCCCAGAAGGCGATAGGAAAAAATTACTGTTGAATTTTTCCGGATGAATGTTCCCGGGCCTGATCCGTGTGAAGTACAGCTGCAGAAACTATCCGATGGATCAAAGAGTTATTATCAGAGATATTAAAGAGTTATTACCAGTGGGTGTGCAAACCTTTGTTTGTACCATATTAAAACTTACTGATTCTTCCTCTTGCGTCAAGGCAATCTGCATGCTGACATTTTTATGTCTCCTCACACCAATGACGACACGGCCTCCGTGAGGGATCCTGTTCAGCCACTCCGAGTCCTGGACAACATCGACACTGAGTCATGTACCAGTTAGTGCCAATGCAAAGGCCACAGCATAAAGCGAGTCCAAAGTAACTTACCGTCAAGGCCTCCACGTCTGCCGGCCGCTGCATATGGCGGAACACCAGGAGCGCCTCGCACCAATACCGGTACTTTGTCTTGTCCGTGTCGGAGAGCTCGGTGCCCGTCTGCAGGTCACTTTGTATCGTGATAAAGTCTGGCCTTGCCACTCTCAGCACCTGCTGGCAATCTTCGATGCTGGGAGGCTCATCCATGGACGGGCTGTGTTCGGATTAAACATAGCAGACAAGACAGGTCACCTTGTGATCGTGTGGGGCAATAGGTGTGCATGTGTATCATGACATGATTGGGGGGAAAAAGACAATGCAAACAGGATATTTTACATCATTCAACTCGTACGGCATGCCCTGTTGTATAATTATGTGTCCCTTTCAATATTACGCTGTAACATGTCACAATGAGTATTCTCATAATGGAGTATAAGGCTTTTTTTGTGGGTCTGTTCAAATGTGTGTATGGGATAGTAATAAAGCATTTACAAACACATGTACACGGGCTTTAACTGATACATAGAAACTCTAACCAAGGGCCATTTTGTGGTGCTTTTTGTGTTTCGCACGTGTGATGCACATTCAAAGTACACTTACCTTTCACGAAGACCAGACGTGTCGTCAGCCTCCTCCGCCAAACCTCCGGTGCCGGGCTCCTGAGGCAGGTCTGTCACGAAGAAGCCGCGGCTCAGAAGTTCTCCTACGAGGTTCTGCCGAGAACGTGGGTCTGGCAGGATGGCACAAATGTGGCTGTGGTCCCACGTCCTACCTCTGAGCATCCACTGCTTGCTGGACTCCTTCGCCTTTTGAACCTCTGAGGCTATTTGTTCTGGCGTGCTGTTCTTTAGGCACTTTCTCGCCAGGTGGACAGGTAGGTTCTCCTGCGGTCTGTGGCAAACCAAGCAGTGAACTATGCGCCGGTCAGCTTTTCTAAAAAAGTGGTGAGAGCACACGAAATAAATGATTACTAAAAAGATTTTAAAGATTCAGACATGATTTAAAGAAATCTAGAAAGTACAAACAACAAAAGACAGCCCTCAGCAGCAGAGGTGAGACCTGCGCCATTAGCATTTCCATTGTGAGTGCCAGGCAATGGTGTCAATGGGTCTTCAAAGTGCAGAGTGTTTTTTGAGGCACAGATAGTTTTGAAAACATGAAAAATCACTCTAACTTTGCTATCAAAACAGGAATGCATTTCATAACACAATTTTAATGCACACATCCCATTTCAAACACGTTTTTTAGTTTAGCTTAGCCAATTGAAAAATAACATTCAGCTTTCTTTACCCAACAGCTAGGTTTATAAAACAATAAACAGCATCTTATGCTTGACTACACGTGAATGAAAGTGAACCTCTTGATGAATGTGCTTTTAGATATTCAGACAGGAAAGAATATACTAAGCAAGGAAAGCATTTGTTTTCAGTATATTTACACTGCAGTTTAAACTGTTAAACAAACAAAGACATGTAATTGTAAAACAAAAACAAAAACATTACCTCCTCTCAGCTTGTTCAGCCATTGCAAAAGGACTCGAAGTAAGTGAGGGACCCGGTCAGAAGTGAATCTTTGTTGATAGATCTCAGAGGAAAGCTGCGATTTCACTGTCACCTCCACTGAGTTGACACAGTAATAGTGGGGGAAGCTGTCTCACCCTCAGTGATGTCACTGAAGCTGAGCCAATGAGCTTTGGGCACAGTACATTTGCAGCAATTTCAAACTGACACACACACACACACAGAGAGCCTTGTAGCATCAAATGAACTTTGTCTGTCAGATCATGCAACAATTTATGTATATAAATAAAATAAAAATTGAAGGATCATGGATCCATGGATGGATAATGGACCTGCAAATGACCAAATGCTCCCTATGAGAAACTGTTTTGGTCAAACAAAGGGAAAAGAAAGGCATCCCAACATCCCTCCATTCTAATCTGAGTCATTTTTTCATCTTTGGAGAGAAAAATATAAATAAAAGTAAAAAAAAAAAAATCCAACTTTGTCAACTACACAACAATCAAATTTCCTTGACCTCTTCTTCATCCTGTTCACCGGGAAATACTGGGAAATGGGGTGGTTGGCGTGGAGGCCAATGAAGAGGATGTGAAAGAAGATTAGCCTCCTCCACTGAGGATGGGCACTAAGTCACCTGCAAAATAGCACAGGTCAGTTTTTTTTTTCCAGGTCAGCACATAGGGTGCGGTGCCTATACCCGGGACCCCGTGGGCCTCACGGAGACCAGAGCAGGCCCAGGTAGGGTGTCGGGGGGAAGGCTTTTGATCGCGGGCAGTCCCGTCTCTCTAGCGCCACCAGGAGTCGAGTTACAGGGTCGAGCTCACCCTAGGGTAATAGGCCTATAAGCAAACTTGAGCCCCTTTGAATTTTAATATATATATGTGTGTGTGTGTGTGATTATGCATATAGAGCGACGGAAGTGGCCCGGCGTCTCTGTCATATTCCACAGCGAAATGAGCCCCGTTGAGTTTTGGCACAAGTGGCGCGAGTGAGGCATCATGTATGGTGCGAATCGTTCATTTATTTGCAATACGATAAGTGCTCTATTTCAGAAATGACTTTGTGTTTTGTCTTCATTCTTGTTAGAATTAAATTGTCATACTACTGTCTTAAAAAAAGATTTTCATGTTATGAATCAAAGTTTTATAGAAATAAAAAAAACAGATATTTGTCTCTTGTCACAATATATTTATGGTATGTAAAAAAGTCTTATTGGAAAAATTATATATCTATATATTTAAATATACATTTAGATACATATACAACATTCCCTTTTCACGTGTATATGATTTTAACAGGTTCACACGTTATGTGACAGCTACATCTTGTGGTCACACAAAGGTACTGCACTGTCGAGTATCCTTTTTATATGTAGTATTTTTGTAGAATCTAATAAACAGAATATACAATATATATAATACAAATCTATCAATGTATTTCTCACGTGTTCACTACCTCTTTTTGTGAAAACCAACCGAAAAAATAAATTATTTACAGTCACACCAAAGAAGACTCCCCCACTGTGATTGAATTTATTATTTTTATTCTGTTCTATTTGAAAATGTATAAGTATTTTATTTCAGAAATGACTTTGTTTTTAAATATTCACTCTAGGGCAAATGCCTGAAGGTGAGGAGACTGGTGTGTAGGTTTTTCTCGTGCTTTTACACAGATAAAATAATAATAAAGATAATAATGATTCTTACAAATGAATGAATCAATGCACAATTAAATTAAACTGGAGAAAGTTTTATTTGAATTTAAATGTATTTACAATAGCATTGATAAAAAATAAACTCATCTTGATAAATCACACTTAACTGATGTATAATACACATGTGTATATGCATATGTGCATGTATATTTGTGTATGTATGTATATGGTTTTCACAGGTTCTCATGTCTTTAGGGGTTTAGGGTCTTTGAGGGGCTCGTCCCGATCGCGACGTAAGTGGTCCGGCATCTCTGTCATGTTCCACTTCAAAATGAGCCCTGTTGAGTTTTGGCACAAGTGGCGCGAGTGAGGCATCACATATGGTTCGGTGCCTATACCCGGGGCCTTGTGGGTCCCACGGAGACCAGAGCGGGCCCAGGTAGGGTGTCGGGGGGCGGGCTTTGGATCGCGGGCGGTCCCGTCTCTCTAACACCACCAGGAGCCGAGTTACAGGGTCGATCCCACCAATAGCCCTATAAGCGTTAGGGTTAGGGTTAGGGTTAGGGTTAGGTTAGGGTTAGGGTTAGAGTTAGGGTTAGAGTTAGGTTAGGGTTAGGGTTAGAGTTAGGTTATAGGGATAAATGCGAAGATTAGGGTTAGAGTTAGGGTTAGTTAGGGTTAGGGTTAGGGTTAGGGTTAGGGTTAGGTTAGAGTTAGGGTTAGGGTTAGGTTATAGGGATAAATGCGAAGATTGATCACCTTTGAATTGATCGACCTCCCCCTATCTTGTGATCCGTATCTGCTAGAGAGCTGAAACGTGGTTTATTATACTCCTTGGGCCCTCCCCAGTAGATTGCACTTGGTTTCGTCGGCCTAGCGCCATCAGGTGCCGAGATATGGAGTTGATCACTTACTTGATTTTCGAAGTGCTAGGGCTAGGGTTGAGTTTCTCTATACAGCTGATCAGGGCTAGGGTTGAGTTTCTCTATACAGCTGATCAGGGCTAGGGTTGAGTTTATCTATACAGCGGATCAGGGCTAGGGTTGAGTTTCTCTATACAGCTGATCAGGGCTAGGGTTGAGTTTCTCTATACAGCTGATCAGGGCTAGGGTTGAGATTCTCTATACAGATGATCAGGGCTAGTGCTGACTTTCTATATGCAGCTGATCAGGGTAGGGCTGAGTTTTTCTATACAGCTGATCATTGCTAGGGCTTATTTTTTTATACAGTTGATCAGTTTTTATTCATGTTTTCTATATAGATGACTGTGTACTTGAGGGGCCTATTTATTTTGGTTTGATTTGCGTGGGAGGTTCTTGGTCATATGGGTGGGACTTATGCAGTCATATTTTACGGTTCGTTATGCAGTCATATGTTGGTGGGATTTATCTATATGGTTGTGATTTTATAAATCATATGTGGGTGGTAGGAACTTATTCATATATGTTTGACTAAGATTTTTTTTTTGTGGGTCGAACTTAGTTTTTTGGTGGGTTGGAATTTTGTGGGTTGTTGGGACTTATTCATATGGTTTGGTACTTAGTCATGTAGGTTGGATTTAGTGTTTTGGGTGGGTTGGAATTAGTCATATTAGTAATTTTATCAAGTTAATTCATGGTTGGTATTAATTCTCATGTTTGTGTTTTTAAGTGTTGCAGCGTAATGATAGTGGATAAATTGATAATTTAATAAAGCACATACAATAAACTATACCAGAAACCTAAATGCAAATAAAAAAAAAAGGTTGGGCAGGAAAAACATTTGGTTCCTTTAGTTTTCACATGTGAAATTGCATCCCTAAAACTCGTGACTCTTATTTTGAAAAAAAAAAATCTGGAAGTTAGCTAAACCAGGAAGTTAGGCGAAAGTGAAAGGAAAGCTGTGTTAAAGTCAGCAGACAAGTGTGTTTTGATCCGCTGGAAGTCGATTACAGAACGAAAGTGAAAGTGAAACGTCAAGCTCTCTTCTTAAGGCGGAAAGTCCTTGAAAGAGAAAGGTTAGTGTTTGTATTTTGTGCAGTTTGGATGGGATTGGTGCATAGTTACTTTAAGCTTCTGTCCATGCATGCTTTGCTCTGTGTTAGGGTTTTTACATGTAATCAAAGTTGAGAAATAGTGGATTTCATAGAATGAATACAATTTGGAAATATATTTAAGGAGAAATAAAGGTCATGTACAAGTGAAACAATGAAATAGTAGATTAGATTTTTAAAAACTTTATTGCCATTGCACATCAGCATGATATACAGATAGGTGTACTATGAACACACTATACATATGGATTATGTATAAAGTGTATGTACAGTATAACCATAAATTACAAACATATGATCATCATTTTATAATTACTGTAGTTGTAGTTGTAATTACTTTTTGCAAATTTGATATGTTGAACTTTGTGTTCCAATAAGAACTTGTATTTTCAATAATAGATCAAACTAAGGATCAAAGTAACCAGATGCGAGTTATTCACCAAAGAAGTTTGCGAGAATGGAGATGTAAGTATTTTTATGCAGTTTTTTTGTGTATTTGCTTTTTTGCATTTTTGATGTTTATGAGCAAAGTTTAATAATTTTAGTTTTTAATCTATGTCAAATTTTCATTGTAGGGATGACTATGAGCCCTTTTTGGCTGCATGCGAGCAAAACACAGGTGGCCTGATTAAGTCATTGTATGATCTGCCGCGAGTGGAAACCTTCCTGAGGGAGGACTCTGTGCGTATTCCACTATTTGCATCGGTGTTGGAGGACGCAGAAGAGGCAGTGAAGTACACATTTGACCTGGATGGAGTTGTGGTGCTCTTGTCGGATTTGTCATGCATTACAGCAGGAATACACTACTTGTTTGTGGGCAAAGTCGACTGTTCAAAAATGTCTAACCACTGGCATATTTTGAAGAAACATTTGAACCTTTCACAATACAGTGCTGATGGAGTTAATGCGCTCCGCAAATCGTTGGGAACTGTGCTAGCCTTTGTGGATGGAGGCTACTTTTTAAACATAAGTTGTGTCCCAGCCAACCCCAACCGAGCCCATCCAATGTTCAGAAGTGAGTTGATGTCAAAGGCTCATGCAGTTGGACTTATCAATGCTGTATTCAGTGAATTTCAGGGGCAGCTGAAAAACCTTGCACCGCATGATTTAGAGAGGCCAACAATCCAGAAGACCAATCTGAACAACTTGGGGAGGATGAATATCTTGCACGGTGATCAGAAGTTCATCTTGGAGCTGCTTCATCATGCTGTAGTAGCAGTGAACAATGATCTGGATATGGCAATGCTGCTGACCATCACCAAGTTTGGTCAGAAGGATGAGCGGCCCTTTGACTTGGGCAGTTTGGTCAACACAGAGGGTGTCATTAACGTGTCGTACCATGCTGCTTGCACTGTGCAGTCAATAGACCCCACTGTGGATCTGCTCTGGTCTCGCTGTGGGTTACAGGAGGTGGTGGGTACCCGGGGAACCTTGTTTCCTGTGTACTCAATGATCGAAGCAGCCAACTTCCAGAGCAATATTGACAACATGCCTTTGGATGTCGATGCAATGCTCAGGCAGGTTTTTCGCGAAGACGGGTGTGAGTTGAACTTCCTCCAGCTGTACTCAGTGACGCCACACTGCCACGAGCTGTCTGTTACAAGACACCCAGTAAGCAGGGTCATTACTATGTGTGACCTTCACATAGAAAAGCATCGGCGGATGATCATGAACAATGCGGAAAGGTATGTGAAATACCTGGGTGATCTGGCAATGAAGACAGTTACCAGGACAAATGTGAGGATTGAGGGTGTATTTTTGGTACCAGCAGGATATCAGGAGGTCTTGCAAGCCAGCCATTTCTTCATTTCACCCATGATTGACAATCTTCTTGAGTGTGTGCCCATGATTGTTCCCTTTCAGGACAATAATGAAGGCCTAGGACTGCGACATGTTGTACAGCCCGTCGCAAAATATCTTAGCACAACTTTGTCTGACCTTTTGCAGTCCAGTAAAGGCATGGGTGGATTTGAAACGAGCTGGACTGCCTTCCAGCTAGAGTTGGCAGCGGAGGAACTATTTTTCGGTCGACCCGTGTGTGCAACCTCAAGGCAGTATGCGGCATCCCTCGGCGTGAGTGCTTCTCATGCAAATAGCCTGACCAGGATGAGGGGATTTCTTGGTTTGGCACCCATTGGCAGTGCTAGTGTGGGAGAGTCTCCACCTCCCCTGGAAACATGGATCCAGGATGAGCTACAGAAGTTGAGAGTCCAGCGTATATTTCCGCTGTCTGATTTACTTGTAGCGGGTAACCAGGTTGTGGGCCAGGAGTTAGTGAAAATTCTTCTTTCCGACCTCCTCCAACGGAATGACAGGTTGCCGCTGCAGGTTCTAAAAGGCCCCGACCGTCCAATTGGCAACCTAGTTGACTGCCGCACTGTGAGGGAGTTTTGCCGTGAAGTATGCGACAGAAAAGCATTTGGATATCCCCACACATTTGGGAGGGCTGTCAACATGGTGATCTCTATGCATTCTGATCCTGCCAGGTGTCTGGAGCTGGGCATGTCGGAAATAAAGTACTTTCCTCATATCCGTTATTGGGATGAGCAACGCCATCTGAAGGCGACGTGGAATTTCAAGGATTACATTGAGCTGCACCAGGCCAATGAAACTCCTTCTGCGGCATCTCGTGCAGCAGCATACCGAGGTGACGTGTGTTCCAGAATAGAGGAACTTGATCTTTCGTACTCAAGAAACCTGAAGAAATATAGAGAGAATGGTATGCCCTGGCTAGAAAAATGCTTGGAGCGCCTCCCCAGAGGCATGCCCAAAACCAGAGTCCTCACTGTTCTTGTGTTCCTCAGTTGTGTCGGAATGATTCAGAACGGTGATTACGTCTCCTTCCAAAAACTTGCAGATTTGATGTCTGATTTACCAGTGACACAGAATCAGCTCCAGAAGCTGGGTATACTTTCGCAGCTGATGTTACTACAATCACCGGCAGTTTGGAGGTTCAACGAGGCAGTACCTTACAAACTGGTCGTGCCTGCTGCTCTACCAGCCACACCTGCCCGTCCGCATCGTCCTGTCCAGAAGGAAAAACCCCAAGTGGATGAGAAAGAGGTTGAGGACCAACCTGAAGAGGAGATCGTGGAAAGGATTGAATTGACATGTTTACCTGCAAGTTCACATTCTCGGTGGACAGACTTGGAGGTGTCGTATGTGGATCGGAATGTTCATCTGAGCCATCGCCTGGCCTACGAATTGTACCTTACACGCTGCAGGGAGAACTCCACACCTGTGCGCACATTCCATTCTTTCAAATCCAAACGCAATCGCCTCTTAGCGGATGTCTGAAGGAAGTTTTTTTTTACTTTTAAGTACTACTTGACTTTAGTCTTTGTTCATTGAAAGACATTACTCTTGAAAGAGTATATTTATTTTTATATTTTTGGTATTGAAAGACATTCCACTTTAATGTGAAGATTTAATTTAATTTAATTATTTTTTCATGTTGAGACGTTTTTGGAGTTAGTCGACTTGATAGTTGTTTTTTCTAAGTTATTTTTTGTTGCAAGGGAGTACATATTTATTTTGTGTTTTTGAAAGTCCACGGCAAAGTAGTTTTTACTTTTTGACTTTCATAGGAAGTGCTTCCTTGCTGTAGTTCATAAAGGTTCCAGCAAGCAAAAAAAAAAAAAAAAAAAAATTTTTAACCCAGCCACTAGAATTGCTCTATGGAGTGTAATTCTAGTGCCGGTCCCAAGCCCGGAAAAATGGTGAGGGTTTTCCAGTGGTTTTTCAGGGTTAGGGTTAGGGCTCTAGAAGCGAACTTGAGCCCTTGGGAATTGACTCGGAATGTATACTCACCGGGCCACTGGGGTAGGTGTCTGTGTAGTGTGGTTGCCCTGGGTAGGTTTGCCTGTAGTGTGTGGTTAGCTTGGGTCATGTATAGCTGTAGTGTGGGTTAGGGTTAGGGTTAGGTGTAGTTTGGTCAATTGTATCTAAATAAAAAGAAATATATGTATATATATGTATATATATATATATATATATGTATGTATGTATGTATGTATGTATGTGTGTATGTATATATATATATGTATATATATATATCTGTCTGTCTATGTATCTATCTATCTCTGTCTCTGTCTGTCTCTCTCTCTCTCTCTCTCTATATATATATATATATATATATATATATATATATACTTTTTTAATACACATGTGAATATGCATGTATATTTAAATGTATGTATGTATGTATTTATGCATGTATATGTATTTCTGATATTCTCAGTTCTTTGGGCTGTGTAGGAGTTTTTGAAGGGCTCGTCCCGAGCACGAAGGAAGTGGTCCGGCGTCTCTGTCATATTCCATTGTGAAATGAGCCCCGGTGAGTTTTGGCACAAGTGGCTCGAGTGAGGCATCACATATGGTTCGAATGGTTTATGCATTTGCAATAAGTTAAGTACTCTATTTCAGAAATGACATTGTGCTTATGTCTTCATTCTTGTTAGGATTAAATTGTCTTTCAACCATTTTGACTTGCTTACTGTCTTTAATATAGAGTTTCCAGAAGATTTTTATGGTATGAATCAATGTTTTATCGAAAAAAAAACAAACAAACATATATTTGTCTTTTGTCACCATATATTTATGGTATGAAAAAAGTCTTATGGTAAAATATATACATATATATATATATGAAAAATATATATGTAATAATCTATATATTTATATGTACATTTAGATACATACATATACACGTGATGTGACAGCTACATCTTGTGGTCACACAAAGGTACTGCACTGTCGAGTATCCTTTTTATATGTATTATTTTTGTAGTATCTAATACACAGAATATAAAATATATATAATATAAATCTAACATTTTTTTTGCAGTGCTTTTTCACTGGAATATTTCTCACATTCAAGGGACAACAAGTAAAATTGTATTAATATTTATTAAATGATTTATTAAATGTTTAAAACAACGTACAACAATGAAACACACACGCACAAGTATGATAATAGTGAAAATAAATAAACGAGTAACGAGTATTCGTTCTTCTCCCATGAAGACGTGCTCTTCATTCTCTGCAGAACCAACTGTGAGAGATGGGGAGAGAGGGAGAGGGGGGGGGAAGAGTAACCAAGAACACATACATAGAGATGCGATGAAGAGGCCAATGCAGTTTAATGAATACACGTATATTTTAGATTTAAATAATATCCATATTGTTATAGATATCATGTAATGTTATATGAAATACTAAATTAAATTTTTAGTTTCAAAACTAATTCACCATCTGCTTAAATTCAATCTGAATTCTAGTGAATAAATAAGAAATTAACTAGCATCTATTGGACTGTGAAATATTGATGTTGCATTAAATGCAGTTTAACGAATTAATACATACTTTGACTGTTTTAGATGCGTCCGGGGTATTTCTCTCATGGGCAGCAGTCCTTCTCACTGTGAGAGATGGAGAGAGTGTCATATCGAATGCACAATGAAAAAACAGATACGAGTAACATAAGAATAAAATGAAACTAAAAGGTTACCTGGTGCATTTCCAGTGAAAGAATAAAAAGTATGTCGATGTCCCGTATGAACTTTAAAAAAAAGAAAAGACAAAGAAAGAAGGTGAAAAATAATCACGTCACTGCTTTAGCCCAAAGACGCTCGGCTTGTGAGGTCCTAAAAGATGTAGTTCTGGGTCAGTCACACAACTGACCTGTTAACCCAGCCTACTCGTCCAGCCAGGCCAGGTCCAGGCCCTCTCCACGAAAAGAGGTCCTCCTCACCCCATAGTCATACTTTAGCTGTGTGCCAACTGTGATGTCTTTCAGTGCCTTGAATAATATTACATGTTTTTCCTGTCCATCGACACTTATTACACACTGAAATGGCTTTATGTTGGCCATCTTTGAGGAGTGGTTGATTCTTCTTCCCACTGTGTCTGCCTCTGGATGACATTCACAGGGGAAGGTCTGAGCATCAATACATAGCTCTCTTTTCCCCTCCTTAAAAAAAAACAAGTACCCGGGTTCTCCATGGATGCCCTCCATCATGTCCCTGCCCTCTGCAGCTGTAATTATTTTTCCATGGTAGTCGCACACAATGTCTCCTTTTGAAAAAGTCTGTGTTGCAACCACTCCTGTAAGGAAAGAAATAAAGGAAGGAAGGAAGAAAGAAAAAAAGAAAGGAAGGGAGGAAAGGAGAAAGAAAGAAAGAAAGAAGGAAAGAAAGAAAGAAAAATAAAGGATAAAATTGTAGTTAGACATTAATGACATTTTATGGCAATGTGGATACTCTTTGGAGTTCATTTGGTTAATGGCTGCTATACTGTGGTTATTTTATGGCCTTACAAGTCAGATCAGACTTTTTCTCACCTTGACCTTGCTCCGGACCAAAGTCTTTGATGGCAAGGCCCGTCCAGGACTGCTCAGACACACAGCGGATTAATATCGGGTCTGTTTCGACGGATAGCTTTGCAGCTGGTTTCCACAGTGCTATGATCTCGTCAGGCTTGGGGTTGTTGACTTTCCAGCCCTCCTGCTCGATCAGCCTTGCAACCTTTCCTGCTGAGGGTTTTCTCAACGTGAAGTTTGCTAAAAGACAGAATTTAATAACGTTAATTCTTAAGTAATTAGAATAAATGCAGTCTATGCCGTGCCGGGTGATTTGGAGACTTACACAGCAGGTATTTGATTCTCTTGTCATACTGGGAGGAGCGCCACTTGTCATAGTACACGCGGTCCGTGGGAAAACCTGAATCCATGCGCTGTTTTTTGGTTGGTGGCTTGCCATCTAGCTGGACCGGGAAGTTTTTTAGAAAGTCTGTAAATCCCTTAGATGTTTGTCGAGACGTGCTGGTTTCGGCTTCGCGCTGTGCAGGCAGGGGAGTGTGCCCTTCCAAAGAAGTGCTGTTTAAGAGTGGAAAGGAACACAAGGTTTGTAGCGTGACAAAAAAGAGCACAACTCGCTGATCTCATGTACAAACAGCTTGTGGTGTGCTTTGTCCTTTTTTTATTTGTATTTTTTTCTTTTCATTTAGACATACCTGGCTGACCCGACCGAGGAGTCCAGCAGCACAGCCGTTTCTACCACATCCTGAGGCCGCACCACGGTGGGGTTCAGGTAGCGCCTTACGGCCTCCTGTTGGTGCTCCGACAGCTTCTGAGTGGCCATCCTGACAACAGCCCTCCGCACGTCCCGGCTCGTGTAAGGGTACAGATTGTACCTGCAGAAGGAGAAAAAAAAACAAAACAAAAAACAAAGGTACTGTGAAACGTTCGTTAGGAATTAACTGTGAACAGCTGTATCAGGTGCTGTATACATTTCAAGGAAACGGGCCATGTCCCGTGTGACGCTGTGGACTCTCTCCCCAGAAGGCGATAGGAAAAAATTACTGTTGAATTTTTCCGGATGAATGTTCCCGGGCCTGATCCGTGTGAAGTACAGCTGCAGAAACTATCCGATGGATCAAAGAGTTATTATCAGAGATATTAAAGAGTTATTACCAGTGGGTGTGCAAACCTTTGTTTGTACCATATTAAAACTTACTGATTCTTCCTCTTGCGTCAAGGCAATCTGCATGCTGACATTTTTATGTCTCCTCACACCAATGACGACACGGCCTCCGTGAGGGATCCTGTTCAGCCACTCCGAGTCCTGGACAACATCGACACTGAGTCATGTACCAGTTAGTGCCAATGCAAAGGCCACAGCATAAAGCGAGTCCAAAGTAACTTACCGTCAAGGCCTCCACGTCTGCCGGCCGCTGCATATGGCGGAACACCAGGAGCGCCTCGCACCAATACCGGTACTTTGTCTTGTCCGTGTCGGAGAGCTCGGTGCCCGTCTGCAGGTCACTTTGTATCGTGATAAAGTCTGGCCTTGCCACTCTCAGCACCTGCTGGCAATCTTCGATGCTGGGAGGCTCATCCATGGACGGGCTGTGTTCGGATTAAACATAGCAGACAAGACAGGTCACCTTGTGATCGTGTGGGGCAATAGGTGTGCATGTGTATCATGACATGATTGGGGGGAAAAAGACAATGCAAACAGGATATTTTACATCATTCAACTCGTACGGCATGCCCTGTTGTATAATTATGTGTCCCTTTCAATATTACGCTGTAACATGTCACAATGAGTATTCTCATAATGGAGTATAAGGCTTTTTTTGTGGGTCTGTTCAAATGTGTGTATGGGATAGTAATAAAGCATTTACAAACACATGTACACGGGCTTTAACTGATACATAGAAACTCTAACCAAGGGCCATTTTGTGGTGCTTTTTGTGTTTCGCACGTGTGATGCACATTCAAAGTACACTTACCTTTCACGAAGACCAGACGTGTCGTCAGCCTCCTCCGCCAAACCTCCGGTGCCGGGCTCCTGAGGCAGGTCTGTCACGAAGAAGCCGCGGCTCAGAAGTTCTCCTACGAGGTTCTGCCGAGAACGTGGGTCTGGCAGGATGGCACAAATGTGGCTGTGGTCCCACGTCCTACCTCTGAGCATCCACTGCTTGCTGGACTCCTTCGCCTTTTGAACCTCTGAGGCTATTTGTTCTGGCGTGCTGTTCTTTAGGCACTTTCTCGCCAGGTGGACAGGTAGGTTCTCCTGCGGTCTGTGGCAAACCAAGCAGTGAACTATGCGCCGGTCAGCTTTTCTAAAAAAGTGGTGAGAGCACACGAAATAAATGATTACTAAAAAGATTTTAAAGATTCAGACATGATTTAAAGAAATCTAGAAAGTACAAACAACAAAAGACAGCCCTCAGCAGCAGAGGTGAGACCTGCGCCATTAGCATTTCCATTGTGAGTGCCAGGCAATGGTGTCAATGGGTCTTCAAAGTGCAGAGTGTTTTTTGAGGCACAGATAGTTTTGAAAACATGAAAAATCACTCTAACTTTGCTATCAAAACAGGAATGCATTTCATAACACAATTTTAATGCACACATCCCATTTCAAACACGTTTTTTAGTTTAGCTTAGCCAATTGAAAAATAACATTCAGCTTTCTTTACCCAACAGCTAGGTTTATAAAACAATAAACAGCATCTTATGCTTGACTACACGTGAATGAAAGTGAACCTCTTGATGAATGTGCTTTTAGATATTCAGACAGGAAAGAATATACTAAGCAAGGAAAGCATTTGTTTTCAGTATATTTACACTGCAGTTTAAACTGTTAAACAAACAAAGACATGTAATTGTAAAACAAAAACAAAAACATTACCTCCTCTCAGCTTGTTCAGCCATTGCAAAAGGACTCGAAGTAAGTGAGGGACCCGGTCAGAAGTGAATCTTTGTTGATAGATCTCAGAGGAAAGCTGCGATTTCACTGTCACCTCCACTGAGTTGACACAGTAATAGTGGGGGAAGCTGTCTCACCCTCAGTGATGTCACTGAAGCTGAGCCAATGAGCTTTGGGCACAGTACATTTGCAGCAATTTCAAACTGACACACACACACACACAGAGAGCCTTGTAGCATCAAATGAACTTTGTCTGTCAGATCATGCAACAATTTATGTATATAAATAAAATAAAAATTGAAGGATCATGGATCCATGGATGGATAATGGACCTGCAAATGACCAAATGCTCCCTATGAGAAACTGTTTTGGTCAAACAAAGGGAAAAGAAAGGCATCCCAACATCCCTCCATTCTAATCTGAGTCATTTTTTCATCTTTGGAGAGAAAAATATAAATAAAAGTAAAAAAAAAAAAATCCAACTTTGTCAACTACACAACAATCAAATTTCCTTGACCTCTTCTTCATCCTGTTCACCGGGAAATACTGGGAAATGGGGTGGTTGGCGTGGAGGCCAATGAAGAGGATGTGAAAGAAGATTAGCCTCCTCCACTGAGGATGGGCACTAAGTCACCTGCAAAATAGCACAGGTCAGTTTTTTTTTTCCAGGTCAGCACATAGGGTGCGGTGCCTATACCCGGGACCCCGTGGGCCTCACGGAGACCAGAGCAGGCCCAGGTAGGGTGTCGGGGGGAAGGCTTTTGATCGCGGGCAGTCCCGTCTCTCTAGCGCCACCAGGAGTCGAGTTACAGGGTCGAGCTCACCCTAGGGTAATAGGCCTATAAGCAAACTTGAGCCCCTTTGAATTTTAATATATATATGTGTGTGTGTGTGTGATTATGCATATAGAGCGACGGAAGTGGCCCGGCGTCTCTGTCATATTCCACAGCGAAATGAGCCCCGTTGAGTTTTGGCACAAGTGGCGCGAGTGAGGCATCATGTATGGTGCGAATCGTTCATTTATTTGCAATACGATAAGTGCTCTATTTCAGAAATGACTTTGTGTTTTGTCTTCATTCTTGTTAGAATTAAATTGTCATACTACTGTCTTAAAAAAAGATTTTCATGTTATGAATCAAAGTTTTATAGAAATAAAAAAAACAGATATTTGTCTCTTGTCACAATATATTTATGGTATGTAAAAAAGTCTTATTGGAAAAATTATATATCTATATATTTAAATATACATTTAGATACATATACAACATTCCCTTTTCACGTGTATATGATTTTAACAGGTTCACACGTTATGTGACAGCTACATCTTGTGGTCACACAAAGGTACTGCACTGTCGAGTATCCTTTTTATATGTAGTATTTTTGTAGAATCTAATAAACAGAATATACAATATATATAATACAAATCTATCAATGTATTTCTCACGTGTTCACTACCTCTTTTTGTGAAAACCAACCGAAAAAATAAATTATTTACAGTCACACCAAAGAAGACTCCCCCACTGTGATTGAATTTATTATTTTTATTCTGTTCTATTTGAAAATGTATAAGTATTTTATTTCAGAAATGACTTTGTTTTTAAATATTCACTCTAGGGCAAATGCCTGAAGGTGAGGAGACTGGTGTGTAGGTTTTTCTCGTGCTTTTACACAGATAAAATAATAATAAAGATAATAATGATTCTTACAAATGAATGAATCAATGCACAATTAAATTAAACTGGAGAAAGTTTTATTTGAATTTAAATGTATTTACAATAGCATTGATAAAAAATAAACTCATCTTGATAAATCACACTTAACTGATGTATAATACACATGTGTATATGCATATGTGCATGTATATTTGTGTATGTATGTATATGGTTTTCACAGGTTCTCATGTCTTTAGGGGTTTAGGGTCTTTGAGGGGCTCGTCCCGATCGCGACGTAAGTGGTCCGGCATCTCTGTCATGTTCCACTTCAAAATGAGCCCTGTTGAGTTTTGGCACAAGTGGCGCGAGTGAGGCATCACATATGGTTCGGTGCCTATACCCGGGGCCTTGTGGGTCCCACGGAGACCAGAGCGGGCCCAGGTAGGGTGTCGGGGGGCGGGCTTTGGATCGCGGGCGGTCCCGTCTCTCTAACACCACCAGGAGCCGAGTTACAGGGTCGATCCCACCAATAGCCCTATAAGCGTTAGGGTTAGGGTTAGGGTTAGGGTTAGGTTAGGGTTAGGGTTAGAGTTAGGGTTAGAGTTAGGTTAGGGTTAGGGTTAGAGTTAGGTTATAGGGATAAATGCGAAGATTAGGGTTAGAGTTAGGGTTAGTTAGGGTTAGGGTTAGGGTTAGGGTTAGGGTTAGGGTTAGGGTTAGGTTATAGGGATAAATGCGAAGATTGATCACCTTTGAATTGATCGACCCCCCATATCTTGTGATCCGTATCTGCTAGAGAGCTGAAACGTGGTTTATCATACTCCTTGGCCCCTCCCCAGTCGATTGCACTTGGTTTCGTCGGTCTAGCGCCACCAGGTGCCGAGATATGGAGTTGATCACTTACTTGATTTTCGAATGTATGGGTGGGACTTAGTGTTTTTGGGGCATCATGTATGGTGCGAATCGTTCATTTATTTGCAATACGATAAGTGCTCTATTTCAGAAATGACTTTGTGTTTTGTCTTCATTCTTGTTAGAATTAAATTGTCATACTACTGTCTTAAAAAAAAAGATTTTCATGTTATGAATCAAAGTTTTATAGAAATAAAAAAAACAGATATTTGTCTCTTGTCACAATATATTTATGGTATGTAAAAAAGTCTTATTGGAAAAATTATATATCTATATATTTAAATATACATTTAGATACATACATATACAACATTCCCTTTTCACGTGTATATGATTTTAACAGGTTCACACGTTATGTGACATCTACATCTTGTGGTCACACAAAGGTACTGCACTGTCGAGTATCCTTTTTATATGTAGTATTTTTGTAGAATCTAATAAACAGAATATACAATATATATAATATAAATCTATCAATGTATTTCTCACGTGTTCACTACCTCTTTTTGTGAAAACCAACCGAAAAAATAAATTATTTACAGTCACACCAAAGAAGACTCCCCCACTGTGATTGAATTTATTATTTTTATTCTGTTCTATTTGAAAATGTATAAGTATTTTATTTCAGAAATGACTTTGTTTTTAAATATTCACTCTAGGGCAAATGCCTGAAGGTGAGGAGACTGGTGTGTAGGTTTTTCTCGTGCTTTTACACAGATAAAATAATAATAAAGATAATAATGATTCTTACAAATGAATGAATCAATGCACAATTAAATTAAACTGGAGAAAGTTTTATTTGAATTTAAATGTATTTACAATAGCATTGATAAAAAATAAACTCATCTTGATAAATCACACTTAACTGATGTATAATACATATGTGTATATGCATATGTGCATGTATATTTGTGTATGTATGTATATGGTTTTCACAGGTTCTCATGTCTTTAGGGGTTTAGGGTCTTTGAGGGGCTCGTCCCGATCGCGACGTAAGTGGTCCGGCGTCTCTGTCATGTTCCACTTCAAAATGAGCCCTGTTGAGTTTTGGCACAAGTGGCGCGAGTGAGGCAACACATATGGTTCGGTGCCTATACCCGGGGCCTTGTGGGTCCCACGGAGACCAGAGCGGGCCCAGGTAGGGTGTCGGGGGGCGGGCTTTGGATCGCGGGCGGTCCCGTCTCTCTAACACCACCAGGAGCCGAGTTACAGGGTCGATCCCACCAATAGCCCTATAAGCGTTAGGGTTAGGGTTAGGGTTTGTGTTAGGTTATAGGGATAAATGCGAAGATTGATCACCTTTGAATTGATCGACCTCCCCCTATCTTGTGATCCGTATCTGCTAGAGAGCTGAAACGTGGTTTATTATACTCCTTGGGCCCTCCCCAGTAGATTGCACTTGGTTTCGTCGGCCTAGCGCCATCAGGTGCCGAGATATGGAGTTGATCACTTACTTGATTTTCGAAGTGCTAGGGCTAGGGTTGAGTTTCTCTATACAGCTGATCAGGGCTAGGGTTGAGTTTCTCTATACAGCTGATCAGGGCTAGGGTTGAGTTTATCTATACAGCGGATCAGGGCTAGGGTTGAGTTTCTCTATACAGCTGATCAGGGCTAGGGTTGAGTTTCTCTATACAGCTGATCAGGGCTAGGGTTGAGATTCTCTATACAGATGATCAGGGCTAGTGCTGACTTTCTATATGCAGCTGATCAGGGTAGGGCTGAGTTTTTCTATACAGCTGATCATTGCTAGGGCTTATTTTTTTATACAGTTGATCAGTTTTTATTCATGTTTTCTATATAGATGACTGTGTACTTGAGGGGCCTATTTATTTTGGTTTGATTTGCGTGGGAGGTTCTTGGTCATATGGGTGGGACTTATGCAGTCATATTTTACGGTTCGTTATGCAGTCATATGTTGGTGGGATTTATCTATATGGTTGTGATTTTATAAATCATATGTGGGTGGTAGGAACTTATTCATATATGTTTGACTAAGATTTTTTTTTTGTGGGTCGAACTTAGTTTTTTGGTGGGTTGGAATTTTGTGGGTTGTTGGGACTTATTCATATGGTTTGGTACTTAGTCATGTAGGTTGGATTTAGTGTTTTGGGTGGGTTGGAATTAGTCATATTAGTAATTTTATCAAGTTAATTCATGGTTGGTATTAATTCTCATGTTTGTGTTTTTAAGTGTTGCAGCGTAATGATAGTGGATAAATTGATAATTTAATAAAGCACATACAATAAACTATACCAGAAACCTAAATGCAAATAAAAAAAAAAGGTTGGGCAGGAAAAACATTTGGTTCCTTTAGTTTTCACATGTGAAATTGCATCCCTAAAACTCGTGACTCTTATTTTGAAAAAAAAAAATCTGGAAGTTAGCTAAACCAGGAAGTTAGGCGAAAGTGAAAGGAAAGCTGTGTTAAAGTCAGCAGACAAGTGTGTTTTGATCCGCTGGAAGTCGATTACAGAACGAAAGTGAAAGTGAAACGTCAAGCTCTCTTCTTAAGGCGGAAAGTCCTTGAAAGAGAAAGGTTAGTGTTTGTATTTTGTGCAGTTTGGATGGGATTGGTGCATAGTTACTTTAAGCTTCTGTCCATGCATGCTTTGCTCTGTGTTAGGGTTTTTACATGTAATCAAAGTTGAGAAATAGTGGATTTCATAGAATGAATACAATTTGGAAATATATTTAAGGAGAAATAAAGGTCATGTACAAGTGAAACAATGAAATAGTAGATTAGATTTTTAAAAACTTTATTGCCATTGCACATCAGCATGATATACAGATAGGTGTACTATGAACACACTATACATATGGATTATGTATAAAGTGTATGTACAGTATAACCATAAATTACAAACATATGATCATCATTTTATAATTACTGTAGTTGTAGTTGTAATTACTTTTTGCAAATTTGATATGTTGAACTTTGTGTTCCAATAAGAACTTGTATTTTCAATAATAGATCAAACTAAGGATCAAAGTAACCAGATGCGAGTTATTCACCAAAGAAGTTTGCGAGAATGGAGATGTAAGTATTTTTATGCAGTTTTTTTGTGTATTTGCTTTTTTGCATTTTTGATGTTTATGAGCAAAGTTTAATAATTTTAGTTTTTAATCTATGTCAAATTTTCATTGTAGGGATGACTATGAGCCCTTTTTGGCTGCATGCGAGCAAAACACAGGTGGCCTGATTAAGTCATTGTATGATCTGCCGCGAGTGGAAACCTTCCTGAGGGAGGACTCTGTGCGTATTCCACTATTTGCATCGGTGTTGGAGGACGCAGAAGAGGCAGTGAAGTACACATTTGACCTGGATGGAGTTGTGGTGCTCTTGTCGGATTTGTCATGCATTACAGCAGGAATACACTACTTGTTTGTGGGCAAAGTCGACTGTTCAAAAATGTCTAACCACTGGCATATTTTGAAGAAACATTTGAACCTTTCACAATACAGTGCTGATGGAGTTAATGCGCTCCGCAAATCGTTGGGAACTGTGCTAGCCTTTGTGGATGGAGGCTACTTTTTAAACATAAGTTGTGTCCCAGCCAACCCCAACCGAGCCCATCCAATGTTCAGAAGTGAGTTGATGTCAAAGGCTCATGCAGTTGGACTTATCAATGCTGTATTCAGTGAATTTCAGGGGCAGCTGAAAAACCTTGCACCGCATGATTTAGAGAGGCCAACAATCCAGAAGACCAATCTGAACAACTTGGGGAGGATGAATATCTTGCACGGTGATCAGAAGTTCATCTTGGAGCTGCTTCATCATGCTGTAGTAGCAGTGAACAATGATCTGGATATGGCAATGCTGCTGACCATCACCAAGTTTGGTCAGAAGGATGAGCGGCCCTTTGACTTGGGCAGTTTGGTCAACACAGAGGGTGTCATTAACGTGTCGTACCATGCTGCTTGCACTGTGCAGTCAATAGACCCCACTGTGGATCTGCTCTGGTCTCGCTGTGGGTTACAGGAGGTGGTGGGTACCCGGGGAACCTTGTTTCCTGTGTACTCAATGATCGAAGCAGCCAACTTCCAGAGCAATATTGACAACATGCCTTTGGATGTCGATGCAATGCTCAGGCAGGTTTTTCGCGAAGACGGGTGTGAGTTGAACTTCCTCCAGCTGTACTCAGTGACGCCACACTGCCACGAGCTGTCTGTTACAAGACACCCAGTAAGCAGGGTCATTACTATGTGTGACCTTCACATAGAAAAGCATCGGCGGATGATCATGAACAATGCGGAAAGGTATGTGAAATACCTGGGTGATCTGGCAATGAAGACAGTTACCAGGACAAATGTGAGGATTGAGGGTGTATTTTTGGTACCAGCAGGATATCAGGAGGTCTTGCAAGCCAGCCATTTCTTCATTTCACCCATGATTGACAATCTTCTTGAGTGTGTGCCCATGATTGTTCCCTTTCAGGACAATAATGAAGGCCTAGGACTGCGACATGTTGTACAGCCCGTCGCAAAATATCTTAGCACAACTTTGTCTGACCTTTTGCAGTCCAGTAAAGGCATGGGTGGATTTGAAACGAGCTGGACTGCCTTCCAGCTAGAGTTGGCAGCGGAGGAACTATTTTTCGGTCGACCCGTGTGTGCAACCTCAAGGCAGTATGCGGCATCCCTCGGCGTGAGTGCTTCTCATGCAAATAGCCTGACCAGGATGAGGGGATTTCTTGGTTTGGCACCCATTGGCAGTGCTAGTGTGGGAGAGTCTCCACCTCCCCTGGAAACATGGATCCAGGATGAGCTACAGAAGTTGAGAGTCCAGCGTATATTTCCGCTGTCTGATTTACTTGTAGCGGGTAACCAGGTTGTGGGCCAGGAGTTAGTGAAAATTCTTCTTTCCGACCTCCTCCAACGGAATGACAGGTTGCCGCTGCAGGTTCTAAAAGGCCCCGACCGTCCAATTGGCAACCTAGTTGACTGCCGCACTGTGAGGGAGTTTTGCCGTGAAGTATGCGACAGAAAAGCATTTGGATATCCCCACACATTTGGGAGGGCTGTCAACATGGTGATCTCTATGCATTCTGATCCTGCCAGGTGTCTGGAGCTGGGCATGTCGGAAATAAAGTACTTTCCTCATATCCGTTATTGGGATGAGCAACGCCATCTGAAGGCGACGTGGAATTTCAAGGATTACATTGAGCTGCACCAGGCCAATGAAACTCCTTCTGCGGCATCTCGTGCAGCAGCATACCGAGGTGACGTGTGTTCCAGAATAGAGGAACTTGATCTTTCGTACTCAAGAAACCTGAAGAAATATAGAGAGAATGGTATGCCCTGGCTAGAAAAATGCTTGGAGCGCCTCCCCAGAGGCATGCCCAAAACCAGAGTCCTCACTGTTCTTGTGTTCCTCAGTTGTGTCGGAATGATTCAGAACGGTGATTACGTCTCCTTCCAAAAACTTGCAGATTTGATGTCTGATTTACCAGTGACACAGAATCAGCTCCAGAAGCTGGGTATACTTTCGCAGCTGATGTTACTACAATCACCGGCAGTTTGGAGGTTCAACGAGGCAGTACCTTACAAACTGGTCGTGCCTGCTGCTCTACCAGCCACACCTGCCCGTCCGCATCGTCCTGTCCAGAAGGAAAAACCCCAAGTGGATGAGAAAGAGGTTGAGGACCAACCTGAAGAGGAGATCGTGGAAAGGATTGAATTGACATGTTTACCTGCAAGTTCACATTCTCGGTGGACAGACTTGGAGGTGTCGTATGTGGATCGGAATGTTCATCTGAGCCATCGCCTGGCCTACGAATTGTACCTTACACGCTGCAGGGAGAACTCCACACCTGTGCGCACATTCCATTCTTTCAAATCCAAACGCAATCGCCTCTTAGCGGATGTCTGAAGGAAGTTTTTTTTTACTTTTAAGTACTACTTGACTTTAGTCTTTGTTCATTGAAAGACATTACTCTTGAAAGAGTATATTTATTTTTATATTTTTGGTATTGAAAGACATTCCACTTTAATGTGAAGATTTAATTTAATTTAATTATTTTTTCATGTTGAGACGTTTTTGGAGTTAGTCGACTTGATAGTTGTTTTTTCTAAGTTATTTTTTGTTGCAAGGGAGTACATATTTATTTTGTGTTTTTGAAAGTCCACGGCAAAGTAGTTTTTACTTTTTGACTTTCATAGGAAGTGCTTCCTTGCTGTAGTTCATAAAGGTTCCAGCAAGCAAAAAAAAAAAAAAAAAAAAATTTTTAACCCAGCCACTAGAATTGCTCTATGGAGTGTAATTCTAGTGCCGGTCCCAAGCCCGGAAAAATGGTGAGGGTTTTCCAGTGGTTTTTCAGGGTTAGGGTTAGGGCTCTAGAAGCGAACTTGAGCCCTTGGGAATTGACTCGGAATGTATACTCACCGGGCCACTGGGGTAGGTGTCTGTGTAGTGTGGTTGCCCTGGGTAGGTTTGCCTGTAGTGTGTGGTTAGCTTGGGTCATGTATAGCTGTAGTGTGGGTTAGGGTTAGGGTTAGGTGTAGTTTGGTCAATTGTATCTAAATAAAAAGAAATATATGTATATATATGTATATATATATATATATATATGTATGTATGTATGTATGTATGTATGTGTGTATGTATATATATATATGTATATATATATATCTGTCTGTCTATGTATCTATCTATCTCTGTCTCTGTCTGTCTCTCTCTCTCTCTCTCTCTCTATATATATATATATATATATATATATATATATACTTTTTTAATACACATGTGAATATGCATGTATATTTAAATGTATGTATGTATGTATTTATGCATGTATATGTATTTCTGATATTCTCAGTTCTTTGGGCTGTGTAGGAGTTTTTGAAGGGCTCGTCCCGAGCACGAAGGAAGTGGTCCGGCGTCTCTGTCATATTCCATTGTGAAATGAGCCCCGGTGAGTTTTGGCACAAGTGGCTCGAGTGAGGCATCACATATGGTTCGAATGGTTTATGCATTTGCAATAAGTTAAGTACTCTATTTCAGAAATGACATTGTGCTTATGTCTTCATTCTTGTTAGGATTAAATTGTCTTTCAACCATTTTGACTTGCTTACTGTCTTTAATATAGAGTTTCCAGAAGATTTTTATGGTATGAATCAATGTTTTATCGAAAAAAAAACAAACAAACATATATTTGTCTTTTGTCACCATATATTTATGGTATGAAAAAAGTCTTATGGTAAAATATATACATATATATATATATGAAAAATATATATGTAATAATCTATATATTTATATGTACATTTAGATACATACATATACACGTGATGTGACAGCTACATCTTGTGGTCACACAAAGGTACTGCACTGTCGAGTATCCTTTTTATATGTATTATTTTTGTAGTATCTAATACACAGAATATAAAATATATATAATATAAATCTAACATTTTTTTTGCAGTGCTTTTTCACTGGAATATTTCTCACATTCAAGGGACAACAAGTAAAATTGTATTAATATTTATTAAATGATTTATTAAATGTTTAAAACAACGTACAACAATGAAACACACACGCACAAGTATGATAATAGTGAAAATAAATAAACGAGTAACGAGTATTCGTTCTTCTCCCATGAAGACGTGCTCTTCATTCTCTGCAGAACCAACTGTGAGAGATGGGGAGAGAGGGAGAGGGGGGGGGAAGAGTAACCAAGAACACATACATAGAGATGCGATGAAGAGGCCAATGCAGTTTAATGAATACACGTATATTTTAGATTTAAATAATATCCATATTGTTATAGATATCATGTAATGTTATATGAAATACTAAATTAAATTTTTAGTTTCAAAACTAATTCACCATCTGCTTAAATTCAATCTGAATTCTAGTGAATAAATAAGAAATTAACTAGCATCTATTGGACTGTGAAATATTGATGTTGCATTAAATGCAGTTTAACGAATTAATACATACTTTGACTGTTTTAGATGCGTCCGGGGTATTTCTCTCATGGGCAGCAGTCCTTCTCACTGTGAGAGATGGAGAGAGTGTCATATCGAATGCACAATGAAAAAACAGATACGAGTAACATAAGAATAAAATGAAACTAAAAGGTTACCTGGTGCATTTCCAGTGAAAGAATAAAAAGTATGTCGATGTCCCGTATGAACTTTAAAAAAAAGAAAAGACAAAGAAAGAAGGTGAAAAATAATCACGTCACTGCTTTAGCCCAAAGACGCTCGGCTTGTGAGGTCCTAAAAGATGTAGTTCTGGGTCAGTCACACAACTGACCTGTTAACCCAGCCTACTCGTCCAGCCAGGCCAGGTCCAGGCCCTCTCCACGAAAAGAGGTCCTCCTCACCCCATAGTCATACTTTAGCTGTGTGCCAACTGTGATGTCTTTCAGTGCCTTGAATAATATTACATGTTTTTCCTGTCCATCGACACTTATTACACACTGAAATGGCTTTATGTTGGCCATCTTTGAGGAGTGGTTGATTCTTCTTCCCACTGTGTCTGCCTCTGGATGACATTCACAGGGGAAGGTCTGAGCATCAATACATAGCTCTCTTTTCCCCTCCTTAAAAAAAAACAAGTACCCGGGTTCTCCATGGATGCCCTCCATCATGTCCCTGCCCTCTGCAGCTGTAATTATTTTTCCATGGTAGTCGCACACAATGTCTCCTTTTGAAAAAGTCTGTGTTGCAACCACTCCTGTAAGGAAAGAAATAAAGGAAGGAAGGAAGAAAGAAAAAAAGAAAGGAAGGGAGGAAAGGAGAAAGAAAGAAAGAAAGAAGGAAAGAAAGAAAGAAAAATAAAGGATAAAATTGTAGTTAGACATTAATGACATTTTATGGCAATGTGGATACTCTTTGGAGTTCATTTGGTTAATGGCTGCTATACTGTGGTTATTTTATGGCCTTACAAGTCAGATCAGACTTTTTCTCACCTTGACCTTGCTCCGGACCAAAGTCTTTGATGGCAAGGCCCGTCCAGGACTGCTCAGACACACAGCGGATTAATATCGGGTCTGTTTCGACGGATAGCTTTGCAGCTGGTTTCCACAGTGCTATGATCTCGTCAGGCTTGGGGTTGTTGACTTTCCAGCCCTCCTGCTCGATCAGCCTTGCAACCTTTCCTGCTGAGGGTTTTCTCAACGTGAAGTTTGCTAAAAGACAGAATTTAATAACGTTAATTCTTAAGTAATTAGAATAAATGCAGTCTATGCCGTGCCGGGTGATTTGGAGACTTACACAGCAGGTATTTGATTCTCTTGTCATACTGGGAGGAGCGCCACTTGTCATAGTACACGCGGTCCGTGGGAAAACCTGAATCCATGCGCTGTTTTTTGGTTGGTGGCTTGCCATCTAGCTGGACCGGGAAGTTTTTTAGAAAGTCTGTAAATCCCTTAGATGTTTGTCGAGACGTGCTGGTTTCGGCTTCGCGCTGTGCAGGCAGGGGAGTGTGCCCTTCCAAAGAAGTGCTGTTTAAGAGTGGAAAGGAACACAAGGTTTGTAGCGTGACAAAAAAGAGCACAACTCGCTGATCTCATGTACAAACAGCTTGTGGTGTGCTTTGTCCTTTTTTTATTTGTATTTTTTTCTTTTCATTTAGACATACCTGGCTGACCCGACCGAGGAGTCCAGCAGCACAGCCGTTTCTACCACATCCTGAGGCCGCACCACGGTGGGGTTCAGGTAGCGCCTTACGGCCTCCTGTTGGTGCTCCGACAGCTTCTGAGTGGCCATCCTGACAACAGCCCTCCGCACGTCCCGGCTCGTGTAAGGGTACAGATTGTACCTGCAGAAGGAGAAAAAAAAACAAAACAAAAAACAAAGGTACTGTGAAACGTTCGTTAGGAATTAACTGTGAACAGCTGTATCAGGTGCTGTATACATTTCAAGGAAACGGGCCATGTCCCGTGTGACGCTGTGGACTCTCTCCCCAGAAGGCGATAGGAAAAAATTACTGTTGAATTTTTCCGGATGAATGTTCCCGGGCCTGATCCGTGTGAAGTACAGCTGCAGAAACTATCCGATGGATCAAAGAGTTATTATCAGAGATATTAAAGAGTTATTACCAGTGGGTGTGCAAACCTTTGTTTGTACCATATTAAAACTTACTGATTCTTCCTCTTGCGTCAAGGCAATCTGCATGCTGACATTTTTATGTCTCCTCACACCAATGACGACACGGCCTCCGTGAGGGATCCTGTTCAGCCACTCCGAGTCCTGGACAACATCGACACTGAGTCATGTACCAGTTAGTGCCAATGCAAAGGCCACAGCATAAAGCGAGTCCAAAGTAACTTACCGTCAAGGCCTCCACGTCTGCCGGCCGCTGCATATGGCGGAACACCAGGAGCGCCTCGCACCAATACCGGTACTTTGTCTTGTCCGTGTCGGAGAGCTCGGTGCCCGTCTGCAGGTCACTTTGTATCGTGATAAAGTCTGGCCTTGCCACTCTCAGCACCTGCTGGCAATCTTCGATGCTGGGAGGCTCATCCATGGACGGGCTGTGTTCGGATTAAACATAGCAGACAAGACAGGTCACCTTGTGATCGTGTGGGGCAATAGGTGTGCATGTGTATCATGACATGATTGGGGGGAAAAAGACAATGCAAACAGGATATTTTACATCATTCAACTCGTACGGCATGCCCTGTTGTATAATTATGTGTCCCTTTCAATATTACGCTGTAACATGTCACAATGAGTATTCTCATAATGGAGTATAAGGCTTTTTTTGTGGGTCTGTTCAAATGTGTGTATGGGATAGTAATAAAGCATTTACAAACACATGTACACGGGCTTTAACTGATACATAGAAACTCTAACCAAGGGCCATTTTGTGGTGCTTTTTGTGTTTCGCACGTGTGATGCACATTCAAAGTACACTTACCTTTCACGAAGACCAGACGTGTCGTCAGCCTCCTCCGCCAAACCTCCGGTGCCGGGCTCCTGAGGCAGGTCTGTCACGAAGAAGCCGCGGCTCAGAAGTTCTCCTACGAGGTTCTGCCGAGAACGTGGGTCTGGCAGGATGGCACAAATGTGGCTGTGGTCCCACGTCCTACCTCTGAGCATCCACTGCTTGCTGGACTCCTTCGCCTTTTGAACCTCTGAGGCTATTTGTTCTGGCGTGCTGTTCTTTAGGCACTTTCTCGCCAGGTGGACAGGTAGGTTCTCCTGCGGTCTGTGGCAAACCAAGCAGTGAACTATGCGCCGGTCAGCTTTTCTAAAAAAGTGGTGAGAGCACACGAAATAAATGATTACTAAAAAGATTTTAAAGATTCAGACATGATTTAAAGAAATCTAGAAAGTACAAACAACAAAAGACAGCCCTCAGCAGCAGAGGTGAGACCTGCGCCATTAGCATTTCCATTGTGAGTGCCAGGCAATGGTGTCAATGGGTCTTCAAAGTGCAGAGTGTTTTTTGAGGCACAGATAGTTTTGAAAACATGAAAAATCACTCTAACTTTGCTATCAAAACAGGAATGCATTTCATAACACAATTTTAATGCACACATCCCATTTCAAACACGTTTTTTAGTTTAGCTTAGCCAATTGAAAAATAACATTCAGCTTTCTTTACCCAACAGCTAGGTTTATAAAACAATAAACAGCATCTTATGCTTGACTACACGTGAATGAAAGTGAACCTCTTGATGAATGTGCTTTTAGATATTCAGACAGGAAAGAATATACTAAGCAAGGAAAGCATTTGTTTTCAGTATATTTACACTGCAGTTTAAACTGTTAAACAAACAAAGACATGTAATTGTAAAACAAAAACAAAAACATTACCTCCTCTCAGCTTGTTCAGCCATTGCAAAAGGACTCGAAGTAAGTGAGGGACCCGGTCAGAAGTGAATCTTTGTTGATAGATCTCAGAGGAAAGCTGCGATTTCACTGTCACCTCCACTGAGTTGACACAGTAATAGTGGGGGAAGCTGTCTCACCCTCAGTGATGTCACTGAAGCTGAGCCAATGAGCTTTGGGCACAGTACATTTGCAGCAATTTCAAACTGACACACACACACACACAGAGAGCCTTGTAGCATCAAATGAACTTTGTCTGTCAGATCATGCAACAATTTATGTATATAAATAAAATAAAAATTGAAGGATCATGGATCCATGGATGGATAATGGACCTGCAAATGACCAAATGCTCCCTATGAGAAACTGTTTTGGTCAAACAAAGGGAAAAGAAAGGCATCCCAACATCCCTCCATTCTAATCTGAGTCATTTTTTCATCTTTGGAGAGAAAAATATAAATAAAAGTAAAAAAAAAAAAATCCAACTTTGTCAACTACACAACAATCAAATTTCCTTGACCTCTTCTTCATCCTGTTCACCGGGAAATACTGGGAAATGGGGTGGTTGGCGTGGAGGCCAATGAAGAGGATGTGAAAGAAGATTAGCCTCCTCCACTGAGGATGGGCACTAAGTCACCTGCAAAATAGCACAGGTCAGTTTTTTTTTTCCAGGTCAGCACATAGGGTGCGGTGCCTATACCCGGGACCCCGTGGGCCTCACGGAGACCAGAGCAGGCCCAGGTAGGGTGTCGGGGGGAAGGCTTTTGATCGCGGGCAGTCCCGTCTCTCTAGCGCCACCAGGAGTCGAGTTACAGGGTCGAGCTCACCCTAGGGTAATAGGCCTATAAGCAAACTTGAGCCCCTTTGAATTTTAATATATATATGTGTGTGTGTGTGTGATTATGCATATAGAGCGACGGAAGTGGCCCGGCGTCTCTGTCATATTCCACAGCGAAATGAGCCCCGTTGAGTTTTGGCACAAGTGGCGCGAGTGAGGCATCATGTATGGTGCGAATCGTTCATTTATTTGCAATACGATAAGTGCTCTATTTCAGAAATGACTTTGTGTTTTGTCTTCATTCTTGTTAGAATTAAATTGTCATACTACTGTCTTAAAAAAAGATTTTCATGTTATGAATCAAAGTTTTATAGAAATAAAAAAAACAGATATTTGTCTCTTGTCACAATATATTTATGGTATGTAAAAAAGTCTTATTGGAAAAATTATATATCTATATATTTAAATATACATTTAGATACATATACAACATTCCCTTTTCACGTGTATATGATTTTAACAGGTTCACACGTTATGTGACAGCTACATCTTGTGGTCACACAAAGGTACTGCACTGTCGAGTATCCTTTTTATATGTAGTATTTTTGTAGAATCTAATAAACAGAATATACAATATATATAATACAAATCTATCAATGTATTTCTCACGTGTTCACTACCTCTTTTTGTGAAAACCAACCGAAAAAATAAATTATTTACAGTCACACCAAAGAAGACTCCCCCACTGTGATTGAATTTATTATTTTTATTCTGTTCTATTTGAAAATGTATAAGTATTTTATTTCAGAAATGACTTTGTTTTTAAATATTCACTCTAGGGCAAATGCCTGAAGGTGAGGAGACTGGTGTGTAGGTTTTTCTCGTGCTTTTACACAGATAAAATAATAATAAAGATAATAATGATTCTTACAAATGAATGAATCAATGCACAATTAAATTAAACTGGAGAAAGTTTTATTTGAATTTAAATGTATTTACAATAGCATTGATAAAAAATAAACTCATCTTGATAAATCACACTTAACTGATGTATAATACACATGTGTATATGCATATGTGCATGTATATTTGTGTATGTATGTATATGGTTTTCACAGGTTCTCATGTCTTTAGGGGTTTAGGGTCTTTGAGGGGCTCGTCCCGATCGCGACGTAAGTGGTCCGGCATCTCTGTCATGTTCCACTTCAAAATGAGCCCTGTTGAGTTTTGGCACAAGTGGCGCGAGTGAGGCATCACATATGGTTCGGTGCCTATACCCGGGGCCTTGTGGGTCCCACGGAGACCAGAGCGGGCCCAGGTAGGGTGTCGGGGGGCGGGCTTTGGATCGCGGGCGGTCCCGTCTCTCTAACACCACCAGGAGCCGAGTTACAGGGTCGATCCCACCAATAGCCCTATAAGCGTTAGGGTTAGGGTTAGGGTTAGGGTTAGGTTAGGGTTAGGGTTAGAGTTAGGGTTAGAGTTAGGTTAGGGTTAGGGTTAGAGTTAGGTTATAGGGATAAATGCGAAGATTAGGGTTAGAGTTAGGGTTAGTTAGGGTTAGGGTTAGGGTTAGGGTTAGGGTTAGGGTTAGGGTTAGGTTATAGGGATAAATGCGAAGATTGATCACCTTTGAATTGATCGACCCCCCATATCTTGTGATCCGTATCTGCTAGAGAGCTGAAACGTGGTTTATCATACTCCTTGGCCCCTCCCCAGTCGATTGCACTTGGTTTCGTCGGTCTAGCGCCACCAGGTGCCGAGATATGGAGTTGATCACTTACTTGATTTTCGAATGTATGGGTGGGACTTAGTGTTTTTGGGGCATCATGTATGGTGCGAATCGTTCATTTATTTGCAATACGATAAGTGCTCTATTTCAGAAATGACTTTGTGTTTTGTCTTCATTCTTGTTAGAATTAAATTGTCATACTACTGTCTTAAAAAAAAAGATTTTCATGTTATGAATCAAAGTTTTATAGAAATAAAAAAAACAGATATTTGTCTCTTGTCACAATATATTTATGGTATGTAAAAAAGTCTTATTGGAAAAATTATATATCTATATATTTAAATATACATTTAGATACATACATATACAACATTCCCTTTTCACGTGTATATGATTTTAACAGGTTCACACGTTATGTGACATCTACATCTTGTGGTCACACAAAGGTACTGCACTGTCGAGTATCCTTTTTATATGTAGTATTTTTGTAGAATCTAATAAACAGAATATACAATATATATAATATAAATCTATCAATGTATTTCTCACGTGTTCACTACCTCTTTTTGTGAAAACCAACCGAAAAAATAAATTATTTACAGTCACACCAAAGAAGACTCCCCCACTGTGATTGAATTTATTATTTTTATTCTGTTCTATTTGAAAATGTATAAGTATTTTATTTCAGAAATGACTTTGTTTTTAAATATTCACTCTAGGGCAAATGCCTGAAGGTGAGGAGACTGGTGTGTAGGTTTTTCTCGTGCTTTTACACAGATAAAATAATAATAAAGATAATAATGATTCTTACAAATGAATGAATCAATGCACAATTAAATTAAACTGGAGAAAGTTTTATTTGAATTTAAATGTATTTACAATAGCATTGATAAAAAATAAACTCATCTTGATAAATCACACTTAACTGATGTATAATACATATGTGTATATGCATATGTGCATGTATATTTGTGTATGTATGTATATGGTTTTCACAGGTTCTCATGTCTTTAGGGGTTTAGGGTCTTTGAGGGGCTCGTCCCGATCGCGACGTAAGTGGTCCGGCGTCTCTGTCATGTTCCACTTCAAAATGAGCCCTGTTGAGTTTTGGCACAAGTGGCGCGAGTGAGGCAACACATATGGTTCGGTGCCTATACCCGGGGCCTTGTGGGTCCCACGGAGACCAGAGCGGGCCCAGGTAGGGTGTCGGGGGGCGGGCTTTGGATCGCGGGCGGTCCCGTCTCTCTAACACCACCAGGAGCCGAGTTACAGGGTCGATCCCACCAATAGCCCTATAAGCGTTAGGGTTAGGGTTAGGGTTTGTGTTAGGTTATAGGGATAAATGCGAAGATTGATCACCTTTGAATTGATCGACCTCCCCCTATCTTGTGATCCGTATCTGCTAGAGAGCTGAAACGTGGTTTATTATACTCCTTGGGCCCTCCCCAGTAGATTGCACTTGGTTTCGTCGGCCTAGCGCCATCAGGTGCCGAGATATGGAGTTGATCACTTACTTGATTTTCGAAGTGCTAGGGCTAGGGTTGAGTTTCTCTATACAGCTGATCAGGGCTAGGGTTGAGTTTCTCTATACAGCTGATCAGGGCTAGGGTTGAGTTTATCTATACAGCGGATCAGGGCTAGGGTTGAGTTTCTCTATACAGCTGATCAGGGCTAGGGTTGAGTTTCTCTATACAGCTGATCAGGGCTAGGGTTGAGATTCTCTATACAGATGATCAGGGCTAGTGCTGACTTTCTATATGCAGCTGATCAGGGTAGGGCTGAGTTTTTCTATACAGCTGATCATTGCTAGGGCTTATTTTTTTATACAGTTGATCAGTTTTTATTCATGTTTTCTATATAGATGACTGTGTACTTGAGGGGCCTATTTATTTTGGTTTGATTTGCGTGGGAGGTTCTTGGTCATATGGGTGGGACTTATGCAGTCATATTTTACGGTTCGTTATGCAGTCATATGTTGGTGGGATTTATCTATATGGTTGTGATTTTATAAATCATATGTGGGTGGTAGGAACTTATTCATATATGTTTGACTAAGATTTTTTTTTTGTGGGTCGAACTTAGTTTTTTGGTGGGTTGGAATTTTGTGGGTTGTTGGGACTTATTCATATGGTTTGGTACTTAGTCATGTAGGTTGGATTTAGTGTTTTGGGTGGGTTGGAATTAGTCATATTAGTAATTTTATCAAGTTAATTCATGGTTGGTATTAATTCTCATGTTTGTGTTTTTAAGTGTTGCAGCGTAATGATAGTGGATAAATTGATAATTTAATAAAGCACATACAATAAACTATACCAGAAACCTAAATGCAAATAAAAAAAAAAGGTTGGGCAGGAAAAACATTTGGTTCCTTTAGTTTTCACATGTGAAATTGCATCCCTAAAACTCGTGACTCTTATTTTGAAAAAAAAAAATCTGGAAGTTAGCTAAACCAGGAAGTTAGGCGAAAGTGAAAGGAAAGCTGTGTTAAAGTCAGCAGACAAGTGTGTTTTGATCCGCTGGAAGTCGATTACAGAACGAAAGTGAAAGTGAAACGTCAAGCTCTCTTCTTAAGGCGGAAAGTCCTTGAAAGAGAAAGGTTAGTGTTTGTATTTTGTGCAGTTTGGATGGGATTGGTGCATAGTTACTTTAAGCTTCTGTCCATGCATGCTTTGCTCTGTGTTAGGGTTTTTACATGTAATCAAAGTTGAGAAATAGTGGATTTCATAGAATGAATACAATTTGGAAATATATTTAAGGAGAAATAAAGGTCATGTACAAGTGAAACAATGAAATAGTAGATTAGATTTTTAAAAACTTTATTGCCATTGCACATCAGCATGATATACAGATAGGTGTACTATGAACACACTATACATATGGATTATGTATAAAGTGTATGTACAGTATAACCATAAATTACAAACATATGATCATCATTTTATAATTACTGTAGTTGTAGTTGTAATTACTTTTTGCAAATTTGATATGTTGAACTTTGTGTTCCAATAAGAACTTGTATTTTCAATAATAGATCAAACTAAGGATCAAAGTAACCAGATGCGAGTTATTCACCAAAGAAGTTTGCGAGAATGGAGATGTAAGTATTTTTATGCAGTTTTTTTGTGTATTTGCTTTTTTGCATTTTTGATGTTTATGAGCAAAGTTTAATAATTTTAGTTTTTAATCTATGTCAAATTTTCATTGTAGGGATGACTATGAGCCCTTTTTGGCTGCATGCGAGCAAAACACAGGTGGCCTGATTAAGTCATTGTATGATCTGCCGCGAGTGGAAACCTTCCTGAGGGAGGACTCTGTGCGTATTCCACTATTTGCATCGGTGTTGGAGGACGCAGAAGAGGCAGTGAAGTACACATTTGACCTGGATGGAGTTGTGGTGCTCTTGTCGGATTTGTCATGCATTACAGCAGGAATACACTACTTGTTTGTGGGCAAAGTCGACTGTTCAAAAATGTCTAACCACTGGCATATTTTGAAGAAACATTTGAACCTTTCACAATACAGTGCTGATGGAGTTAATGCGCTCCGCAAATCGTTGGGAACTGTGCTAGCCTTTGTGGATGGAGGCTACTTTTTAAACATAAGTTGTGTCCCAGCCAACCCCAACCGAGCCCATCCAATGTTCAGAAGTGAGTTGATGTCAAAGGCTCATGCAGTTGGACTTATCAATGCTGTATTCAGTGAATTTCAGGGGCAGCTGAAAAACCTTGCACCGCATGATTTAGAGAGGCCAACAATCCAGAAGACCAATCTGAACAACTTGGGGAGGATGAATATCTTGCACGGTGATCAGAAGTTCATCTTGGAGCTGCTTCATCATGCTGTAGTAGCAGTGAACAATGATCTGGATATGGCAATGCTGCTGACCATCACCAAGTTTGGTCAGAAGGATGAGCGGCCCTTTGACTTGGGCAGTTTGGTCAACACAGAGGGTGTCATTAACGTGTCGTACCATGCTGCTTGCACTGTGCAGTCAATAGACCCCACTGTGGATCTGCTCTGGTCTCGCTGTGGGTTACAGGAGGTGGTGGGTACCCGGGGAACCTTGTTTCCTGTGTACTCAATGATCGAAGCAGCCAACTTCCAGAGCAATATTGACAACATGCCTTTGGATGTCGATGCAATGCTCAGGCAGGTTTTTCGCGAAGACGGGTGTGAGTTGAACTTCCTCCAGCTGTACTCAGTGACGCCACACTGCCACGAGCTGTCTGTTACAAGACACCCAGTAAGCAGGGTCATTACTATGTGTGACCTTCACATAGAAAAGCATCGGCGGATGATCATGAACAATGCGGAAAGGTATGTGAAATACCTGGGTGATCTGGCAATGAAGACAGTTACCAGGACAAATGTGAGGATTGAGGGTGTATTTTTGGTACCAGCAGGATATCAGGAGGTCTTGCAAGCCAGCCATTTCTTCATTTCACCCATGATTGACAATCTTCTTGAGTGTGTGCCCATGATTGTTCCCTTTCAGGACAATAATGAAGGCCTAGGACTGCGACATGTTGTACAGCCCGTCGCAAAATATCTTAGCACAACTTTGTCTGACCTTTTGCAGTCCAGTAAAGGCATGGGTGGATTTGAAACGAGCTGGACTGCCTTCCAGCTAGAGTTGGCAGCGGAGGAACTATTTTTCGGTCGACCCGTGTGTGCAACCTCAAGGCAGTATGCGGCATCCCTCGGCGTGAGTGCTTCTCATGCAAATAGCCTGACCAGGATGAGGGGATTTCTTGGTTTGGCACCCATTGGCAGTGCTAGTGTGGGAGAGTCTCCACCTCCCCTGGAAACATGGATCCAGGATGAGCTACAGAAGTTGAGAGTCCAGCGTATATTTCCGCTGTCTGATTTACTTGTAGCGGGTAACCAGGTTGTGGGCCAGGAGTTAGTGAAAATTCTTCTTTCCGACCTCCTCCAACGGAATGACAGGTTGCCGCTGCAGGTTCTAAAAGGCCCCGACCGTCCAATTGGCAACCTAGTTGACTGCCGCACTGTGAGGGAGTTTTGCCGTGAAGTATGCGACAGAAAAGCATTTGGATATCCCCACACATTTGGGAGGGCTGTCAACATGGTGATCTCTATGCATTCTGATCCTGCCAGGTGTCTGGAGCTGGGCATGTCGGAAATAAAGTACTTTCCTCATATCCGTTATTGGGATGAGCAACGCCATCTGAAGGCGACGTGGAATTTCAAGGATTACATTGAGCTGCACCAGGCCAATGAAACTCCTTCTGCGGCATCTCGTGCAGCAGCATACCGAGGTGACGTGTGTTCCAGAATAGAGGAACTTGATCTTTCGTACTCAAGAAACCTGAAGAAATATAGAGAGAATGGTATGCCCTGGCTAGAAAAATGCTTGGAGCGCCTCCCCAGAGGCATGCCCAAAACCAGAGTCCTCACTGTTCTTGTGTTCCTCAGTTGTGTCGGAATGATTCAGAACGGTGATTACGTCTCCTTCCAAAAACTTGCAGATTTGATGTCTGATTTACCAGTGACACAGAATCAGCTCCAGAAGCTGGGTATACTTTCGCAGCTGATGTTACTACAATCACCGGCAGTTTGGAGGTTCAACGAGGCAGTACCTTACAAACTGGTCGTGCCTGCTGCTCTACCAGCCACACCTGCCCGTCCGCATCGTCCTGTCCAGAAGGAAAAACCCCAAGTGGATGAGAAAGAGGTTGAGGACCAACCTGAAGAGGAGATCGTGGAAAGGATTGAATTGACATGTTTACCTGCAAGTTCACATTCTCGGTGGACAGACTTGGAGGTGTCGTATGTGGATCGGAATGTTCATCTGAGCCATCGCCTGGCCTACGAATTGTACCTTACACGCTGCAGGGAGAACTCCACACCTGTGCGCACATTCCATTCTTTCAAATCCAAACGCAATCGCCTCTTAGCGGATGTCTGAAGGAAGTTTTTTTTTACTTTTAAGTACTACTTGACTTTAGTCTTTGTTCATTGAAAGACATTACTCTTGAAAGAGTATATTTATTTTTATATTTTTGGTATTGAAAGACATTCCACTTTAATGTGAAGATTTAATTTAATTTAATTATTTTTTCATGTTGAGACGTTTTTGGAGTTAGTCGACTTGATAGTTGTTTTTTCTAAGTTATTTTTTGTTGCAAGGGAGTACATATTTATTTTGTGTTTTTGAAAGTCCACGGCAAAGTAGTTTTTACTTTTTGACTTTCATAGGAAGTGCTTCCTTGCTGTAGTTCATAAAGGTTCCAGCAAGCAAAAAAAAAAAAAAAAAAAAATTTTTAACCCAGCCACTAGAATTGCTCTATGGAGTGTAATTCTAGTGCCGGTCCCAAGCCCGGAAAAATGGTGAGGGTTTTCCAGTGGTTTTTCAGGGTTAGGGTTAGGGCTCTAGAAGCGAACTTGAGCCCTTGGGAATTGACTCGGAATGTATACTCACCGGGCCACTGGGGTAGGTGTCTGTGTAGTGTGGTTGCCCTGGGTAGGTTTGCCTGTAGTGTGTGGTTAGCTTGGGTCATGTATAGCTGTAGTGTGGGTTAGGGTTAGGGTTAGGTGTAGTTTGGTCAATTGTATCTAAATAAAAAGAAATATATGTATATATATGTATATATATATATATATATATGTATGTATGTATGTATGTATGTATGTGTGTATGTATATATATATATGTATATATATATATCTGTCTGTCTATGTATCTATCTATCTCTGTCTCTGTCTGTCTCTCTCTCTCTCTCTCTCTATATATATATATATATATATATATATATATATATACTTTTTTAATACACATGTGAATATGCATGTATATTTAAATGTATGTATGTATGTATTTATGCATGTATATGTATTTCTGATATTCTCAGTTCTTTGGGCTGTGTAGGAGTTTTTGAAGGGCTCGTCCCGAGCACGAAGGAAGTGGTCCGGCGTCTCTGTCATATTCCATTGTGAAATGAGCCCCGGTGAGTTTTGGCACAAGTGGCTCGAGTGAGGCATCACATATGGTTCGAATGGTTTATGCATTTGCAATAAGTTAAGTACTCTATTTCAGAAATGACATTGTGCTTATGTCTTCATTCTTGTTAGGATTAAATTGTCTTTCAACCATTTTGACTTGCTTACTGTCTTTAATATAGAGTTTCCAGAAGATTTTTATGGTATGAATCAATGTTTTATCGAAAAAAAAACAAACAAACATATATTTGTCTTTTGTCACCATATATTTATGGTATGAAAAAAGTCTTATGGTAAAATATATACATATATATATATATGAAAAATATATATGTAATAATCTATATATTTATATGTACATTTAGATACATACATATACACGTGATGTGACAGCTACATCTTGTGGTCACACAAAGGTACTGCACTGTCGAGTATCCTTTTTATATGTATTATTTTTGTAGTATCTAATACACAGAATATAAAATATATATAATATAAATCTAACATTTTTTTTGCAGTGCTTTTTCACTGGAATATTTCTCACATTCAAGGGACAACAAGTAAAATTGTATTAATATTTATTAAATGATTTATTAAATGTTTAAAACAACGTACAACAATGAAACACACACGCACAAGTATGATAATAGTGAAAATAAATAAACGAGTAACGAGTATTCGTTCTTCTCCCATGAAGACGTGCTCTTCATTCTCTGCAGAACCAACTGTGAGAGATGGGGAGAGAGGGAGAGGGGGGGGGAAGAGTAACCAAGAACACATACATAGAGATGCGATGAAGAGGCCAATGCAGTTTAATGAATACACGTATATTTTAGATTTAAATAATATCCATATTGTTATAGATATCATGTAATGTTATATGAAATACTAAATTAAATTTTTAGTTTCAAAACTAATTCACCATCTGCTTAAATTCAATCTGAATTCTAGTGAATAAATAAGAAATTAACTAGCATCTATTGGACTGTGAAATATTGATGTTGCATTAAATGCAGTTTAACGAATTAATACATACTTTGACTGTTTTAGATGCGTCCGGGGTATTTCTCTCATGGGCAGCAGTCCTTCTCACTGTGAGAGATGGAGAGAGTGTCATATCGAATGCACAATGAAAAAACAGATACGAGTAACATAAGAATAAAATGAAACTAAAAGGTTACCTGGTGCATTTCCAGTGAAAGAATAAAAAGTATGTCGATGTCCCGTATGAACTTTAAAAAAAAGAAAAGACAAAGAAAGAAGGTGAAAAATAATCACGTCACTGCTTTAGCCCAAAGACGCTCGGCTTGTGAGGTCCTAAAAGATGTAGTTCTGGGTCAGTCACACAACTGACCTGTTAACCCAGCCTACTCGTCCAGCCAGGCCAGGTCCAGGCCCTCTCCACGAAAAGAGGTCCTCCTCACCCCATAGTCATACTTTAGCTGTGTGCCAACTGTGATGTCTTTCAGTGCCTTGAATAATATTACATGTTTTTCCTGTCCATCGACACTTATTACACACTGAAATGGCTTTATGTTGGCCATCTTTGAGGAGTGGTTGATTCTTCTTCCCACTGTGTCTGCCTCTGGATGACATTCACAGGGGAAGGTCTGAGCATCAATACATAGCTCTCTTTTCCCCTCCTTAAAAAAAAACAAGTACCCGGGTTCTCCATGGATGCCCTCCATCATGTCCCTGCCCTCTGCAGCTGTAATTATTTTTCCATGGTAGTCGCACACAATGTCTCCTTTTGAAAAAGTCTGTGTTGCAACCACTCCTGTAAGGAAAGAAATAAAGGAAGGAAGGAAGAAAGAAAAAAAGAAAGGAAGGGAGGAAAGGAGAAAGAAAGAAAGAAAGAAGGAAAGAAAGAAAGAAAAATAAAGGATAAAATTGTAGTTAGACATTAATGACATTTTATGGCAATGTGGATACTCTTTGGAGTTCATTTGGTTAATGGCTGCTATACTGTGGTTATTTTATGGCCTTACAAGTCAGATCAGACTTTTTCTCACCTTGACCTTGCTCCGGACCAAAGTCTTTGATGGCAAGGCCCGTCCAGGACTGCTCAGACACACAGCGGATTAATATCGGGTCTGTTTCGACGGATAGCTTTGCAGCTGGTTTCCACAGTGCTATGATCTCGTCAGGCTTGGGGTTGTTGACTTTCCAGCCCTCCTGCTCGATCAGCCTTGCAACCTTTCCTGCTGAGGGTTTTCTCAACGTGAAGTTTGCTAAAAGACAGAATTTAATAACGTTAATTCTTAAGTAATTAGAATAAATGCAGTCTATGCCGTGCCGGGTGATTTGGAGACTTACACAGCAGGTATTTGATTCTCTTGTCATACTGGGAGGAGCGCCACTTGTCATAGTACACGCGGTCCGTGGGAAAACCTGAATCCATGCGCTGTTTTTTGGTTGGTGGCTTGCCATCTAGCTGGACCGGGAAGTTTTTTAGAAAGTCTGTAAATCCCTTAGATGTTTGTCGAGACGTGCTGGTTTCGGCTTCGCGCTGTGCAGGCAGGGGAGTGTGCCCTTCCAAAGAAGTGCTGTTTAAGAGTGGAAAGGAACACAAGGTTTGTAGCGTGACAAAAAAGAGCACAACTCGCTGATCTCATGTACAAACAGCTTGTGGTGTGCTTTGTCCTTTTTTTATTTGTATTTTTTTCTTTTCATTTAGACATACCTGGCTGACCCGACCGAGGAGTCCAGCAGCACAGCCGTTTCTACCACATCCTGAGGCCGCACCACGGTGGGGTTCAGGTAGCGCCTTACGGCCTCCTGTTGGTGCTCCGACAGCTTCTGAGTGGCCATCCTGACAACAGCCCTCCGCACGTCCCGGCTCGTGTAAGGGTACAGATTGTACCTGCAGAAGGAGAAAAAAAAACAAAACAAAAAACAAAGGTACTGTGAAACGTTCGTTAGGAATTAACTGTGAACAGCTGTATCAGGTGCTGTATACATTTCAAGGAAACGGGCCATGTCCCGTGTGACGCTGTGGACTCTCTCCCCAGAAGGCGATAGGAAAAAATTACTGTTGAATTTTTCCGGATGAATGTTCCCGGGCCTGATCCGTGTGAAGTACAGCTGCAGAAACTATCCGATGGATCAAAGAGTTATTATCAGAGATATTAAAGAGTTATTACCAGTGGGTGTGCAAACCTTTGTTTGTACCATATTAAAACTTACTGATTCTTCCTCTTGCGTCAAGGCAATCTGCATGCTGACATTTTTATGTCTCCTCACACCAATGACGACACGGCCTCCGTGAGGGATCCTGTTCAGCCACTCCGAGTCCTGGACAACATCGACACTGAGTCATGTACCAGTTAGTGCCAATGCAAAGGCCACAGCATAAAGCGAGTCCAAAGTAACTTACCGTCAAGGCCTCCACGTCTGCCGGCCGCTGCATATGGCGGAACACCAGGAGCGCCTCGCACCAATACCGGTACTTTGTCTTGTCCGTGTCGGAGAGCTCGGTGCCCGTCTGCAGGTCACTTTGTATCGTGATAAAGTCTGGCCTTGCCACTCTCAGCACCTGCTGGCAATCTTCGATGCTGGGAGGCTCATCCATGGACGGGCTGTGTTCGGATTAAACATAGCAGACAAGACAGGTCACCTTGTGATCGTGTGGGGCAATAGGTGTGCATGTGTATCATGACATGATTGGGGGGAAAAAGACAATGCAAACAGGATATTTTACATCATTCAACTCGTACGGCATGCCCTGTTGTATAATTATGTGTCCCTTTCAATATTACGCTGTAACATGTCACAATGAGTATTCTCATAATGGAGTATAAGGCTTTTTTTGTGGGTCTGTTCAAATGTGTGTATGGGATAGTAATAAAGCATTTACAAACACATGTACACGGGCTTTAACTGATACATAGAAACTCTAACCAAGGGCCATTTTGTGGTGCTTTTTGTGTTTCGCACGTGTGATGCACATTCAAAGTACACTTACCTTTCACGAAGACCAGACGTGTCGTCAGCCTCCTCCGCCAAACCTCCGGTGCCGGGCTCCTGAGGCAGGTCTGTCACGAAGAAGCCGCGGCTCAGAAGTTCTCCTACGAGGTTCTGCCGAGAACGTGGGTCTGGCAGGATGGCACAAATGTGGCTGTGGTCCCACGTCCTACCTCTGAGCATCCACTGCTTGCTGGACTCCTTCGCCTTTTGAACCTCTGAGGCTATTTGTTCTGGCGTGCTGTTCTTTAGGCACTTTCTCGCCAGGTGGACAGGTAGGTTCTCCTGCGGTCTGTGGCAAACCAAGCAGTGAACTATGCGCCGGTCAGCTTTTCTAAAAAAGTGGTGAGAGCACACGAAATAAATGATTACTAAAAAGATTTTAAAGATTCAGACATGATTTAAAGAAATCTAGAAAGTACAAACAACAAAAGACAGCCCTCAGCAGCAGAGGTGAGACCTGCGCCATTAGCATTTCCATTGTGAGTGCCAGGCAATGGTGTCAATGGGTCTTCAAAGTGCAGAGTGTTTTTTGAGGCACAGATAGTTTTGAAAACATGAAAAATCACTCTAACTTTGCTATCAAAACAGGAATGCATTTCATAACACAATTTTAATGCACACATCCCATTTCAAACACGTTTTTTAGTTTAGCTTAGCCAATTGAAAAATAACATTCAGCTTTCTTTACCCAACAGCTAGGTTTATAAAACAATAAACAGCATCTTATGCTTGACTACACGTGAATGAAAGTGAACCTCTTGATGAATGTGCTTTTAGATATTCAGACAGGAAAGAATATACTAAGCAAGGAAAGCATTTGTTTTCAGTATATTTACACTGCAGTTTAAACTGTTAAACAAACAAAGACATGTAATTGTAAAACAAAAACAAAAACATTACCTCCTCTCAGCTTGTTCAGCCATTGCAAAAGGACTCGAAGTAAGTGAGGGACCCGGTCAGAAGTGAATCTTTGTTGATAGATCTCAGAGGAAAGCTGCGATTTCACTGTCACCTCCACTGAGTTGACACAGTAATAGTGGGGGAAGCTGTCTCACCCTCAGTGATGTCACTGAAGCTGAGCCAATGAGCTTTGGGCACAGTACATTTGCAGCAATTTCAAACTGACACACACACACACACAGAGAGCCTTGTAGCATCAAATGAACTTTGTCTGTCAGATCATGCAACAATTTATGTATATAAATAAAATAAAAATTGAAGGATCATGGATCCATGGATGGATAATGGACCTGCAAATGACCAAATGCTCCCTATGAGAAACTGTTTTGGTCAAACAAAGGGAAAAGAAAGGCATCCCAACATCCCTCCATTCTAATCTGAGTCATTTTTTCATCTTTGGAGAGAAAAATATAAATAAAAGTAAAAAAAAAAAAATCCAACTTTGTCAACTACACAACAATCAAATTTCCTTGACCTCTTCTTCATCCTGTTCACCGGGAAATACTGGGAAATGGGGTGGTTGGCGTGGAGGCCAATGAAGAGGATGTGAAAGAAGATTAGCCTCCTCCACTGAGGATGGGCACTAAGTCACCTGCAAAATAGCACAGGTCAGTTTTTTTTTTCCAGGTCAGCACATAGGGTGCGGTGCCTATACCCGGGACCCCGTGGGCCTCACGGAGACCAGAGCAGGCCCAGGTAGGGTGTCGGGGGGAAGGCTTTTGATCGCGGGCAGTCCCGTCTCTCTAGCGCCACCAGGAGTCGAGTTACAGGGTCGAGCTCACCCTAGGGTAATAGGCCTATAAGCAAACTTGAGCCCCTTTGAATTTTAATATATATATGTGTGTGTGTGTGTGATTATGCATATAGAGCGACGGAAGTGGCCCGGCGTCTCTGTCATATTCCACAGCGAAATGAGCCCCGTTGAGTTTTGGCACAAGTGGCGCGAGTGAGGCATCATGTATGGTGCGAATCGTTCATTTATTTGCAATACGATAAGTGCTCTATTTCAGAAATGACTTTGTGTTTTGTCTTCATTCTTGTTAGAATTAAATTGTCATACTACTGTCTTAAAAAAAGATTTTCATGTTATGAATCAAAGTTTTATAGAAATAAAAAAAACAGATATTTGTCTCTTGTCACAATATATTTATGGTATGTAAAAAAGTCTTATTGGAAAAATTATATATCTATATATTTAAATATACATTTAGATACATATACAACATTCCCTTTTCACGTGTATATGATTTTAACAGGTTCACACGTTATGTGACAGCTACATCTTGTGGTCACACAAAGGTACTGCACTGTCGAGTATCCTTTTTATATGTAGTATTTTTGTAGAATCTAATAAACAGAATATACAATATATATAATACAAATCTATCAATGTATTTCTCACGTGTTCACTACCTCTTTTTGTGAAAACCAACCGAAAAAATAAATTATTTACAGTCACACCAAAGAAGACTCCCCCACTGTGATTGAATTTATTATTTTTATTCTGTTCTATTTGAAAATGTATAAGTATTTTATTTCAGAAATGACTTTGTTTTTAAATATTCACTCTAGGGCAAATGCCTGAAGGTGAGGAGACTGGTGTGTAGGTTTTTCTCGTGCTTTTACACAGATAAAATAATAATAAAGATAATAATGATTCTTACAAATGAATGAATCAATGCACAATTAAATTAAACTGGAGAAAGTTTTATTTGAATTTAAATGTATTTACAATAGCATTGATAAAAAATAAACTCATCTTGATAAATCACACTTAACTGATGTATAATACACATGTGTATATGCATATGTGCATGTATATTTGTGTATGTATGTATATGGTTTTCACAGGTTCTCATGTCTTTAGGGGTTTAGGGTCTTTGAGGGGCTCGTCCCGATCGCGACGTAAGTGGTCCGGCATCTCTGTCATGTTCCACTTCAAAATGAGCCCTGTTGAGTTTTGGCACAAGTGGCGCGAGTGAGGCATCACATATGGTTCGGTGCCTATACCCGGGGCCTTGTGGGTCCCACGGAGACCAGAGCGGGCCCAGGTAGGGTGTCGGGGGGCGGGCTTTGGATCGCGGGCGGTCCCGTCTCTCTAACACCACCAGGAGCCGAGTTACAGGGTCGATCCCACCAATAGCCCTATAAGCGTTAGGGTTAGGGTTAGGGTTAGGGTTAGGTTAGGGTTAGGGTTAGAGTTAGGGTTAGAGTTAGGTTAGGGTTAGGGTTAGAGTTAGGTTATAGGGATAAATGCGAAGATTAGGGTTAGAGTTAGGGTTAGTTAGGGTTAGGGTTAGGTTAGGGTTAGGGTTAGGGTTAGGTTAGAGTTAGGTTATAGGGATAAATGCGAAGATTGATCACCTTTTAATTGATCGACCCCCCATATCTTGTGATCCGTATCTGCTATAGAGCTGAAACATGGTTTATTATACTCCTTGGGCCCTCCCCAGTTGATTGCACTTGGTTTCGTCGGTCTAGCGCCACCAGTTGCCGAGATATGGAGTTGATCACTTACTTGCTTTTCGAATGTATGGGTGGGACTTAGTGTTTTTGGGTGGGTTGGACTTAGTGTTTTTGGGGAATTTTGGACTTAGTCAATGGTTGGACTTAGTGTTTTTTGGGAATTTTGGACTTAGTCATATGGTTGGACTTAGTATTTTTTGGGAATTTTGGACTTAGTCACGTTTTGGGTGGTTTTGGTGGGGTCTTTGTTGGTTTTGAGTGGTTTCCAGTGGTTTTCGGGGGTCCCCAAGTGTTTTTGGAGTGGTTTGGTTAGGTTTTGGGTGGTTTTAGGGTTAGGGTTAGAGTTAGGTTAGAGTTAGGGTTAGGTTAGGGTTAGTTAGGGTTAGGGTTAGGTTATAGGGATAAATGCGAAGATTGATCACCTTTTAATTGATCGACCCCCCATATCTTGTGATCCGTATCTGCTATAGAGCTGAAACATGGTTTATTATACTCCTTGGGCCCTCCCCAGTTGATTGCACTTGGTTTCGTCGGTCTAGCGCCACCAGTTGCCGAGATATGGAGTTGATCACTTACTTGCTTTTCGAATGTATGGGTGGGACTTAGTGTTTTTGGGTGGGTTGGACTTAGTGTTTTTGGGGAATTTTGGACTTAGTCAATGGTTGGACTTAGTGTTTTTTGGGAATTTTGGACTTAGTCATATGGTTGGACTTAGTATTTTTTGGGAATTTTGGACTTAGTCACGTTTTGGGTGGTTTTGGTGGGGTCTTTGTTGGTTTTGAGTGGTTTCCAGTGGTTTTCGGGGGTCCCCAAGTGTTTTTGGAGTGGTTTGGTTAGGTTTTGGGTGGTTTTAGGGTTAGGGTTAGAGTTAGGTTAGAGTTAGGGTTAGGTTAGGGTTAGTTAGGGTTAGGGTTAGGTTATAGGGATAAATGCGAAGATTGATCACCTTTTAATTGATCGACCCCCCATATCTTGTGATCCGTATCTGCTATAGAGCTGAAACATGGTTTATTATACTCCTTGGGCCCTCCCCAGTTGATTGCACTTGGTTTCGTCGGTCTAGCGCCACCAGTTGCCGAGATATGGAGTTGATCACTTACTTGCTTTTCGAATGTATGGGTGGGACTTAGTGTTTTTGGGTGGGTTGGACTTAGTGTTTTTGGGGAATTTTGGACTTAGTCAATGGTTGGACTTAGTGTTTTTTGGGAATTTTGGACTTAGTCATATGGTTGGACTTAGTATTTTTTGGGAATTTTGGACTTAGTCACGTTTTGGGTGGTTTTGGTGGGGTCTTTGTTGGTTTTGAGTGGTTTCCAGTGGTTTTCGGGGGTCCCCAAGTGTTTTTGGAGTGGTTTGGTTAGGTTTTGGGTGGTTTTAGGGTTAGGGTTAGAGTTAGGTTAGAGTTAGGGTTAGGTTAGGGTTAGTTAGGGTTAGGGTTAGGTTATAGGGATAAATGCGAAGATTGATCACCTTTTAATTGATCGACCCCCCATATCTTGTGATCCGTATCTGCTATAGAGCTGAAACATGGTTTATTATACTCCTTGGGCCCTCCCCAGTTGATTGCACTTGGTTTCGTCGGTCTAGCGCCACCAGTTGCCGAGATATGGAGTTGATCACTTACTTGCTTTTCGAATGTATGGGTGGGACTTAGTGTTTTTGGGTGGGTTGGACTTAGTGTTTTTGGGGAATTTTGGACTTAGTCAATGGTTGGACTTAGTGTTTTTTGGGAATTTTGGACTTAGTCATATGGTTGGACTTAGTATTTTTTGGGAATTTTGGACTTAGTCACGTTTTGGGTGGTTTTGGTGGGGTCTTTGTTGGTTTTGAGTGGTTTCCAGTGGTTTTCGGGGGTCCCCAAGTGTTTTTGGAGTGGTTTGGTTAGGTTTTGGGTGGTTTTAGGGTTAGGGTTAGAGTTAGGTTAGAGTTAGGGTTAGGTTAGGGTTAGTTAGGGTTAGGGTTAGGTTATAGGGATAAATGCGAAGATTGATCACCTTTTAATTGATCGACCCCCCATATCTTGTGATCCGTATCTGCTATAGAGCTGAAACATGGTTTATTATACTCCTTGGGCCCTCCCCAGTTGATTGCACTTGGTTTCGTCGGTCTAGCGCCACCAGTTGCCGAGATATGGAGTTGATCACTTACTTGCTTTTCGAATGTATGGGTGGGACTTAGTGTTTTTGGGTGGGTTGGACTTAGTGTTTTTGGGGAATTTTGGACTTAGTCAATGGTTGGACTTAGTGTTTTTTGGGAATTTTGGACTTAGTCATATGGTTGGACTTAGTATTTTTTGGGAATTTTGGACTTAGTCACGTTTTGGGTGGTTTTGGTGGGTTCTTTGTTGGTTTTGAGTGGTTTCCAGTGGTTTTCGGGGGTCCCCAAGTGTTTTTGGAGTGGTTTGGTTAGGTTTTGGGTGGTTTTAGGGTTAGGGTTAGAGTTAGGTTAGAGTTAGGGTTAGGTTAGGGTTAGTTAGGGTTAGGGTTAGGTTATAGGGATAAATGCGAAGATTGATCACCTTTTAATTGATCGACCCCCCATATCTTGTGATCCGTATCTGCTATAGAGCTGAAACATGGTTTATTATACTCCTTGGGCCCTCCCCAGTTGATTGCACTTGGTTTCGTCGGTCTAGCGCCACCAGTTGCCGAGATATGGAGTTGATCACTTACTTGCTTTTCGAATGTATGGGTGGGACTTAGTGTTTTTGGGTGGGTTGGACTTAGTGTTTTTGGGGAATTTTGGACTTAGTCAATGGTTGGACTTAGTGTTTTTTGGGAATTTTGGACTTAGTCATATGGTTGGACTTAGTATTTTTTGGGAATTTTGGACTTAGTCACGTTTTGGGTGGTTTTGGTGGGGTCTTTGTTGGTTTTGAGTGGTTTCCAGTGGTTTTCGGGGGTCCCCAAGTGTTTTTGGAGTGGTTTGGTTAGGTTTTGGGTGGTTTTAGGGTTAGGGTTAGAGTTAGGTTAGAGTTAGGGTTAGGTTAGGGTTAGTTAGGGTTAGGGTTAGGTTATAGGGATAAATGCGAAGATTGATCACCTTTTAATTGATCGACCCCCCATATCTTGTGATCCGTATCTGCTATAGAGCTGAAACATGGTTTATTATACTCCTTGGGCCCTCCCCAGTTGATTGCACTTGGTTTCGTCGGTCTAGCGCCACCAGTTGCCGAGATATGGAGTTGATCACTTACTTGCTTTTCGAATGTATGGGTGGGACTTAGTGTTTTTGGGTGGGTTGGACTTAGTGTTTTTGGGGAATTTTGGACTTAGTCAATGGTTGGACTTAGTGTTTTTTGGGAATTTTGGACTTAGTCATATGGTTGGACTTAGTATTTTTTGGGAATTTTGGACTTAGTCACGTTTTGGGTGGTTTTGGTGGGGTCTTTGTTGGTTTTGAGTGGTTTCCAGTGGTTTTCGGGGGTCCCCAAGTGTTTTTGGAGTGGTTTGGTTAGGTTTTGGGTGGTTTTAGGGTTAGGGTTAGAGTTAGGTTAGAGTTAGGGTTAGGTTAGGGTTAGTTAGGGTTAGGGTTAGGTTATAGGGATAAATGCGAAGATTGATCACCTTTTAATTGATCGACCCCCCATATCTTGTGATCCGTATCTGCTATAGAGCTGAAACATGGTTTATTATACTCCTTGGGCCCTCCCCAGTTGATTGCACTTGGTTTCGTCGGTCTAGCGCCACCAGTTGCCGAGATATGGAGTTGATCACTTACTTGCTTTTCGAATGTATGGGTGGGACTTAGTGTTTTTGGGTGGGTTGGACTTAGTGTTTTTGGGGAATTTTGGACTTAGTCAATGGTTGGACTTAGTGTTTTTTGGGAATTTTGGACTTAGTCATATGGTTGGACTTAGTATTTTTTGGGAATTTTGGACTTAGTCACGTTTTGGGTGGTTTTGGTGGGGTCTTTGTTGGTTTTGAGTGGTTTCCAGTGGTTTTCGGGGGTCCCCAAGTGTTTTTGGAGTGGTTTGGTTAGGTTTTGGGTGGTTTTAGGGTTAGGGTTAGAGTTAGGTTAGAGTTAGGGTTAGGTTAGGGTTAGTTAGGGTTAGGGTTAGGTTATAGGGATAAATGCGAAGATTGATCACCTTTTAATTGATCGACCCCCCATATCTTGTGATCCGTATCTGCTATAGAGCTGAAACATGGTTTATTATACTCCTTGGGCCCTCCCCAGTTGATTGCACTTGGTTTCGTCGGTCTAGCGCCACCAGTTGCCGAGATATGGAGTTGATCACTTACTTGCTTTTCGAATGTATGGGTGGGACTTAGTGTTTTTGGGTGGGTTGGACTTAGTGTTTTTGGGGAATTTTGGACTTAGTCAATGGTTGGACTTAGTGTTTTTTGGGAATTTTGGACTTAGTCATATGGTTGGACTTAGTATTTTTTGGGAATTTTGGACTTAGTCACGTTTTGGGTGGTTTTGGTGGGGTCTTTGTTGGTTTTGAGTGGTTTCCAGTGGTTTTCGGGGGTCCCCAAGTGTTTTTGGAGTGGTTTGGTTAGGTTTTGGGTGGTTTTAGGGTTAGGGTTAGAGTTAGGTTAGAGTTAGGGTTAGGTTAGGGTTAGTTAGGGTTAGGGTTAGGTTATAGGGATAAATGCGAAGATTGATCACCTTTTAATTGATCGACCCCCCATATCTTGTGATCCGTATCTGCTATAGAGCTGAAACATGGTTTATTATACTCCTTGGGCCCTCCCCAGTTGATTGCACTTGGTTTCGTCGGTCTAGCGCCACCAGTTGCCGAGATATGGAGTTGATCACTTACTTGCTTTTCGAATGTATGGGTGGGACTTAGTGTTTTTGGGTGGGTTGGACTTAGTGTTTTTGGGGAATTTTGGACTTAGTCAATGGTTGGACTTAGTGTTTTTTGGGAATTTTGGACTTAGTCATATGGTTGGACTTAGTATTTTTTGGGAATTTTGGACTTAGTCACGTTTTGGGTGGTTTTGGTGGGGTCTTTGTTGGTTTTGAGTGGTTTCCAGTGGTTTTCGGGGGTCCCCAAGTGTTTTTGGAGTGGTTTGGTTAGGTTTTGGGTGGTTTTAGGGTTAGGGTTAGAGTTAGGTTAGAGTTAGGGTTAGGTTAGGGTTAGTTAGGGTTAGGGTTAGGTTATAGGGATAAATGCGAAGATTGATCACCTTTTAATTGATCGACCCCCCATATCTTGTGATCCGTATCTGCTATAGAGCTGAAACATGGTTTATTATACTCCTTGGGCCCTCCCCAGTTGATTGCACTTGGTTTCGTCGGTCTAGCGCCACCAGTTGCCGAGATATGGAGTTGATCACTTACTTGCTTTTCGAATGTATGGGTGGGACTTAGTGTTTTTGGGTGGGTTGGACTTAGTGTTTTTGGGGAATTTTGGACTTAGTCAATGGTTGGACTTAGTGTTTTTTGGGAATTTTGGACTTAGTCATATGGTTGGACTTAGTATTTTTTGGGAATTTTGGACTTAGTCACGTTTTGGGTGGTTTTGGTGGGGTCTTTGTTGGTTTTGAGTGGTTTCCAGTGGTTTTCGGGGGTCCCCAAGTGTTTTTGGAGTGGTTTGGTTAGGTTTTGGGTGGTTTTAGGGTTAGGGTTAGAGTTAGGTTAGAGTTAGGGTTAGGTTAGGGTTAGTTAGGGTTAGGGTTAGGTTATAGGGATAAATGCGAAGATTGATCACCTTTTAATTGATCGACCCCCCATATCTTGTGATCCGTATCTGCTATAGAGCTGAAACATGGTTTATTATACTCCTTGGGCCCTCCCCAGTTGATTGCACTTGGTTTCGTCGGTCTAGCGCCACCAGTTGCCGAGATATGGAGTTGATCACTTACTTGCTTTTCGAATGTATGGGTGGGACTTAGTGTTTTTGGGTGGGTTGGACTTAGTGTTTTTGGGGAATTTTGGACTTAGTCAATGGTTGGACTTAGTGTTTTTTGGGAATTTTGGACTTAGTCATATGGTTGGACTTAGTATTTTTTGGGAATTTTGGACTTAGTCACGTTTTGGGTGGTTTTGGTGGGGTCTTTGTTGGTTTTGAGTGGTTTCCAGTGGTTTTCGGGGGTCCCCAAGTGTTTTTGGAGTGGTTTGGTTAGGTTTTGGGTGGTTTTAGGGTTAGGGTTAGAGTTAGGTTAGAGTTAGGGTTAGGTTAGGGTTAGTTAGGGTTAGGGTTAGGTTATAGGGATAAATGCGAAGATTGATCACCTTTTAATTGATCGACCCCCCATATCTTGTGATCCGTATCTGCTATAGAGCTGAAACATGGTTTATTATACTCCTTGGGCCCTCCCCAGTTGATTGCACTTGGTTTCGTCGGTCTAGCGCCACCAGTTGCCGAGATATGGAGTTGATCACTTACTTGCTTTTCGAATGTATGGGTGGGACTTAGTGTTTTTGGGTGGGTTGGACTTAGTGTTTTTGGGGAATTTTGGACTTAGTCAATGGTTGGACTTAGTGTTTTTTGGGAATTTTGGACTTAGTCATATGGTTGGACTTAGTATTTTTTGGGAATTTTGGACTTAGTCACGTTTTGGGTGGTTTTGGTGGGGTCTTTGTTGGTTTTGAGTGGTTTCCAGTGGTTTTCGGGGGTCCCCAAGTGTTTTTGGAGTGGTTTGGTTAGGTTTTGGGTGGTTTTAGGGTTAGGGTTAGAGTTAGGTTAGAGTTAGGGTTAGGTTAGGGTTAGTTAGGGTTAGGGTTAGGTTATAGGGATAAATGCGAAGATTGATCACCTTTTAATTGATCGACCCCCCATATCTTGTGATCCGTATCTGCTATAGAGCTGAAACATGGTTTATTATACTCCTTGGGCCCTCCCCAGTTGATTGCACTTGGTTTCGTCGGTCTAGCGCCACCAGTTGCCGAGATATGGAGTTGATCACTTACTTGCTTTTCGAATGTATGGGTGGGACTTAGTGTTTTTGGGTGGGTTGGACTTAGTGTTTTTGGGGAATTTTGGACTTAGTCAATGGTTGGACTTAGTGTTTTTTGGGAATTTTGGACTTAGTCATATGGTTGGACTTAGTATTTTTTGGGAATTTTGGACTTAGTCACGTTTTGGGTGGTTTTGGTGGGGTCTTTGTTGGTTTTGAGTGGTTTCCAGTGGTTTTCGGGGGTCCCCAAGTGTTTTTGGAGTGGTTTGGTTAGGTTTTGGGTGGTTTTAGGGTTAGGGTTAGAGTTAGGTTAGAGTTAGGGTTAGGTTAGGGTTAGTTAGGGTTAGGGTTAGGTTATAGGGATAAATGCGAAGATTGATCACCTTTTAATTGATCGACCCCCCATATCTTGTGATCCGTATCTGCTATAGAGCTGAAACATGGTTTATTATACTCCTTGGGCCCTCCCCAGTTGATTGCACTTGGTTTCGTCGGTCTAGCGCCACCAGTTGCCGAGATATGGAGTTGATCACTTACTTGCTTTTCGAATGTATGGGTGGGACTTAGTGTTTTTGGGTGGGTTGGACTTAGTGTTTTTGGGGAATTTTGGACTTAGTCAATGGTTGGACTTAGTGTTTTTTGGGAATTTTGGACTTAGTCATATGGTTGGACTTAGTATTTTTTGGGAATTTTGGACTTAGTCACGTTTTGGGTGGTTTTGGTGGGGTCTTTGTTGGTTTTGAGTGGTTTCCAGTGGTTTTCGGGGGTCCCCAAGTGTTTTTGGAGTGGTTTGGTTAGGTTTTGGGTGGTTTTAGGGTTAGGGTTAGAGTTAGGTTAGAGTTAGGGTTAGGTTAGGGTTAGTTAGGGTTAGGGTTAGGTTATAGGGATAAATGCGAAGATTGATCACCTTTTAATTGATCGACCCCCCATATCTTGTGATCCGTATCTGCTATAGAGCTGAAACATGGTTTATTATACTCCTTGGGCCCTCCCCAGTTGATTGCACTTGGTTTCGTCGGTCTAGCGCCACCAGTTGCCGAGATATGGAGTTGATCACTTACTTGCTTTTCGAATGTATGGGTGGGACTTAGTGTTTTTGGGTGGGTTGGACTTAGTGTTTTTGGGGAATTTTGGACTTAGTCAATGGTTGGACTTAGTGTTTTTTGGGAATTTTGGACTTAGTCATATGGTTGGACTTAGTATTTTTTGGGAATTTTGGACTTAGTCACGTTTTGGGTGGTTTTGGTGGGGTCTTTGTTGGTTTTGAGTGGTTTCCAGTGGTTTTCGGGGGTCCCCAAGTGTTTTTGGAGTGGTTTGGTTAGGTTTTGGGTGGTTTTAGGGTTAGGGTTAGAGTTAGGTTAGAGTTAGGGTTAGGTTAGGGTTAGTTAGGGTTAGGGTTAGGTTATAGGGATAAATGCGAAGATTGATCACCTTTTAATTGATCGACCCCCCATATCTTGTGATCCGTATCTGCTATAGAGCTGAAACATGGTTTATTATACTCCTTGGGCCCTCCCCAGTTGATTGCACTTGGTTTCGTCGGTCTAGCGCCACCAGTTGCCGAGATATGGAGTTGATCACTTACTTGCTTTTCGAATGTATGGGTGGGACTTAGTGTTTTTGGGTGGGTTGGACTTAGTGTTTTTGGGGAATTTTGGACTTAGTCAATGGTTGGACTTAGTGTTTTTTGGGAATTTTGGACTTAGTCATATGGTTGGGTTAGGGTTAGGGTTAGGGTTAGGGTTAGGTTAGGGTTAGAGTTAGAGTTAGGGTTAGGGTTAGGGTTAGGTTAGAGTTAGAGTTAGAGTTAGGGTTAGAGTTAGGGTTAGAGTTAGGGTTAGGGTTAGGGTTAGGGTTAGGGTTAGAGTTAGAGTTAGGGTTAGGGTTAGGTTAGGGTTAGGGTTAGGGTTAGGGTTAGATTAGGTTATAGGGATAAATGCGAAGATTGATCACCTTTGAATTGATCGACCTCCCCCTATCTTGTGATCCGTATCTGCTAGAGAGCTGAAACGTGGTTTATTATACTCCTTGGGCCCTCCCCAGTAGATTGCACTTGGTTTCGTCGGCCTAGCGCCATCAGGTGCCGAGATATGGAGTTGATCACTTACTTGATTTTCGAAGTGCTAGGGCTAGGGTTGAGTTTCTCTATACAGCTGATCAGGGCTAGGGTTGAGTTTCTCTATACAGCTGATCAGGGCTAGGGTTGAGTTTATCTATACAGCGGATCAGGGCTAGGGTTGAGTTTCTCTATACAGCTGATCAGGGCTAGGGTTGAGTTTCTCTATACAGCTGATCAGGGCTAGGGTTGAGATTCTCTATACAGATGATCAGGGCTAGTGCTGACTTTCTATATGCAGCTGATCAGGGTAGGGCTGAGTTTTTCTATACAGCTGATCATTGCTAGGGCTTATTTTTTTATACAGTTGATCAGTTTTTATTCATGTTTTCTATATAGATGACTGTGTACTTGAGGGGCCTATTTATTTTGGTTTGATTTGCGTGGGAGGTTCTTGGTCATATGGGTGGGACTTATGCAGTCATATTTTACGGTTCGTTATGCAGTCATATGTTGGTGGGATTTATCTATATGGTTGTGATTTTATAAATCATATGTGGGTGGTAGGAACTTATTCATATATGTTTGACTAAGATTTTTTTTTTGTGGGTCGAACTTAGTTTTTTGGTGGGTTGGAATTTTGTGGGTTGTTGGGACTTATTCATATGGTTTGGTACTTAGTCATGTAGGTTGGATTTAGTGTTTTGGGTGGGTTGGAATTAGTCATATTAGTAATTTTATCAAGTTAATTCATGGTTGGTATTAATTCTCATGTTTGTGTTTTTAAGTGTTGCAGCGTAATGATAGTGGATAAATTGATAATTTAATAAAGCACATACAATAAACTATACCAGAAACCTAAATGCAAATAAAAAAAAAAGGTTGGGCAGGAAAAACATTTGGTTCCTTTAGTTTTCACATGTGAAATTGCATCCCTAAAACTCGTGACTCTTATTTTGAAAAAAAAAAATCTGGAAGTTAGCTAAACCAGGAAGTTAGGCGAAAGTGAAAGGAAAGCTGTGTTAAAGTCAGCAGACAAGTGTGTTTTGATCCGCTGGAAGTCGATTACAGAACGAAAGTGAAAGTGAAACGTCAAGCTCTCTTCTTAAGGCGGAAAGTCCTTGAAAGAGAAAGGTTAGTGTTTGTATTTTGTGCAGTTTGGATGGGATTGGTGCATAGTTACTTTAAGCTTCTGTCCATGCATGCTTTGCTCTGTGTTAGGGTTTTTACATGTAATCAAAGTTGAGAAATAGTGGATTTCATAGAATGAATACAATTTGGAAATATATTTAAGGAGAAATAAAGGTCATGTACAAGTGAAACAATGAAATAGTAGATTAGATTTTTAAAAACTTTATTGCCATTGCACATCAGCATGATATACAGATAGGTGTACTATGAACACACTATACATATGGATTATGTATAAAGTGTATGTACAGTATAACCATAAATTACAAACATATGATCATCATTTTATAATTACTGTAGTTGTAGTTGTAATTACTTTTTGCAAATTTGATATGTTGAACTTTGTGTTCCAATAAGAACTTGTATTTTCAATAATAGATCAAACTAAGGATCAAAGTAACCAGATGCGAGTTATTCACCAAAGAAGTTTGCGAGAATGGAGATGTAAGTATTTTTATGCAGTTTTTTTGTGTATTTGCTTTTTTGCATTTTTGATGTTTATGAGCAAAGTTTAATAATTTTAGTTTTTAATCTATGTCAAATTTTCATTGTAGGGATGACTATGAGCCCTTTTTGGCTGCATGCGAGCAAAACACAGGTGGCCTGATTAAGTCATTGTATGATCTGCCGCGAGTGGAAACCTTCCTGAGGGAGGACTCTGTGCGTATTCCACTATTTGCATCGGTGTTGGAGGACGCAGAAGAGGCAGTGAAGTACACATTTGACCTGGATGGAGTTGTGGTGCTCTTGTCGGATTTGTCATGCATTACAGCAGGAATACACTACTTGTTTGTGGGCAAAGTCGACTGTTCAAAAATGTCTAACCACTGGCATATTTTGAAGAAACATTTGAACCTTTCACAATACAGTGCTGATGGAGTTAATGCGCTCCGCAAATCGTTGGGAACTGTGCTAGCCTTTGTGGATGGAGGCTACTTTTTAAACATAAGTTGTGTCCCAGCCAACCCCAACCGAGCCCATCCAATGTTCAGAAGTGAGTTGATGTCAAAGGCTCATGCAGTTGGACTTATCAATGCTGTATTCAGTGAATTTCAGGGGCAGCTGAAAAACCTTGCACCGCATGATTTAGAGAGGCCAACAATCCAGAAGACCAATCTGAACAACTTGGGGAGGATGAATATCTTGCACGGTGATCAGAAGTTCATCTTGGAGCTGCTTCATCATGCTGTAGTAGCAGTGAACAATGATCTGGATATGGCAATGCTGCTGACCATCACCAAGTTTGGTCAGAAGGATGAGCGGCCCTTTGACTTGGGCAGTTTGGTCAACACAGAGGGTGTCATTAACGTGTCGTACCATGCTGCTTGCACTGTGCAGTCAATAGACCCCACTGTGGATCTGCTCTGGTCTCGCTGTGGGTTACAGGAGGTGGTGGGTACCCGGGGAACCTTGTTTCCTGTGTACTCAATGATCGAAGCAGCCAACTTCCAGAGCAATATTGACAACATGCCTTTGGATGTCGATGCAATGCTCAGGCAGGTTTTTCGCGAAGACGGGTGTGAGTTGAACTTCCTCCAGCTGTACTCAGTGACGCCACACTGCCACGAGCTGTCTGTTACAAGACACCCAGTAAGCAGGGTCATTACTATGTGTGACCTTCACATAGAAAAGCATCGGCGGATGATCATGAACAATGCGGAAAGGTATGTGAAATACCTGGGTGATCTGGCAATGAAGACAGTTACCAGGACAAATGTGAGGATTGAGGGTGTATTTTTGGTACCAGCAGGATATCAGGAGGTCTTGCAAGCCAGCCATTTCTTCATTTCACCCATGATTGACAATCTTCTTGAGTGTGTGCCCATGATTGTTCCCTTTCAGGACAATAATGAAGGCCTAGGACTGCGACATGTTGTACAGCCCGTCGCAAAATATCTTAGCACAACTTTGTCTGACCTTTTGCAGTCCAGTAAAGGCATGGGTGGATTTGAAACGAGCTGGACTGCCTTCCAGCTAGAGTTGGCAGCGGAGGAACTATTTTTCGGTCGACCCGTGTGTGCAACCTCAAGGCAGTATGCGGCATCCCTCGGCGTGAGTGCTTCTCATGCAAATAGCCTGACCAGGATGAGGGGATTTCTTGGTTTGGCACCCATTGGCAGTGCTAGTGTGGGAGAGTCTCCACCTCCCCTGGAAACATGGATCCAGGATGAGCTACAGAAGTTGAGAGTCCAGCGTATATTTCCGCTGTCTGATTTACTTGTAGCGGGTAACCAGGTTGTGGGCCAGGAGTTAGTGAAAATTCTTCTTTCCGACCTCCTCCAACGGAATGACAGGTTGCCGCTGCAGGTTCTAAAAGGCCCCGACCGTCCAATTGGCAACCTAGTTGACTGCCGCACTGTGAGGGAGTTTTGCCGTGAAGTATGCGACAGAAAAGCATTTGGATATCCCCACACATTTGGGAGGGCTGTCAACATGGTGATCTCTATGCATTCTGATCCTGCCAGGTGTCTGGAGCTGGGCATGTCGGAAATAAAGTACTTTCCTCATATCCGTTATTGGGATGAGCAACGCCATCTGAAGGCGACGTGGAATTTCAAGGATTACATTGAGCTGCACCAGGCCAATGAAACTCCTTCTGCGGCATCTCGTGCAGCAGCATACCGAGGTGACGTGTGTTCCAGAATAGAGGAACTTGATCTTTCGTACTCAAGAAACCTGAAGAAATATAGAGAGAATGGTATGCCCTGGCTAGAAAAATGCTTGGAGCGCCTCCCCAGAGGCATGCCCAAAACCAGAGTCCTCACTGTTCTTGTGTTCCTCAGTTGTGTCGGAATGATTCAGAACGGTGATTACGTCTCCTTCCAAAAACTTGCAGATTTGATGTCTGATTTACCAGTGACACAGAATCAGCTCCAGAAGCTGGGTATACTTTCGCAGCTGATGTTACTACAATCACCGGCAGTTTGGAGGTTCAACGAGGCAGTACCTTACAAACTGGTCGTGCCTGCTGCTCTACCAGCCACACCTGCCCGTCCGCATCGTCCTGTCCAGAAGGAAAAACCCCAAGTGGATGAGAAAGAGGTTGAGGACCAACCTGAAGAGGAGATCGTGGAAAGGATTGAATTGACATGTTTACCTGCAAGTTCACATTCTCGGTGGACAGACTTGGAGGTGTCGTATGTGGATCGGAATGTTCATCTGAGCCATCGCCTGGCCTACGAATTGTACCTTACACGCTGCAGGGAGAACTCCACACCTGTGCGCACATTCCATTCTTTCAAATCCAAACGCAATCGCCTCTTAGCGGATGTCTGAAGGAAGTTTTTTTTTACTTTTAAGTACTACTTGACTTTAGTCTTTGTTCATTGAAAGACATTACTCTTGAAAGAGTATATTTATTTTTATATTTTTGGTATTGAAAGACATTCCACTTTAATGTGAAGATTTAATTTAATTTAATTATTTTTTCATGTTGAGACGTTTTTGGAGTTAGTCGACTTGATAGTTGTTTTTTCTAAGTTATTTTTTGTTGCAAGGGAGTACATATTTATTTTGTGTTTTTGAAAGTCCACGGCAAAGTAGTTTTTACTTTTTGACTTTCATAGGAAGTGCTTCCTTGCTGTAGTTCATAAAGGTTCCAGCAAGCAAAAAAAAAAAAAAAAAAAAATTTTTAACCCAGCCACTAGAATTGCTCTATGGAGTGTAATTCTAGTGCCGGTCCCAAGCCCGGAAAAATGGTGAGGGTTTTCCAGTGGTTTTTCAGGGTTAGGGTTAGGGCTCTAGAAGCGAACTTGAGCCCTTGGGAATTGACTCGGAATGTATACTCACCGGGCCACTGGGGTAGGTGTCTGTGTAGTGTGGTTGCCCTGGGTAGGTTTGCCTGTAGTGTGTGGTTAGCTTGGGTCATGTATAGCTGTAGTGTGGGTTAGGGTTAGGGTTAGGTGTAGTTTGGTCAATTGTATCTAAATAAAAAGAAATATATGTATATATATGTATATATATATATATATATATGTATGTATGTATGTATGTATGTATGTGTGTATGTATATATATATATGTATATATATATATCTGTCTGTCTATGTATCTATCTATCTCTGTCTCTGTCTGTCTCTCTCTCTCTCTCTCTCTCTATATATATATATATATATATATATATATATATACTTTTTTAATACACATGTGAATATGCATGTATATTTAAATGTATGTATGTATGTATTTATGCATGTATATGTATTTCTGATATTCTCAGTTCTTTGGGCTGTGTAGGAGTTTTTGAAGGGCTCGTCCCGAGCACGAAGGAAGTGGTCCGGCGTCTCTGTCATATTCCATTGTGAAATGAGCCCCGGTGAGTTTTGGCACAAGTGGCTCGAGTGAGGCATCACATATGGTTCGAATGGTTTATGCATTTGCAATAAGTTAAGTACTCTATTTCAGAAATGACATTGTGCTTATGTCTTCATTCTTGTTAGGATTAAATTGTCTTTCAACCATTTTGACTTGCTTACTGTCTTTAATATAGAGTTTCCAGAAGATTTTTATGGTATGAATCAATGTTTTATCGAAAAAAAAACAAACAAACATATATTTGTCTTTTGTCACCATATATTTATGGTATGAAAAAAGTCTTATGGTAAAATATATACATATATATATATATGAAAAATATATATGTAATAATCTATATATTTATATGTACATTTAGATACATACATATACACGTGATGTGACAGCTACATCTTGTGGTCACACAAAGGTACTGCACTGTCGAGTATCCTTTTTATATGTATTATTTTTGTAGTATCTAATACACAGAATATAAAATATATATAATATAAATCTAACATTTTTTTTGCAGTGCTTTTTCACTGGAATATTTCTCACATTCAAGGGACAACAAGTAAAATTGTATTAATATTTATTAAATGATTTATTAAATGTTTAAAACAACGTACAACAATGAAACACACACGCACAAGTATGATAATAGTGAAAATAAATAAACGAGTAACGAGTATTCGTTCTTCTCCCATGAAGACGTGCTCTTCATTCTCTGCAGAACCAACTGTGAGAGATGGGGAGAGAGGGAGAGGGGGGGGGAAGAGTAACCAAGAACACATACATAGAGATGCGATGAAGAGGCCAATGCAGTTTAATGAATACACGTATATTTTAGATTTAAATAATATCCATATTGTTATAGATATCATGTAATGTTATATGAAATACTAAATTAAATTTTTAGTTTCAAAACTAATTCACCATCTGCTTAAATTCAATCTGAATTCTAGTGAATAAATAAGAAATTAACTAGCATCTATTGGACTGTGAAATATTGATGTTGCATTAAATGCAGTTTAACGAATTAATACATACTTTGACTGTTTTAGATGCGTCCGGGGTATTTCTCTCATGGGCAGCAGTCCTTCTCACTGTGAGAGATGGAGAGAGTGTCATATCGAATGCACAATGAAAAAACAGATACGAGTAACATAAGAATAAAATGAAACTAAAAGGTTACCTGGTGCATTTCCAGTGAAAGAATAAAAAGTATGTCGATGTCCCGTATGAACTTTAAAAAAAAGAAAAGACAAAGAAAGAAGGTGAAAAATAATCACGTCACTGCTTTAGCCCAAAGACGCTCGGCTTGTGAGGTCCTAAAAGATGTAGTTCTGGGTCAGTCACACAACTGACCTGTTAACCCAGCCTACTCGTCCAGCCAGGCCAGGTCCAGGCCCTCTCCACGAAAAGAGGTCCTCCTCACCCCATAGTCATACTTTAGCTGTGTGCCAACTGTGATGTCTTTCAGTGCCTTGAATAATATTACATGTTTTTCCTGTCCATCGACACTTATTACACACTGAAATGGCTTTATGTTGGCCATCTTTGAGGAGTGGTTGATTCTTCTTCCCACTGTGTCTGCCTCTGGATGACATTCACAGGGGAAGGTCTGAGCATCAATACATAGCTCTCTTTTCCCCTCCTTAAAAAAAAACAAGTACCCGGGTTCTCCATGGATGCCCTCCATCATGTCCCTGCCCTCTGCAGCTGTAATTATTTTTCCATGGTAGTCGCACACAATGTCTCCTTTTGAAAAAGTCTGTGTTGCAACCACTCCTGTAAGGAAAGAAATAAAGGAAGGAAGGAAGAAAGAAAAAAAGAAAGGAAGGGAGGAAAGGAGAAAGAAAGAAAGAAAGAAGGAAAGAAAGAAAGAAAAATAAAGGATAAAATTGTAGTTAGACATTAATGACATTTTATGGCAATGTGGATACTCTTTGGAGTTCATTTGGTTAATGGCTGCTATACTGTGGTTATTTTATGGCCTTACAAGTCAGATCAGACTTTTTCTCACCTTGACCTTGCTCCGGACCAAAGTCTTTGATGGCAAGGCCCGTCCAGGACTGCTCAGACACACAGCGGATTAATATCGGGTCTGTTTCGACGGATAGCTTTGCAGCTGGTTTCCACAGTGCTATGATCTCGTCAGGCTTGGGGTTGTTGACTTTCCAGCCCTCCTGCTCGATCAGCCTTGCAACCTTTCCTGCTGAGGGTTTTCTCAACGTGAAGTTTGCTAAAAGACAGAATTTAATAACGTTAATTCTTAAGTAATTAGAATAAATGCAGTCTATGCCGTGCCGGGTGATTTGGAGACTTACACAGCAGGTATTTGATTCTCTTGTCATACTGGGAGGAGCGCCACTTGTCATAGTACACGCGGTCCGTGGGAAAACCTGAATCCATGCGCTGTTTTTTGGTTGGTGGCTTGCCATCTAGCTGGACCGGGAAGTTTTTTAGAAAGTCTGTAAATCCCTTAGATGTTTGTCGAGACGTGCTGGTTTCGGCTTCGCGCTGTGCAGGCAGGGGAGTGTGCCCTTCCAAAGAAGTGCTGTTTAAGAGTGGAAAGGAACACAAGGTTTGTAGCGTGACAAAAAAGAGCACAACTCGCTGATCTCATGTACAAACAGCTTGTGGTGTGCTTTGTCCTTTTTTTATTTGTATTTTTTTCTTTTCATTTAGACATACCTGGCTGACCCGACCGAGGAGTCCAGCAGCACAGCCGTTTCTACCACATCCTGAGGCCGCACCACGGTGGGGTTCAGGTAGCGCCTTACGGCCTCCTGTTGGTGCTCCGACAGCTTCTGAGTGGCCATCCTGACAACAGCCCTCCGCACGTCCCGGCTCGTGTAAGGGTACAGATTGTACCTGCAGAAGGAGAAAAAAAAACAAAACAAAAAACAAAGGTACTGTGAAACGTTCGTTAGGAATTAACTGTGAACAGCTGTATCAGGTGCTGTATACATTTCAAGGAAACGGGCCATGTCCCGTGTGACGCTGTGGACTCTCTCCCCAGAAGGCGATAGGAAAAAATTACTGTTGAATTTTTCCGGATGAATGTTCCCGGGCCTGATCCGTGTGAAGTACAGCTGCAGAAACTATCCGATGGATCAAAGAGTTATTATCAGAGATATTAAAGAGTTATTACCAGTGGGTGTGCAAACCTTTGTTTGTACCATATTAAAACTTACTGATTCTTCCTCTTGCGTCAAGGCAATCTGCATGCTGACATTTTTATGTCTCCTCACACCAATGACGACACGGCCTCCGTGAGGGATCCTGTTCAGCCACTCCGAGTCCTGGACAACATCGACACTGAGTCATGTACCAGTTAGTGCCAATGCAAAGGCCACAGCATAAAGCGAGTCCAAAGTAACTTACCGTCAAGGCCTCCACGTCTGCCGGCCGCTGCATATGGCGGAACACCAGGAGCGCCTCGCACCAATACCGGTACTTTGTCTTGTCCGTGTCGGAGAGCTCGGTGCCCGTCTGCAGGTCACTTTGTATCGTGATAAAGTCTGGCCTTGCCACTCTCAGCACCTGCTGGCAATCTTCGATGCTGGGAGGCTCATCCATGGACGGGCTGTGTTCGGATTAAACATAGCAGACAAGACAGGTCACCTTGTGATCGTGTGGGGCAATAGGTGTGCATGTGTATCATGACATGATTGGGGGGAAAAAGACAATGCAAACAGGATATTTTACATCATTCAACTCGTACGGCATGCCCTGTTGTATAATTATGTGTCCCTTTCAATATTACGCTGTAACATGTCACAATGAGTATTCTCATAATGGAGTATAAGGCTTTTTTTGTGGGTCTGTTCAAATGTGTGTATGGGATAGTAATAAAGCATTTACAAACACATGTACACGGGCTTTAACTGATACATAGAAACTCTAACCAAGGGCCATTTTGTGGTGCTTTTTGTGTTTCGCACGTGTGATGCACATTCAAAGTACACTTACCTTTCACGAAGACCAGACGTGTCGTCAGCCTCCTCCGCCAAACCTCCGGTGCCGGGCTCCTGAGGCAGGTCTGTCACGAAGAAGCCGCGGCTCAGAAGTTCTCCTACGAGGTTCTGCCGAGAACGTGGGTCTGGCAGGATGGCACAAATGTGGCTGTGGTCCCACGTCCTACCTCTGAGCATCCACTGCTTGCTGGACTCCTTCGCCTTTTGAACCTCTGAGGCTATTTGTTCTGGCGTGCTGTTCTTTAGGCACTTTCTCGCCAGGTGGACAGGTAGGTTCTCCTGCGGTCTGTGGCAAACCAAGCAGTGAACTATGCGCCGGTCAGCTTTTCTAAAAAAGTGGTGAGAGCACACGAAATAAATGATTACTAAAAAGATTTTAAAGATTCAGACATGATTTAAAGAAATCTAGAAAGTACAAACAACAAAAGACAGCCCTCAGCAGCAGAGGTGAGACCTGCGCCATTAGCATTTCCATTGTGAGTGCCAGGCAATGGTGTCAATGGGTCTTCAAAGTGCAGAGTGTTTTTTGAGGCACAGATAGTTTTGAAAACATGAAAAATCACTCTAACTTTGCTATCAAAACAGGAATGCATTTCATAACACAATTTTAATGCACACATCCCATTTCAAACACGTTTTTTAGTTTAGCTTAGCCAATTGAAAAATAACATTCAGCTTTCTTTACCCAACAGCTAGGTTTATAAAACAATAAACAGCATCTTATGCTTGACTACACGTGAATGAAAGTGAACCTCTTGATGAATGTGCTTTTAGATATTCAGACAGGAAAGAATATACTAAGCAAGGAAAGCATTTGTTTTCAGTATATTTACACTGCAGTTTAAACTGTTAAACAAACAAAGACATGTAATTGTAAAACAAAAACAAAAACATTACCTCCTCTCAGCTTGTTCAGCCATTGCAAAAGGACTCGAAGTAAGTGAGGGACCCGGTCAGAAGTGAATCTTTGTTGATAGATCTCAGAGGAAAGCTGCGATTTCACTGTCACCTCCACTGAGTTGACACAGTAATAGTGGGGGAAGCTGTCTCACCCTCAGTGATGTCACTGAAGCTGAGCCAATGAGCTTTGGGCACAGTACATTTGCAGCAATTTCAAACTGACACACACACACACACAGAGAGCCTTGTAGCATCAAATGAACTTTGTCTGTCAGATCATGCAACAATTTATGTATATAAATAAAATAAAAATTGAAGGATCATGGATCCATGGATGGATAATGGACCTGCAAATGACCAAATGCTCCCTATGAGAAACTGTTTTGGTCAAACAAAGGGAAAAGAAAGGCATCCCAACATCCCTCCATTCTAATCTGAGTCATTTTTTCATCTTTGGAGAGAAAAATATAAATAAAAGTAAAAAAAAAAAAATCCAACTTTGTCAACTACACAACAATCAAATTTCCTTGACCTCTTCTTCATCCTGTTCACCGGGAAATACTGGGAAATGGGGTGGTTGGCGTGGAGGCCAATGAAGAGGATGTGAAAGAAGATTAGCCTCCTCCACTGAGGATGGGCACTAAGTCACCTGCAAAATAGCACAGGTCAGTTTTTTTTTTCCAGGTCAGCACATAGGGTGCGGTGCCTATACCCGGGACCCCGTGGGCCTCACGGAGACCAGAGCAGGCCCAGGTAGGGTGTCGGGGGGAAGGCTTTTGATCGCGGGCAGTCCCGTCTCTCTAGCGCCACCAGGAGTCGAGTTACAGGGTCGAGCTCACCCTAGGGTAATAGGCCTATAAGCAAACTTGAGCCCCTTTGAATTTTAATATATATATGTGTGTGTGTGTGTGATTATGCATATAGAGCGACGGAAGTGGCCCGGCGTCTCTGTCATATTCCACAGCGAAATGAGCCCCGTTGAGTTTTGGCACAAGTGGCGCGAGTGAGGCATCATGTATGGTGCGAATCGTTCATTTATTTGCAATACGATAAGTGCTCTATTTCAGAAATGACTTTGTGTTTTGTCTTCATTCTTGTTAGAATTAAATTGTCATACTACTGTCTTAAAAAAAGATTTTCATGTTATGAATCAAAGTTTTATAGAAATAAAAAAAACAGATATTTGTCTCTTGTCACAATATATTTATGGTATGTAAAAAAGTCTTATTGGAAAAATTATATATCTATATATTTAAATATACATTTAGATACATATACAACATTCCCTTTTCACGTGTATATGATTTTAACAGGTTCACACGTTATGTGACAGCTACATCTTGTGGTCACACAAAGGTACTGCACTGTCGAGTATCCTTTTTATATGTAGTATTTTTGTAGAATCTAATAAACAGAATATACAATATATATAATACAAATCTATCAATGTATTTCTCACGTGTTCACTACCTCTTTTTGTGAAAACCAACCGAAAAAATAAATTATTTACAGTCACACCAAAGAAGACTCCCCCACTGTGATTGAATTTATTATTTTTATTCTGTTCTATTTGAAAATGTATAAGTATTTTATTTCAGAAATGACTTTGTTTTTAAATATTCACTCTAGGGCAAATGCCTGAAGGTGAGGAGACTGGTGTGTAGGTTTTTCTCGTGCTTTTACACAGATAAAATAATAATAAAGATAATAATGATTCTTACAAATGAATGAATCAATGCACAATTAAATTAAACTGGAGAAAGTTTTATTTGAATTTAAATGTATTTACAATAGCATTGATAAAAAATAAACTCATCTTGATAAATCACACTTAACTGATGTATAATACACATGTGTATATGCATATGTGCATGTATATTTGTGTATGTATGTATATGGTTTTCACAGGTTCTCATGTCTTTAGGGGTTTAGGGTCTTTGAGGGGCTCGTCCCGATCGCGACGTAAGTGGTCCGGCATCTCTGTCATGTTCCACTTCAAAATGAGCCCTGTTGAGTTTTGGCACAAGTGGCGCGAGTGAGGCATCACATATGGTTCGGTGCCTATACCCGGGGCCTTGTGGGTCCCACGGAGACCAGAGCGGGCCCAGGTAGGGTGTCGGGGGGCGGGCTTTGGATCGCGGGCGGTCCCGTCTCTCTAACACCACCAGGAGCCGAGTTACAGGGTCGATCCCACCAATAGCCCTATAAGCGTTAGGGTTAGGGTTAGGGTTAGGGTTAGGTTAGGGTTAGGGTTAGAGTTAGGGTTAGAGTTAGGTTAGGGTTAGGGTTAGAGTTAGGTTATAGGGATAAATGCGAAGATTAGGGTTAGAGTTAGGGTTAGTTAGGGTTAGGGTTAGGGTTAGGGTTAGGGTTAGGGTTAGGGTTAGGTTATAGGGATAAATGCGAAGATTGATCACCTTTGAATTGATCGACCCCCCATATCTTGTGATCCGTATCTGCTAGAGAGCTGAAACGTGGTTTATCATACTCCTTGGCCCCTCCCCAGTCGATTGCACTTGGTTTCGTCGGTCTAGCGCCACCAGGTGCCGAGATATGGAGTTGATCACTTACTTGATTTTCGAATGTATGGGTGGGACTTAGTGTTTTTGGGGCATCATGTATGGTGCGAATCGTTCATTTATTTGCAATACGATAAGTGCTCTATTTCAGAAATGACTTTGTGTTTTGTCTTCATTCTTGTTAGAATTAAATTGTCATACTACTGTCTTAAAAAAAAAGATTTTCATGTTATGAATCAAAGTTTTATAGAAATAAAAAAAACAGATATTTGTCTCTTGTCACAATATATTTATGGTATGTAAAAAAGTCTTATTGGAAAAATTATATATCTATATATTTAAATATACATTTAGATACATACATATACAACATTCCCTTTTCACGTGTATATGATTTTAACAGGTTCACACGTTATGTGACATCTACATCTTGTGGTCACACAAAGGTACTGCACTGTCGAGTATCCTTTTTATATGTAGTATTTTTGTAGAATCTAATAAACAGAATATACAATATATATAATATAAATCTATCAATGTATTTCTCACGTGTTCACTACCTCTTTTTGTGAAAACCAACCGAAAAAATAAATTATTTACAGTCACACCAAAGAAGACTCCCCCACTGTGATTGAATTTATTATTTTTATTCTGTTCTATTTGAAAATGTATAAGTATTTTATTTCAGAAATGACTTTGTTTTTAAATATTCACTCTAGGGCAAATGCCTGAAGGTGAGGAGACTGGTGTGTAGGTTTTTCTCGTGCTTTTACACAGATAAAATAATAATAAAGATAATAATGATTCTTACAAATGAATGAATCAATGCACAATTAAATTAAACTGGAGAAAGTTTTATTTGAATTTAAATGTATTTACAATAGCATTGATAAAAAATAAACTCATCTTGATAAATCACACTTAACTGATGTATAATACATATGTGTATATGCATATGTGCATGTATATTTGTGTATGTATGTATATGGTTTTCACAGGTTCTCATGTCTTTAGGGGTTTAGGGTCTTTGAGGGGCTCGTCCCGATCGCGACGTAAGTGGTCCGGCGTCTCTGTCATGTTCCACTTCAAAATGAGCCCTGTTGAGTTTTGGCACAAGTGGCGCGAGTGAGGCAACACATATGGTTCGGTGCCTATACCCGGGGCCTTGTGGGTCCCACGGAGACCAGAGCGGGCCCAGGTAGGGTGTCGGGGGGCGGGCTTTGGATCGCGGGCGGTCCCGTCTCTCTAACACCACCAGGAGCCGAGTTACAGGGTCGATCCCACCAATAGCCCTATAAGCGTTAGGGTTAGGGTTAGGGTTTGTGTTAGGTTATTAGGGTTAGGGTTAGGGTTAGGTTAGGGTTAGATTTAGTTAGGGTTAGGGTTAGGTTAGGGTTAGGGTTAGGGTTAGTTAGGGTTAGGGTTAGGGTTAGGTTAGGGTTAGGGTTAGGGTTAGGGTTAGGGTTAGGTTAGGGTTAGGGTTAGAGTTAGGGTTAGGGTTAGAGTTAGGGTTAGGGTTAGGTTAGAGTTAGGGTTAGGGTTAGATTAGGGTTAGGGTTAGAGTTAGGGTTAGATTAGAGTTAGGGTTAGGGTTAGGGTTAGGGTTAGGGTTAGGTTAGGGTTAGGTTATAGGGATAAATGCGAAGATTGATCACCTTTGAATTGATCGACCTCCCCCTATCTTGTGATCCGTATCTGCTAGAGAGCTGAAACGTGGTTTATTATACTCCTTGGGCCCTCCCCAGTAGATTGCACTTGGTTTCGTCGGCCTAGCGCCATCAGGTGCCGAGATATGGAGTTGATCACTTACTTGATTTTCGAAGTGCTAGGGCTAGGGTTGAGTTTCTCTATACAGCTGATCAGGGCTAGGGTTGAGTTTCTCTATACAGCTGATCAGGGCTAGGGTTGAGTTTATCTATACAGCGGATCAGGGCTAGGGTTGAGTTTCTCTATACAGCTGATCAGGGCTAGGGTTGAGTTTCTCTATACAGCTGATCAGGGCTAGGGTTGAGATTCTCTATACAGATGATCAGGGCTAGTGCTGACTTTCTATATGCAGCTGATCAGGGTAGGGCTGAGTTTTTCTATACAGCTGATCATTGCTAGGGCTTATTTTTTTATACAGTTGATCAGTTTTTATTCATGTTTTCTATATAGATGACTGTGTACTTGAGGGGCCTATTTATTTTGGTTTGATTTGCGTGGGAGGTTCTTGGTCATATGGGTGGGACTTATGCAGTCATATTTTACGGTTCGTTATGCAGTCATATGTTGGTGGGATTTATCTATATGGTTGTGATTTTATAAATCATATGTGGGTGGTAGGAACTTATTCATATATGTTTGACTAAGATTTTTTTTTTGTGGGTCGAACTTAGTTTTTTGGTGGGTTGGAATTTTGTGGGTTGTTGGGACTTATTCATATGGTTTGGTACTTAGTCATGTAGGTTGGATTTAGTGTTTTGGGTGGGTTGGAATTAGTCATATTAGTAATTTTATCAAGTTAATTCATGGTTGGTATTAATTCTCATGTTTGTGTTTTTAAGTGTTGCAGCGTAATGATAGTGGATAAATTGATAATTTAATAAAGCACATACAATAAACTATACCAGAAACCTAAATGCAAATAAAAAAAAAAGGTTGGGCAGGAAAAACATTTGGTTCCTTTAGTTTTCACATGTGAAATTGCATCCCTAAAACTCGTGACTCTTATTTTGAAAAAAAAAAATCTGGAAGTTAGCTAAACCAGGAAGTTAGGCGAAAGTGAAAGGAAAGCTGTGTTAAAGTCAGCAGACAAGTGTGTTTTGATCCGCTGGAAGTCGATTACAGAACGAAAGTGAAAGTGAAACGTCAAGCTCTCTTCTTAAGGCGGAAAGTCCTTGAAAGAGAAAGGTTAGTGTTTGTATTTTGTGCAGTTTGGATGGGATTGGTGCATAGTTACTTTAAGCTTCTGTCCATGCATGCTTTGCTCTGTGTTAGGGTTTTTACATGTAATCAAAGTTGAGAAATAGTGGATTTCATAGAATGAATACAATTTGGAAATATATTTAAGGAGAAATAAAGGTCATGTACAAGTGAAACAATGAAATAGTAGATTAGATTTTTAAAAACTTTATTGCCATTGCACATCAGCATGATATACAGATAGGTGTACTATGAACACACTATACATATGGATTATGTATAAAGTGTATGTACAGTATAACCATAAATTACAAACATATGATCATCATTTTATAATTACTGTAGTTGTAGTTGTAATTACTTTTTGCAAATTTGATATGTTGAACTTTGTGTTCCAATAAGAACTTGTATTTTCAATAATAGATCAAACTAAGGATCAAAGTAACCAGATGCGAGTTATTCACCAAAGAAGTTTGCGAGAATGGAGATGTAAGTATTTTTATGCAGTTTTTTTGTGTATTTGCTTTTTTGCATTTTTGATGTTTATGAGCAAAGTTTAATAATTTTAGTTTTTAATCTATGTCAAATTTTCATTGTAGGGATGACTATGAGCCCTTTTTGGCTGCATGCGAGCAAAACACAGGTGGCCTGATTAAGTCATTGTATGATCTGCCGCGAGTGGAAACCTTCCTGAGGGAGGACTCTGTGCGTATTCCACTATTTGCATCGGTGTTGGAGGACGCAGAAGAGGCAGTGAAGTACACATTTGACCTGGATGGAGTTGTGGTGCTCTTGTCGGATTTGTCATGCATTACAGCAGGAATACACTACTTGTTTGTGGGCAAAGTCGACTGTTCAAAAATGTCTAACCACTGGCATATTTTGAAGAAACATTTGAACCTTTCACAATACAGTGCTGATGGAGTTAATGCGCTCCGCAAATCGTTGGGAACTGTGCTAGCCTTTGTGGATGGAGGCTACTTTTTAAACATAAGTTGTGTCCCAGCCAACCCCAACCGAGCCCATCCAATGTTCAGAAGTGAGTTGATGTCAAAGGCTCATGCAGTTGGACTTATCAATGCTGTATTCAGTGAATTTCAGGGGCAGCTGAAAAACCTTGCACCGCATGATTTAGAGAGGCCAACAATCCAGAAGACCAATCTGAACAACTTGGGGAGGATGAATATCTTGCACGGTGATCAGAAGTTCATCTTGGAGCTGCTTCATCATGCTGTAGTAGCAGTGAACAATGATCTGGATATGGCAATGCTGCTGACCATCACCAAGTTTGGTCAGAAGGATGAGCGGCCCTTTGACTTGGGCAGTTTGGTCAACACAGAGGGTGTCATTAACGTGTCGTACCATGCTGCTTGCACTGTGCAGTCAATAGACCCCACTGTGGATCTGCTCTGGTCTCGCTGTGGGTTACAGGAGGTGGTGGGTACCCGGGGAACCTTGTTTCCTGTGTACTCAATGATCGAAGCAGCCAACTTCCAGAGCAATATTGACAACATGCCTTTGGATGTCGATGCAATGCTCAGGCAGGTTTTTCGCGAAGACGGGTGTGAGTTGAACTTCCTCCAGCTGTACTCAGTGACGCCACACTGCCACGAGCTGTCTGTTACAAGACACCCAGTAAGCAGGGTCATTACTATGTGTGACCTTCACATAGAAAAGCATCGGCGGATGATCATGAACAATGCGGAAAGGTATGTGAAATACCTGGGTGATCTGGCAATGAAGACAGTTACCAGGACAAATGTGAGGATTGAGGGTGTATTTTTGGTACCAGCAGGATATCAGGAGGTCTTGCAAGCCAGCCATTTCTTCATTTCACCCATGATTGACAATCTTCTTGAGTGTGTGCCCATGATTGTTCCCTTTCAGGACAATAATGAAGGCCTAGGACTGCGACATGTTGTACAGCCCGTCGCAAAATATCTTAGCACAACTTTGTCTGACCTTTTGCAGTCCAGTAAAGGCATGGGTGGATTTGAAACGAGCTGGACTGCCTTCCAGCTAGAGTTGGCAGCGGAGGAACTATTTTTCGGTCGACCCGTGTGTGCAACCTCAAGGCAGTATGCGGCATCCCTCGGCGTGAGTGCTTCTCATGCAAATAGCCTGACCAGGATGAGGGGATTTCTTGGTTTGGCACCCATTGGCAGTGCTAGTGTGGGAGAGTCTCCACCTCCCCTGGAAACATGGATCCAGGATGAGCTACAGAAGTTGAGAGTCCAGCGTATATTTCCGCTGTCTGATTTACTTGTAGCGGGTAACCAGGTTGTGGGCCAGGAGTTAGTGAAAATTCTTCTTTCCGACCTCCTCCAACGGAATGACAGGTTGCCGCTGCAGGTTCTAAAAGGCCCCGACCGTCCAATTGGCAACCTAGTTGACTGCCGCACTGTGAGGGAGTTTTGCCGTGAAGTATGCGACAGAAAAGCATTTGGATATCCCCACACATTTGGGAGGGCTGTCAACATGGTGATCTCTATGCATTCTGATCCTGCCAGGTGTCTGGAGCTGGGCATGTCGGAAATAAAGTACTTTCCTCATATCCGTTATTGGGATGAGCAACGCCATCTGAAGGCGACGTGGAATTTCAAGGATTACATTGAGCTGCACCAGGCCAATGAAACTCCTTCTGCGGCATCTCGTGCAGCAGCATACCGAGGTGACGTGTGTTCCAGAATAGAGGAACTTGATCTTTCGTACTCAAGAAACCTGAAGAAATATAGAGAGAATGGTATGCCCTGGCTAGAAAAATGCTTGGAGCGCCTCCCCAGAGGCATGCCCAAAACCAGAGTCCTCACTGTTCTTGTGTTCCTCAGTTGTGTCGGAATGATTCAGAACGGTGATTACGTCTCCTTCCAAAAACTTGCAGATTTGATGTCTGATTTACCAGTGACACAGAATCAGCTCCAGAAGCTGGGTATACTTTCGCAGCTGATGTTACTACAATCACCGGCAGTTTGGAGGTTCAACGAGGCAGTACCTTACAAACTGGTCGTGCCTGCTGCTCTACCAGCCACACCTGCCCGTCCGCATCGTCCTGTCCAGAAGGAAAAACCCCAAGTGGATGAGAAAGAGGTTGAGGACCAACCTGAAGAGGAGATCGTGGAAAGGATTGAATTGACATGTTTACCTGCAAGTTCACATTCTCGGTGGACAGACTTGGAGGTGTCGTATGTGGATCGGAATGTTCATCTGAGCCATCGCCTGGCCTACGAATTGTACCTTACACGCTGCAGGGAGAACTCCACACCTGTGCGCACATTCCATTCTTTCAAATCCAAACGCAATCGCCTCTTAGCGGATGTCTGAAGGAAGTTTTTTTTTACTTTTAAGTACTACTTGACTTTAGTCTTTGTTCATTGAAAGACATTACTCTTGAAAGAGTATATTTATTTTTATATTTTTGGTATTGAAAGACATTCCACTTTAATGTGAAGATTTAATTTAATTTAATTATTTTTTCATGTTGAGACGTTTTTGGAGTTAGTCGACTTGATAGTTGTTTTTTCTAAGTTATTTTTTGTTGCAAGGGAGTACATATTTATTTTGTGTTTTTGAAAGTCCACGGCAAAGTAGTTTTTACTTTTTGACTTTCATAGGAAGTGCTTCCTTGCTGTAGTTCATAAAGGTTCCAGCAAGCAAAAAAAAAAAAAAAAAAAAATTTTTAACCCAGCCACTAGAATTGCTCTATGGAGTGTAATTCTAGTGCCGGTCCCAAGCCCGGAAAAATGGTGAGGGTTTTCCAGTGGTTTTTCAGGGTTAGGGTTAGGGCTCTAGAAGCGAACTTGAGCCCTTGGGAATTGACTCGGAATGTATACTCACCGGGCCACTGGGGTAGGTGTCTGTGTAGTGTGGTTGCCCTGGGTAGGTTTGCCTGTAGTGTGTGGTTAGCTTGGGTCATGTATAGCTGTAGTGTGGGTTAGGGTTAGGGTTAGGTGTAGTTTGGTCAATTGTATCTAAATAAAAAGAAATATATGTATATATATGTATATATATATATATATATATGTATGTATGTATGTATGTATGTATGTGTGTATGTATATATATATATGTATATATATATATCTGTCTGTCTATGTATCTATCTATCTCTGTCTCTGTCTGTCTCTCTCTCTCTCTCTCTCTATATATATATATATATATATATATATATATATATACTTTTTTAATACACATGTGAATATGCATGTATATTTAAATGTATGTATGTATGTATTTATGCATGTATATGTATTTCTGATATTCTCAGTTCTTTGGGCTGTGTAGGAGTTTTTGAAGGGCTCGTCCCGAGCACGAAGGAAGTGGTCCGGCGTCTCTGTCATATTCCATTGTGAAATGAGCCCCGGTGAGTTTTGGCACAAGTGGCTCGAGTGAGGCATCACATATGGTTCGAATGGTTTATGCATTTGCAATAAGTTAAGTACTCTATTTCAGAAATGACATTGTGCTTATGTCTTCATTCTTGTTAGGATTAAATTGTCTTTCAACCATTTTGACTTGCTTACTGTCTTTAATATAGAGTTTCCAGAAGATTTTTATGGTATGAATCAATGTTTTATCGAAAAAAAAACAAACAAACATATATTTGTCTTTTGTCACCATATATTTATGGTATGAAAAAAGTCTTATGGTAAAATATATACATATATATATATATGAAAAATATATATGTAATAATCTATATATTTATATGTACATTTAGATACATACATATACACGTGATGTGACAGCTACATCTTGTGGTCACACAAAGGTACTGCACTGTCGAGTATCCTTTTTATATGTATTATTTTTGTAGTATCTAATACACAGAATATAAAATATATATAATATAAATCTAACATTTTTTTTGCAGTGCTTTTTCACTGGAATATTTCTCACATTCAAGGGACAACAAGTAAAATTGTATTAATATTTATTAAATGATTTATTAAATGTTTAAAACAACGTACAACAATGAAACACACACGCACAAGTATGATAATAGTGAAAATTAATGAATACACGTATATTTTAGATTTAAATAATATCCATATTGTTATAGATATCATGTAATGTTATATGAAATACTAAATTAAATTTTTAGTTTCAAAACTAATTCACCATCTGCTTAAATTCAATCTGAATTCTAGTGAATAAATAAGAAATTAACTAGCATCTATTGGACTGTGAAATATTGATGTTGCATTAAATGCAGTTTAACGAATTAATACATACTTTGACTGTTTTAGATGCGTCCGGGGTATTTCTCTCATGGGCAGCAGTCCTTCTCACTGTGAGAGATGGAGAGAGTGTCATATCGAATGCACAATGAAAAAACAGATACGAGTAACATAAGAATAAAATGAAACTAAAAGGTTACCTGGTGCATTTCCAGTGAAAGAATAAAAAGTATGTCGATGTCCCGTATGAACTTTAAAAAAAAGAAAAGACAAAGAAAGAAGGTGAAAAATAATCACGTCACTGCTTTAGCCCAAAGACGCTCGGCTTGTGAGGTCCTAAAAGATGTAGTTCTGGGTCAGTCACACAACTGACCTGTTAACCCAGCCTACTCGTCCAGCCAGGCCAGGTCCAGGCCCTCTCCACGAAAAGAGGTCCTCCTCACCCCATAGTCATACTTTAGCTGTGTGCCAACTGTGATGTCTTTCAGTGCCTTGAATAATATTACATGTTTTTCCTGTCCATCGACACTTATTACACACTGAAATGGCTTTATGTTGGCCATCTTTGAGGAGTGGTTGATTCTTCTTCCCACTGTGTCTGCCTCTGGATGACATTCACAGGGGAAGGTCTGAGCATCAATACATAGCTCTCTTTTCCCCTCCTTAAAAAAAAACAAGTACCCGGGTTCTCCATGGATGCCCTCCATCATGTCCCTGCCCTCTGCAGCTGTAATTATTTTTCCATGGTAGTCGCACACAATGTCTCCTTTTGAAAAAGTCTGTGTTGCAACCACTCCTGTAAGGAAAGAAATAAAGGAAGGAAGGAAGAAAGAAAAAAAGAAAGGAAGGGAGGAAAGGAGAAAGAAAGAAAGAAAGAAGGAAAGAAAGAAAGAAAAATAAAGGATAAAATTGTAGTTAGACATTAATGACATTTTATGGCAATGTGGATACTCTTTGGAGTTCATTTGGTTAATGGCTGCTATACTGTGGTTATTTTATGGCCTTACAAGTCAGATCAGACTTTTTCTCACCTTGACCTTGCTCCGGACCAAAGTCTTTGATGGCAAGGCCCGTCCAGGACTGCTCAGACACACAGCGGATTAATATCGGGTCTGTTTCGACGGATAGCTTTGCAGCTGGTTTCCACAGTGCTATGATCTCGTCAGGCTTGGGGTTGTTGACTTTCCAGCCCTCCTGCTCGATCAGCCTTGCAACCTTTCCTGCTGAGGGTTTTCTCAACGTGAAGTTTGCTAAAAGACAGAATTTAATAACGTTAATTCTTAAGTAATTAGAATAAATGCAGTCTATGCCGTGCCGGGTGATTTGGAGACTTACACAGCAGGTATTTGATTCTCTTGTCATACTGGGAGGAGCGCCACTTGTCATAGTACACGCGGTCCGTGGGAAAACCTGAATCCATGCGCTGTTTTTTGGTTGGTGGCTTGCCATCTAGCTGGACCGGGAAGTTTTTTAGAAAGTCTGTAAATCCCTTAGATGTTTGTCGAGACGTGCTGGTTTCGGCTTCGCGCTGTGCAGGCAGGGGAGTGTGCCCTTCCAAAGAAGTGCTGTTTAAGAGTGGAAAGGAACACAAGGTTTGTAGCGTGACAAAAAAGAGCACAACTCGCTGATCTCATGTACAAACAGCTTGTGGTGTGCTTTGTCCTTTTTTTATTTGTATTTTTTTCTTTTCATTTAGACATACCTGGCTGACC